>NC_037329.1:107972940-108275970 GCF_002263795.3 Bos taurus
GCCTACCCAAGTCAATGTTGAGTAAATAGTGATACCAGAAAGGATCGATTGCCTGGGTCCTCTAATGCCATCACTGCTTGCTAGGCAGGCAGTAACTCGAGGTGCAAACTGTGGGCTCAAGTGTAAAGTCAGCCACTGAGGATGACTGTGTGCAGACTGGCCATTCCATACGCAAGGTGTCAGTTTCCTGTGCGACCGTGAAAATCACTTAGCTGAACGATGTGCAAACCACCACCTCACCAGTGAGTGGTTCTCTGCCTGAATTGGAATATGCCAGTGTCAACGGAAGTGTGCGGAAAAGTGTGGTGTAGCATTTTCCAGCCCTCCTTCACTGCTAGGTTCTGGGGGTATACAGTATCATGCCCTTTCAAGGGCAGAGGGAGAATCAGTCATGATAGGTGTTAGAATCAGGTCAGGGCTATTGGCAGCTTGCTGTGAGGGAGGAAAAAGGGATTAGGAACAGGAGTAATTCTCTGTCCTCATTGATTTCAGAGGCTGTTTACCTGCAAGTGTTTCTGCAACTTTCTTTCTCCTTTTGAACAGATTCACAGTGGAAGGAAGAGATTTGCTCAATGGTGGCTCTGAGAGAGGCCTGCAGAGCTTAGCGCTGCCAAGGTCAGGAAATGGAACACATGCTTTTTGCCAAGGCAATTTTTTTTTCCTCATCAGATTAGTGGTCATGCAAGGAAAAAGGCCAGTGATAGGTCCAGAGGCAAGTATAGGGGGGAAGAAATAGCCATAGCCTCCTGTGTGTTAAGAGCTTAGAATCAGAGCAGCTTGAAATTGTCTGTTCAGTTAAAACAGGGACCTGCCTTGAAGTGTTGGCTTCTGAGTGCTGGCTTGAGGAAGGTCAAATAGAATCTATACCATTGCTTTTGCTGTAGCTGTTGTAAGTCATCAGAGGAATCATGAATTCAGTTAAAGCAGAGCAATAGGATTTAAAATAAGTAGAAATGATCTACTTTCTGGGTGAGGACATGCAAGATTTCCTTTGTTCTCCCAAGATAATTTGCCATTTTGTAGATTACAGGTCTGTGATGATGTTGAGTATTTTTTGAAATTGTCTAGCTTCCTGGCTCTTTTAGGAGATAACTGAGGAGGAAATACTCTTTTATTTATCCTTGTGAAACATTCCCTGTGAGACTCCAGGATCTCCCCCTGCACCCAGTGGATACAAATATCTGCAGATATGCAAATGCTAAACTACATTATTAAACTATGCACATCTTCCCATATACTTTAAAATCTCTAGATTACTTATAATACTGAATACCATGTAAATGCTATATAAGTAGCTGTAAATACAATGTAAATACTAGCCAGTAAATTCAAGTCTTTGTTTATTGGAACTTTCTAGAATTTCTTTTTTCCTGAATATTTCTGATCCCAGGTTGGTTGAATCTCAGGATATGGAACCTATGGATAGAGGGCTGGCTGTGCTTGTTTTCCAAATCCAAAGAGAGTAGATGGTGTGAATATTATCTGGCAAATCCAGGGCATTGTTATTAGCTGTCAATATGAAAAATGTTTAATAAGGTTACTTTCCCCTTTGAATATAGCTAGGCGCGCAGCAGGAGAGTATGCTGCCCCCAGGGTGCTATTTGTAAGTAACTTCAGTGAAGGAGGGGCTCCTTGCCGCTAAAACCTATTGGGCTGCTGGGGAGGGGCTTTGCTCTGCTGCTTCCAGGTCAGTGAGGCAGAAGGACATAACACAGCTGGATGGCAGCTCATGGTGGGGCTGGGTCTCCATCCACGCATAGCCCCTGGGTCTTCCTTTGTAGTGTCACCTTTGGGAAGTGCTAATAAGAGTTGTTACAATCACTGTGGTGAGGGTTTGTGCTGTGCATAAGGGGGCTATGTGGCATCTCCCTGCTTAAAAAGAAATGGAAGCACAACTGACCCTGGACAAGGACCAGTCCTTGCTGATGCTGGGACTCCAGAATGAGATGCAATCCTACTTGAACCAAGTTCTGTGCCCCAGCCTGGAGGTGGCTAGCTCCCTCCACTAGAGGAAGAGCAGGATTCTGCAGGGTAAACTCTTTGTGATAGATCCAATGGAAGAAGCATTTCTCTAGGAGGATTGTGGAACTTAAAGTCTTGGAGTTACTACTATTTGGAGAGTGTCTCCATGGAGAGATTGGCTTTCTGCAACACTGGAGCCTGGAGTCTTGCTCAGGGACAGCTGGGCACCAACATGGCTTTGTCTGCTCTGACAAGGATAAGGCAGAAAGCCTTGGCTGACAGTGCATTTGATTTAAGATCTCGGAGGACTTGAGGCATTCTCCAAATGGAAATTCACAGAATGGTAGAGTCACGGTGATGTGAGCCTGAGCACAAATGGGCAGGAATCTGTGTTCTCCCTCAGCTCTGGCAGAGAAAGAAGCTGGGGCAGAGTCTTTGCACCTGCTCCCGGGCCAAGAAGCCTCCCTGCTGGCTTCTCTGCATCCCTGGTTACACAGGATGGGAAGCTGCACGGATATGGCCTCTACTCACCATTTGTAATAATGCTGCAAATAATTTCTCCATTTTAGCTTTGTTTATTTTAAAGTGTGTGTGTGTGTGTGTGTGTGTGTGTGCGCGCGTGCCTGCACACGCAGTAAGGGGGAGCAGGCTTGAACTAAACCAAATATGAAAATTAAGAGTACTAAATTTTTTGAAACTTGGGTTTGACCAAGGGGTTATCTAATAGCTAAACTGTAAATAAACCACATTTAAAAGAATCTGATGAATTAATTTGAGCCAGAATTAAAGTCATACTGTTTTTAACTTTTAATTTTTTTGCATAATTTCAGACCTATAGCAAAATTGCAAGACTAGTACAAATGTCTTTCATGTAGATTCCCCCAATGTTAACATTTTCTGTTTTTGTTTTTATATCTCTCTGCCTCCCTCACTTCTTGACTATTTAAGATGAAGTTGCAGACATGACACCTCTTTGCCTATAAACTCTTCAGTGTGTGTTTCATAAAAATGAGGAAATTCCTTTACATAGCCAGAGAACAGTTATCAAAATCAGAAAGTTAATATTAACACAGTTCTATAAACCTCACTCAGGTTTTGCCAGTTGTCCTAATAATGTCTTTTACAGCAGAATAACCCCTCCCCCAAATCAAATATTCCTTTAGTTGTCACGTCCCCTTAGCTGTCTTTGTTTTGGAAAGGTATCCTAGTCTTTCTTCAAAGCAATGCATATTTAAAAGTATCTAGAGTAGATTATAGGAGGGAATCAAAGTATTGTGGAGCCTGCCAATTTTCCTTTCATCTTTGTAATGGAATTACAGTCTTAGAATTTTAGTTGGATACATGCTCACCTACTTAAAGACTATCTTTCCCAGGCAATCTCTAGTTGTGACCCTGTGACTAAAATAGGAAGCAAGTAGAAGAAATGGGTACAACTTCTAGATCAAGCCCTTAATGGGAATGACTTTGTCTTATTTACATACTGTTGCAAGGGAGAATAAAGATATGATAGCAGGACAACTCCCCTGGACCATGGGGCTCATCAACAACCTGATAATGTGGAGCAGCCATGCCAGCCCTTGTCTGTCTAGGCTGTCTAATTACCCCTACCCCCTGTTCCTCTAAAAAATTAAGGACTTGGAAACCTCCCACCATTTTATTTTGTATGAGTCATTCTTATTTTGGGTCTTTGCTTAGAGCATTTGTACAAGTATGCAGTTGTCTGAACCACTATTTATGGAATTGTTCAAATCTCTGGAATAGTTCTGCCAAAGGAGGAAAAAAAAAAAGCACAAAATTTTACAAACTGCTAATCAAACACCAATGAGGTGAACTTGTACTGCAATTTTTTATTGGTAATTTTATCAAGACTGGAAAATGTTGTCCCCTTTATGCTTTTGTTAATTCTGTTAGTAATTGCATTTACTCATTTGCATTGGTGCCAAAGTTGTATTCTTTGTGAAATTACAAAACTGTCTTTGTTATGCAAATTTCAAGTCTTAGAGGAATTTTGGGTTGAAAGATCTGCTCCTGCAATTTCCATATGTTGGCATCAGGTGGCAGTAGAGCTATATATGTTCTGATCAGCCTTGTGTAACAGGGCTTTCACTGATGACATAAGCACGAGTTTCTGAGCTAAAACATTGGATAAAATATGATTTAGTTATTTTAAAAATTCAATACAAAGTAAAGAAAAATTATTTCACAGAAAATAAAAACAGAGATCTCATATACATTTTTCATGTGTTCTTTAGCACAACCAAGCGAAAACATGGTCTTGATATTAAACTTGCAAAAGGCTTTATTTCCTATTTTCTATTTCTTATAGAACCACTATTATGAACACTCCTTTTTCTTTATTGCTTTTTCAAGAGAAGTAGTACTCTCTATCATAATCTAGACAAAAGGCTAGCCTTTCTGGTCAACTAAAAAAGCATAAATTAAACTTTTCTCTTTAGCTTCTTGCTAAAATCCTTTCTTATTTCTACAAATTTAGCAAGAGTGAGGAAATTGTAAATGATTGTTCTTTAAGCATATTAAAATCTTGTGTTCATCACGGGTTAAACTACACGTAATATTCTACCACTTAGAAGTCTTTCCAAAAATTTCCCTCCCAAGTCAACATAACTTGGGAACCTACTTGACCAAATAGGCATACATATGTGGGTGTTTACTCAGTTGTGTCTGACTCTTCATGGCCACCAGGCTCCTCTGTCTATGGAATTTTCCAGATGAGAATACTGGAGTGGGTTGCTATTTCCTATCCTAGGGGAGCTTCCCAACCTAGGGATTGTACCTGTGTCTCTTATGTCTCCTGCAGTGACAGGCGAATTTTTACCACTAGCGCCACCTAGGAGTCAAGCTTTAAAAAACCTAATAGCCTTGTTTAGTACCTGGGTTACATAGCATATTCAAAAGCAGAGACATTACTTTGCCAACAAAGGTCCGTCTAGTCAAGGCTATGGTTTTTCCAGTGGTCATGTATGGATGTGAGAGTTGGACTGTGAAGAAAGCTGAGTGCTGAAGAATTGATGCTTTTGAACTGTGGTGTTGGAGAAGACTCTTGAGAGTCCCTTGGACTGCAGGGAGATCCAACCAGTCCATTCTAAAGGAGATCAGTCCTGGGTGTTCTTTGGAAGGAATGATGCTAAAGCTGAAACTCCAGTACTTTGGCCACCTCATGCGAAGAGTTGACTTATTGGAAAAGACTCTGATGCTGGGAGGGATTGGGGGTAGGAGGAGAAGGGGATGACAGAGGATGAGATGGCTGGATGGCATCACTGACTCGATGGACTTGAGTTTGAGTGAACTCTGGGAGTTGGTGATGGACAGGGAGGCCTGGCATGCTGTGATTCATGGGGTCGCAAAGAGTCGGACACAACTGAGCGACTGAGCTGAACTCAACTGAACTACCAAATGTAACACCTAGAAGGAAAAAGGGAAGTTGAGCCAAAGTGAAAAGTATCTGGACTAATTTAATGATCTCAGATAATTTCTGCTTCCCCACCAACAGGGGCTCCAGGAGAGAATGGGAGAGGAATCTTCTGTGTCTCCAAGCAAAGATGTAAAGAAGACAGAAACTGTTTTGGTCATAAGGGAGGGTAAGTCTGGTGTAAGGCTGTCACTTGATCTTTGTCCTGGGGCTATTATGTCCCCATTGTACATGGGATTGGGACATCTGCTTCTTGATGCATTTTATTTGGAATTTCCAATGTCAGTTGGGCTAGAAATAGTATAAATGTCAGGCACACAATTCACAGGTTTGGGTTCTCAAATCCTTGCAGGAAGGTAGAAAATAAAATATGCAACCCTTTGTCTTACCCAGGGGCAAAAACATCCCTGGAAAGTTGCTTTCTTTTTTAGATGAATTTGGGCCTACAGCTCTGTCTACAGCCTCAATTATGGTCCCTTTTGAGTCTTTTTCTTTATTTTCATACGGACTTCTATAAAATGGAAAGGAATTACACACACATACATGCATACACACGCACACACACATGCATGTGTGTATATGTATCGATATGATTCATAGCTTCATTTACTTCAAGGAACAGTATAAAACATATGAGCCAAAACAAAATGAGCTGTTCATTGATGAAGCATTTACTGAGTAGCTGCTATGTGTCTGATACTGTATTAGGTGATGTGATGTCAAAGATAAAAATATATGGTTTCTACTTCCACAGTGTCCTCCATGCAATACTTCTGTTCTAAGAAAGTGTAAAGAGTAGTCTTATGAGAGACTCACAATATTATTGAGGCTTACAGTTTTCCTTTAATTTCTATTTTTTAAATATATGAACCACTGACATATAACAAGTGCTTAGTCTTTCCTGGTATTTCCCTTTAATACAGAAAAGTTAAGGGAAAAACTTTAGAAGCATGAGGCTCAGACTCAGCTACCATGTGACTTAGACCCCAAAGTGGGCAGTATTCTGGAAATGGTAAATCCACGTATAATAGGGAGCAGTTTTCCTAGGACATTTTTACCCCTGAAAAGAACAAATTTGGCAGAATTCCCTCACTCTCAGTTGTTTTTCTAAATTCTTTTCTATATACTGAATGCATTTAGACCTCACAACAATGCTAGGAAGTATTATTTCTGTTCTCATTTTATAGATGAGAACTGGTGCAGAGTGTGCATTAACTTGTCCCAAGGTTACATGTTATGTGTCGGCCAGGATCCAAACAAAGATGGCCAGGCTCCAGGATCTGCACTGTTAACCTATTCTCTATACACCTGTGGTCTTCAGTGAGGGAGAAGGGGAGTCCCTAACAAGAAACACACGCCCCCCCCATTTTTGAATTTTATTTCCGTTCAACTATCAGTAATTGAGAAATCAGCATAACCAGTCCGTGATTTAGACACCAGGGACCCAGAATTGTCAAGAACTTACTGTGAAGTAGGGGAGATGGACATATCTGCAGATAGCTATGGTGAAGGGCAGAAAGCAACAGTGCTGTGAGAGGCTAAGAGAATACGCCATCAGTACAAAGGAGGGAGCCCAAGAGGAAGTAACCTGTTTGATTTTAGTGCTTGGAATATCTCACCAGAAATGACCGTTAGTTCTATGTTAAATAGAATTTTCATTGCCCATCTTGTTTGGAATGGGCAATTCTCGATTCTTTCCTTGTTGGATAGACTTTCTTTTCTGCCTCATTATATAGGGCTAACTAATGTCTGTCAACCATCAGCAGATATTTAGACATGTACATGGGTGGATGTTTCTGTCCTAACCTAATGGCCCCCACTTTATTCAGCTGTCTTCATTCAACTCTCAGAGTCTCAAGACACTCATCTCATTGTTGTGTAACTCTGAACTGATTTCTTTGACTTAGCCACTGACCTTGAGCTTTTTTAGGGTAGAGGGAAAGCCTTCCGGCTGGCAGCCTTAGACCTATCCTGGAGTCCGGCACTCACATACTGAAAAATAAATGTATGTGAAATGAATGAAATGCAAACAACTGACCCTAGGAACAGGGGGAGAAAACCCACCACCTATTTATCATAGTTCAGCTCAGTCGCTCAGTCGTGCCCAACTCTTTGCGACCCCAAAGACTGTAGCACACCAGGCTTCCCTATGCATCACCAACTCCCAGAGCTTGCTCAAACTCATGTCCATCGAGTCGGTGATGCCATCCAACCATCTCATCCTCTGTCATCTCTTCTCCTCCTGCCTTCAGTCTTTATCATATTGCCCCATCCAATACACTTTTGACCCTCTTAATGAAGACAGAAGCTGTTCATTAAATAAATTAAGCATTAAGTTGAGAACACGAGTGTCAATATAGACACAGGCTGTTAATTTACTGGTCACTGATGCATCCAGTGCTCAGAGGACCTCAGCGACTGTACCTCCATTAAACAGCAGGTGATTGAAACATGGCTAAAAGGGACGAGGCCAACATGGAGCTCACACAAGTTGATAGAATTATCCAAAATGAGATCCTCTTCCCCTTTGAAAAATGGATGCTCCTTGGCATCAAACTTTGAAACTATCTAAGTGATTAGACCTATCTGTTCCCTTTTGACTGTTTTATTTCCATTTTAAAATAGATTGTACCATTTCTTACTTGTAATTTGGCCTAATGTTGCCTTGAAATAAGAGGGTGATAAAGAAAGGGAGAAGAAATCTTTGATCATTCGTCATGCTATGGAAAATCTGACAGTGGCTTCAATTAACAGATGGGACCCCAGAGAATTTCTCAGGCTGATCTTCCCCCAGTGCTCTGTCTAATTGAGTAGAGGAAAATAGCCTTAGCAGCGACCTGGATAGCTGCCGAATGAAGCCATCGCTGTTTCACTGAGGCTAAAATCACTGTCATGCTCTGGGCTTTTTTTTTTTTCATGCTGATCTGGCAGGCTACTGAAGCATAGCAGTCAAAGGATGATGGCATTAGTGAGATGCAGTGGAAAAAGCGCTGGAATGGAACCTGAGAGACTCAGCCAGCCTTGAGATCTTAGAGAGGGCTCTGTTCTTTTCCCTGTCTGGCCTCAGTTTCCACGTTTATAGCATCATCGGTTGGAGTAGATGATTTCCTGGGTCTTTCTCAATTCTGACATTTAGTAAGTCCTTCTCACCTTTTCTTCAAAAGCCTCTTAAAAGGATAGGTTTGGAAAATCCTTGCTTGGGGCATACATAACTGCTATCCTACAAATGCAATTTTCATAAGTGTGTTTTTGACAATTGGAGGCAGGGTGAGACCAGTGGGGAGGACAGACTATGAGAATATTTTTGCAGAGGTATCTGGGAAGCTCTTCATCCTCCTTGCCCCTCCCATGACTCTCCATCCCCCACAACTGGTGCAGGGATCTACCTAAAACACTAAGTCTTTAACACCCGTTTCTCTTCTGATTAATGCAAGCAACAAGAGTAGGTACATTAGTCTCGTCCAGTGACATATCTTGTAGCTCTGTTCTAGCACAATGCCTTGTCTAGAATGGATGCTCTATTAATGTTTATTGATTGAATAGAATGTATACATGTTTAAAACTTTTCAGTGGTTAACCGTATGTTTTAGTTTCCAGGTTAAAGCTTAATACTTTAATTCATGAATTCCTTCATGATTTTTGCCCTAGTTATCTATCCTCCTCTTATACAGCCCTTCTGGATATATTCTTCCCTCCAAGTATACTATAATCTCTGCAGGTCTCTGAGGATATCACAATGTTGGGCATTTTTGTGCCTTATACCTGATACGTTTCCCAAGGATGCTTTTCTCCTAGTGCTCTGGTAGTTAACTAGTTCATCAAAACTCATATCAAATTCCAGTTGTTCCAGAGAGTCTTTCCTGATCTTCCCCCTCCATTATGATTTATGATGTCTCTTTCTAGGGTCCCATGGCATCCAATGTATCATGCTATAGTTATTACCATCCATAGCACACTCTCTAGAATATGTTAATGCTCATTCAATGCTTTTTAAAAGGAATGATTTAGCGAGTTAAGCTCTAAGCCTCCATTTCACACCCATACCCTGTCTGTACTTTCTCCTTTTCAGTCATTCGTGAGGTCTCAGAACCTCAGTCTGCTCCCTGGTCTTGGGGTTCTTCCACTCCTCAAAACTTGGCTAAGATGTAGAAGTCCATTTTTTCAGTTCCGTCCTTTGTGTTGTCTCAGTGAAAAGTCCACAGACCCTTTTTGTTTCATGTGTTGATTGCTTCATGTAAATACATGATAAAAATAACAAGCTGATTCTAGAAGCTTAGGAAGTTTTTGCAATCACTTTCTCTTCCTGCCTTCTTCATCCCTTTCTGTGATGATACTGGAATCTCAGCTAGACTTCTGCCCTCTGATTTATGCTCAGAGTTGGAGTTCCCTAATCATTTTAATTCCTTTGATTTAATCTTCAGATTTCTTCTTCTTGTTATTGTTCAGTTGCTAAGTTGTGTCTGACTCTTTGTGACCCCTGAACTGCAGCACACCAGGCTCTCCTGTCCTCCACTATCTCCTGGAGTTTGCTCAAACTCATGTCCATTGAGTTGATGCCATCCAATCATTTCGTCCTCTGTCTCCCCCTTCTTCTTTTGCCTTCAATCTTTCTGATCATTAAGGTCTTTTCTGATGAGCTGGCTCTTTGAATCAGGTGACCAAAGAATTGCAGCTTTAGCATCAGATATCTTATGAACCCCATTTTTTATGATTCAACCCCTCTTGGGTCTGAGGATATGGTTAAAGCAATCTATTGCTGCATAGCAAATTAACTGTAAACTTAGCAACTGAAAATAAAAAAATATTTATCTCACACCAATAATAGTAAATGTAAATATTTATTATTTCTGAAGGGTATTCATTCAGAAGTGGCTTGCTTGTGTGGTTTTGGTTCAGGGTATCTCATGGGCTCTCAAGCTATTGTCTGGGCTGTAGCCTTAACTGAAGACTTGACTGAAGGATGGTCTTCATTCCCAACATCATTCCCATGGTTGTTGGAAAGCCTCAGCTCTTGCAGGTCCCTAGGCTGAGGCTCTCACTTCCTCACTGGCTGTTGACTGGAGGCTTCTTCAGTCCCCTTCTTTGTGGGCCTTTCCATCGGGCAGCTCAAAACATAGCAGCTAGCTTCTTCAGAATTGACAAATCATTACTTCTGCCATATGCTGCTGGTCAAAAAGATCAAGCCCTGGTCAAATGTGGGAGGGGACAGCAGAAGAGCATGAATAACAAGAGGTTGGGACTTTCTGTCTGTAATGGAAAATAGCATTTTTGAGAACTTCCAAGCTGGCTGGGGCTCAGTCCAGATGGCCTCTGGTCTATTTGAGAATGATTTTCTCTATGCATTTCTTTATTGATGTTTTGGGATTTTAATCCAAACACTTTTTACCATTTTAGATACATCATTTCAGCTGATGTAGCTTTTGACTCTTTGGAAGAAATATGAGCATCCCATACAATTAAGAGTGTAGAATGCAGTCTTGGCCTTAAGCCATCATATTTCCTAGGCTCCAAATGGCAAATTAGAATAAAAGTTTCTAATTTTGCTTTATAAGCATGGCATTATTTTCAGCACATTGACGGTGGGTGTCAGGAGGGCACAGGAGTGCCTAAGGCATGCTGACATGATAGATTTAAAAAATAAAATCACCTGCTTTGTGGTTATTTCCACTGCTTATATATTATACTTCTGTGTTATTCACATAAGTGAGTTTCTAATTAGTTAGAAGTCATTAAGAAAAGACAATCAATGCTGTTGTTCTCAGAACTTAGTAGATAAATTGACATGGCAGAAACATTTCCAAGGGAATATATTTTGAGGTCAAAGGATCAGATTATGTTGTCATGAAGTGAGCATACAAACATGCAAGGTCTCCTGGTCCGTGTAGTCCTGCACTTTTCACAGCTCAGCTACTGGACTGTGGTTTTCAAAATAACACATGTAGAGTTCAGGGGGGTGGATAGGTTAGGGAGAAGAGGTCCTGGTTAAGGCCAGCCCTGAACAAGGAAATTTTCAACCCCTCCTTTCTTCCCTTTCTGCAAGCAGAGAAGCTCTATAATTTTTTTTTAATTGGTTTCCACATAACAACAATTTCATTTTGAGAAAAGATTTAGCAGCTTGAAAAAGAAAGGAATATACAAACTTCCAGCCTGGGAGATAATAATTGAAGCATCTTAGGAGGATATCTTTGAGTAGGTGAGACTTTTTTTGGTAACCAAGAGAGTGATCGAGAGAGAAAATGAGTGGTCCTTCAAAATTCTCCTTTGAGGAAACTGAATCTTATTTTTATTACGTTGCTTCTTTCAAAATGCTGGCACAGCAAAGGAAACCATAAACAAAATGAAAAGACAACCTATGGAATGGGAGGAAATATTTGCAAATGGTGTGACTGACAAGGGCTTAATTTCCAAAATGTACAAACAGCTTATGCCAACAAAAAACAAACAGTCCAATTGAGAAATGAGCAGAAGACCTAAATAGACATTTCTCCAGAGAGGACATACAGATGACCAATAGGCACATGAAAACATGTTCAACATCACTAATTATAAGGGAAATGCAAACCAAGAGTACAATGAGGTATGACCTCACACCAGTCAGAATGACCACCATTAAAAAGTCTACAAATAAGAAATGCTGGAGAAGGTGTGAAGAAAAAGGAACCTTCCTACACTGTAGTGGGAATGTAAGTCGGTGCTATTAACATGATTTTGCAAATCAACTATGTGTTAATGTTAGTTTCTCAGTCATGTCCAGCTATTTGTGACCCCATGGACTGTAGCCTGCCAGGCTCCTCTGTCCATGGAATTCTCCAGTCGAGAATATTGGAATGGGTTGTCATTCCCTTCTCCAGGGGAACTTCCTGACCCAGGGACAGAATCCAGGTCTCTGTCACTGCAGGCAGATTCTTTACCATCTGAGCCACTAGGGAAGCCCATAATCAACTATCAATTTTTCAATTTAAAAAATGCTGTTAACTGTTAAAATTACCATCAAAAGGCTCAGGATATTCTCTCAAATAATAAATCAGTTTTCCAAGGGGTCCTTTGGCATTCTGAAGTCACGCAGGGCTTAGTCAGGTGTGGGCTTCTCAACGGTGGTGCTGTTGACATTTTTGGCTGGATAATTTTTTGCTGTGGGGGGCCACCCTATGCATTGTGCAATGTTTAGCAGCATCCCTGGCTCCTAGCCACAGGATGGCAATAGCGTCTTCCCTCCCCCAAGTTCAGTTCAGTTCAGTCGCTCAGTGGTGTCTGACTCTTTGCAACCCCATGGACTGCAGTACTCCAGGCTTCCCTGTTCACCGGCAACCCTGAAGCTTGCTCAAACTCATGTCCATCGAGTCGGTGATGCCTTCCTACCATCTCATCCTCTGTCGTCCCCTTCTCCTCCTGCCTTCAGTCTTTCCCAGCATCAGGGTCTTTTCCAATGTTAGTTCTTCAAATCAGGTAGCCAAAGTATCGGAGTTTCAGCTTCAGCATCAGTCCTTCCAATGAATATTCAGGACTGATTTCCTTCAGGATAGACTGTTTGGATCTCCTTGCTGTCCAAGGGACACTCAAGAGTCTTCTCCAACACCATAGTTCAAAAGCATCAATTCTTTGATGCTCAGCTTTATAGTTTATAATTCAACTCTCACATCCATACATGACTACTGGAAAAACCACAGCCTTGACTAGACCAACCTTTGTTGGCAAAGTAATGTCTCTGCTTTTTAATATGCTGTCTAGGTTGGTCATAGCTTTTCTTCCAAGGAGCAAGCATCTTTTAATTTCATGGCTGCAGTGACCATCTGCAGTGATTTTGGAGCCCTGCAAAATGTCTCTCACTGTTTCTACTGTTTCCCCATCTATTTGCCATGAAATGATGGGACCAGATGCCATGATCTTAGTTTTCTGAATGTTGAGTTCTAAGCCAACTTTTTCACTATCCTCGTTCACTTTCATCAAGAGGCTCTTTAGTTCTTCTTCACTTTCTGCCATAAGGGTGGTGTCATCTGTGTATCTGAGGTTACTGATATTTTTCCTGGCAACCTTGATTCCAGCTTGTGCTTCATTCAGCCTGGCATTTTGCATGATGTACTCTGCATATAAGTTAAAAGAGCAGGGTGACAGTATACAGCCTTGACATATTCCTTTCCCAATTTGGAACAAATTTGGGGTCGCAAAGAGTTGTTCCATGTCTGATTCTAACTGTTGCTTCTTGACCTGCATACAGATTTCTCAGGAGGCAGGTAAGGTGATCTGGTATCCCATCTCTTTAAGAATTTTCCACATTTTGTTGTGATCTATACAGTCAAAGGCTTTGGCATAGTCAATAAAGCAGAAGTAGATGTTTTTCTGGAACTCTCTTGCTTTTTTGATGATCCAACCGATGCTGGCAATTTGATCCCTGGTTCCTCTGCCTTTTCTAAATTCAGCTTGAGCACCTAAAATTTCTTGGTGCACGTACTGTTGAAACCTGGCTAGAAGAAATTTGAGCATTACTTTGCTAGCAAGTGAGATGAGTGTAATTGTGCAGTAGTTTTAATATTCTTTGGCATTGCCTTTCTTTGGGATTGGAATGAAAACTGACCTTTTCCAGTCCTGTGGCCACTGCTGAGTTTTCCAAATTTGCTGACATAGTGAGTGCAGCATTTTCATGGCATCATCTTTTAGGATTTGGAATAGCTTGACTGGAATTCCATTAGCTCCACTAGCTTTGTTCATAGATGCTTCCCAAGCCGACTCAACTTCCCATTCCAGGATGTCTGGCTCTAGGTGGGTGATCACACCATTGTGGTTATCTGGGTCATGAAGATCTTTTTTTTGTATAGTTCTTCTGTGTGTTCTTGCCAGCTCTTCTTAATATCTTCTGCTTCTGTTAGGTCCATACCCTTTCTGTCCTTTTTTCTGCCCATCTTTGCATGAAATATTCCCTTGGTATATTCCTACCCCAAGAGTACAATCAAATATGTCTCTAAACTTTTGCTAGTGTCCCTGGGGAGGGGGTAAAATCACCCCCAGCTGAGAACCACTGATCTGGTGAGTACAGTGAATGGCCGAGGTGACAGTGCCGTTTGGGGCCCCAGTTGAGGTTGAGCATGAAGCACTGTCACGGCTTTTCATGTGGACTCTGAAGGTATTCTCCAAAGAGAAGTGCCAAGACATTTGGAATCAAGTTCTGGCATCGAGGGAAGAGGTCTTTCATCTCCCAAAATGATTACTTGGAAGGTAGCAGACTCCTTCAATTGTACCAGTTCTGAAATTTTGTTATAAACCAAGCCTGGTTCATTACAGCTTTGTCTTGTTCTCAATCCAGTTGTATCTTTCACCCAAGGAGAAGCCAAAATGGAAAAAGAAGGTAGAGTGGCTTCAGAGTCCACCTGAAAGGCAGTGACAGGGCTTCACACTCAACCTCAATCGGGGGCCCCAAATGGCATTGTCACCTTGGGCATTCACTGTACTCACCGATCAGTGGTTCTCAGCTAGGAGTGATTTTTGCCCCCTCCCCAGGGCATTAGCCAAAGTCTGGAGACGTATTTGATCTGCCTGATAGTTCTTTTAATAAAAGTTGGGAAGGAAGAGTTGGGGAGAAATTCTGTTTTGAAGTCAGGCTCTGGAGATCTCAGCAAGTATTTGTGGTGGAGTAGAGATTCCTACCTTGAGCTTCCTCCTGGACATTCCTAGATACCACCGCTGCATTCTCTTCTTGTCAGTTAATCATAATATGTATTTTGTTTGCTTACCTGACACTTTACAAAATTTGCATTTCCCTCCTGCCTGTCTGCAGGCATGATAAGAGCAGCAAAAAGAATAACAAAACAAAAGCTTTCTTTGAAAAGAATTTGCCCCTAATTGATTGCAGCTGTAGCAGCCGAAGCCACCAAGGAAAAAGCCTGGCCTTTGGCTCTGCCCACGGGAAGCAGCCACGTGCTGACCTGTGCTCAGTTACCTCGGGGGCACCGAGGGTCGAGGGGTATCTGTTTGAAATTTCCTGTCACAACAGTGTCATTTGCAGACACGGCCAGAGAGGAAACAGGGATGGCAGGGGCTTTCTTCATCAGATGCCTCCCCTGATAGTTTTTGCAGAGAGGTTGTAGAAAAGGAGGTGATTGCAGGAATCCAAACAGCAAGGGCTTCCGAGGCTGGGCTGTCCTTGGAGGGGAGGCCCCTGATTCCTTCGTGGGTCCCAAAGGCAAGAGCAGAGACTCCGATAGAAAGATGCAGCTTAAGAGACCTTTAGGAGCCCTCAGTTGTACTGAGGTGACAAATAAATAGAAAAGTAGGTTTGTATTGGTTGGATGCTGCCAGTGGAAAGGGTTGTATAAATGTCTAGAAGAATAAACTGAAACGTATTTTCAGGTGATCTTTGTTATGAGTTAATGTCTTCATGTACGAATGTGAGAGTTGGACTATAAAGAAAGCTGAGTGCAGAACAATTGATGCTTTTGAACTGAGGTGTTGGAGAAGACTCTTGAGAGTGCCTTGGACTGCAAGGAGATCCAACCAGTCCATCCTGAAGGAGATCAGTCCTGGGTGTTCATTGGAAGGACTGATGCTGAAGCTGAAACTCCAATACTTTGGCCACCTGATGCAAAGAGCTGACTCATTGGAAAAGACCCTGATGCTGGGAAAGACTGGGGGCAGGAGAAGGGGACGACAGAGGATGAGATGGTAGGATGGTATCACCGACTCAGTGGACATGGGTTTGGGTGGACTCCGGGAGTTGGTGATGGACAGGGAGGCCTGGCGTGCTGCGGTTCATGGGGTCGCAAAGAGTTGGACACAACTGAGAGACTGAACTGACTTGAATGTCTTCAGAAATAGGGTTGATAATGATGGAGACTGGTATGCATGGTAGGAAACAGAATGAGACCACCAATGGAAGTAGGCAGAGCTTGGCACCTAATAAATAGTGGATAAAGTGGTAAAAGGGCTACCCTGGTGGCTCAGTGTTAGAGAATCTGTCTGCCAGCGCAGGAAATGCAGGCTTGGTCCCTGGGTTGGGAAGATCCCCTGGAGAAGGAAACGGCAACCCACTCTGGTATTCTTGCCTGGGAAATTCCATGAATAGAGGAGCTTGGCTGGCTACAGTCCATAGGTCACAAAGAGCTGGACATGACTTAATGACTAAAACAACAAAAAAAGATAAAAATAATGATTGTCACTGTTATTAATTGCAGAGGGGCTATTACATATCCCTATAGAGATCCAAAGAAAAGGAGAGAATCTAGAGAAAGATGGAGATAATTTAGGCTTTCAGGCTGATTATGGCCTCAGTTACTTGCTTTAGGCAAGCTTTTGATTATCTGGGTAATTCTCTGCCCTTGTATTAGCTTCCTTTTGGCTGCTGTAACTGACTACCACAGACGGAGTGGCTTAGAACAACAGAATTTATTCTCTCAATTCTGGAAGCCAGAAGTAAAAAAGTCAAGGTGTTGGCAAAGGCCATGTTCCCTCTCATTTATCCCCAGAGCAAATCCTGTTGACATAGAAGTGTCCTCAAGGGCAGAAGAGAAGCCTGTTGGAGGGAGGGAAGGCTGGGGTTAGGGTGGTGCTACTGGGCGAGATGTCCTAACAGCAGCATTAACTTAACCTCACTCAACCTCAATTGGGGTTATGAGATTTCAAAAAAATCCTTCCCTGTGGAGGAGAAAGGGTGAATTGAGAGGCTGAGTAGAGATGTTGGGGCTTCTTCACAGATCATGTATAGTGGCTGAAGGCCAGAGAGGGGCTGGTGATGATTGATATCTTGCTTGAGAGACGGGTGGTATGACTGACAGCTGTGAGGGGCCTGGGATGGTGACCATGCTGGGAGGGCAGTTGGTGAATTTGCTTTTAAAGAGTGGATTCTGGTCTCATTCAATGGTAGGAAGTTCCTCCCTCATCTGTAGAATTGCCACAACTTACCACCATCAATGCCAGTTTTGTGTGTGTGTGTGTGTGTGTGTGTGTGTGTGTAGTTGGGTCATGTGTCAGAGTTTCACGTCTCTAAAATGTCAGTGTTTAGAAAAGCAAAACTCCTTGTAGTCTGTTTTGGATGGTTCTGTAGAGCACTTTGTACCAATCATTTAGAATGATGTGTGGAACTCCAAATGATTTATTATTTGCAAAGGTAGGAAAATATACAACTTCATATGCTTAGTCAATAATTAGTGAATAATCAGTTCCACCAAAGAACTTCTGTAAATTTTCAAGTACCAAATGTTTTACTTCTCAAATATCTGTTTTTCTCAGTCATTGACTGCTATTCAACCATTTAACTGGTTAATATGAGCACCCAAGATAAATAAATGGAGACCTTTTAACCCTTAGATTTCAAGTGACAGCTTGGACTAAACCATCAGCCTTCCACCCAAAGAAAACACAAATACAACCCTTAATGAAGTTAGACACAGACATGTTTTGAAGATCAGGTAATTTATTTTTTTGAGGGAGAGGAAGGGTAAAGAATTAAATTTTATTAATTATATGTATATTTTCAGTCCCATTTAGTTTTGCAATACTGAAGAATTGCACAGAGTGACTCAAACTATTATAAATTGCAGAAGAGGCCCAGACATGATGAGTTTTCTAAATTCAAGTTGTTTCTTTCTATGTTTTGTGTCTTTGTGTTCTGTCTCAAAAATGCTTTTCTCTACAATGATTTTGTACAATTTCAGTTTTTCTGATCAGATGTAATTACCTAAACTATGTATATAGTTTTCTCCTTCTCTTAGCATAATTTGGAAACACTGTCATATGAATTCATGGTTTGCACAGTCCAGGAAAATGAAATCTTGAAATAGCCTCTTGGAGGTTCAGTTTTGCAAACTACAAATACTCTCTCCTGTGCACGTGTGTGTATGCACACACATGCACATCTATGATATCTGAGAGAGAAAATTTCAGCAGGAAGGCGGAAGAGTAGAAATGGAATAAAAACAACAGTTGAGCTGAAGCAAGCTCCCAGAAACAGCTTGTCTCATCAGGGAGATGTTTTCTTGTCATTTCCTCAGTTCAATATTGAATTGCTCCACTGTTCTCGTGGGATTGAATTTTAATTGAATAGACACTTTGGTTGGAAATAGTTCTCCCCCAGTCATGCAGATTTGCCTTCTCTCAGCATCATTACTCCTCCTTTCTCCAAGTGAGTCATGAGAATTGTGGGGTGCGAGTCCGCACTTGGTTGAGCGGAAGAATCAGTCAGAAAGTGATGTGATGGGCTCTTCGTCCTGAAAGGAGAAGCATTTCCAGGTAAGAAAGAGGACTGCTGAGTTAAAATGAGGGGGTGTGCGTGGTTTGTGTTTGCTTCCTGGCATTACCTCAAAGAGAATATCACTCTGAAGAGCTCTAAGAGGGGACAGGCCCACTGGGCGATTGCTCAGGGTGGTAAGACGTCACCAGACACAGTAGAAATAGCGGCCCAGTTAACAGGTCATTATAAGGGGCCAGAGAAGCAGACAGCGTCCCCAGTGGAACTTGGAGAATAAAACATCTTCCAGTGTTTGCTCTACTCCACTAAATAGATACAAGACTTTAAAGAATATCAGCCTGAAGTGACTCCAGACTGTTAGGCTGTCTGGTGTTGCTCACATGACTGGGTGCCACTCTGGCCAGAGCCACTCATGTGTTCATGTGCTTCTCTGACCACTGCCTGTCACAGGCCACAGCAGCCCAAGTGTTTCCAGAGCAGGAGACATGGCAGGGAAGCCCATCTTGGTTATGCACCAAACAAACTCTTGGCCCTAGCCCCCACCTCTGAGATATTAATAATTTAAGATTATTTTCCCATTAAATATAACGATTAATATGCTGTTTTCTCCAAGTCTGTTTCATTTTTTCTGCCTAGAATCACTGACCATCTTTTCCTTCTTTCTATGGTCACATTCTGTGTTCGTGATGCTGGTCTCGTCCCTAGCTTCTCTCTCACCCATTTCTCTTAACTCCATCCTTCTATCCTTCAGCCCCACCCTCACAACCTCTCCCTCTTCCAGACACCCTACTGCACTGCTTCACCTATGTCCCGCCCGTGTGGAGGATAAGCTCGGCCATGGAGTGGAACTTGGCTGGCAGACTGTAATCAGAGTTACATTTTATTTTTTTATTTTATTTTATTTTATTTTTTTTTTTCTAATTTTATTTTATTTTTAAACTTTACATAATTGTATTAGTTTTGTCAAATATCATAATGACTCCGCCACAGGTATACATGTGTTCCCCATCCCGAACCCTCCTCCCTCCTCCCTCCCCATACCATCCCTCTGGGCCGTCCAGTGCACCAGCCCCAAGCATCCAGCATCGTGCATCGAACCTGGATTGGCAACTCGTTTCCTACATGATATTTTACATGTTTCAATGCCATTCTCCCAAATCTTCCCACCCTCTCCCTCTCCCACAGAGTCCATAAGACTGAAACTGGAGCCTATCATACAGAGTGAAGTAAGCCAGAAGGAAAAACATAAATACAGTATACTAACGCATGTATATGGAATTTAGAAAGATGGTAACAATAACTCTGTATACGAGACAGCAAAAGAGACAATGATGTATAGAGTTACATTTTAAAAGAACTATTTCCACATTTTGATAAGAAGCTGCTAGAGTAAAAGGGTGAGTTGTAATTGTAAATTTTTATCTCTCTGGCTGTTGAGCTCTATGGAATCTTACATAAACTATGAACAAATATTTCCATTGTAACAGCTTAGACATAGTCTCAAATTGGTCACAGTAAGAAAAGCAAGATGCATATGAGTGATTATAGAACTCCCACTGAACTCAGGTAAGTTTGACCTGCTTTGGGCCACTGGAAAGCGCCTGCCATCCACTGAGTGAGGTCTCTGTTCCAGACCTCTGTCTTTCTCAGCTTCAAGTTAGATTTCAAAGCAAGCATCACATTCTAGGTCAGATGGATTTAAAGATGCAAATGATCAGAACCCTCCCCAAAATGTTACATGATCATAAACTTAAGGGTTAGCTCTGGTCTGTACACTTAAATATTCCTGGAAAACTCTTATAGGTGTGTATCAGACCCATGAATGGAAAGAAATGAACAATTACTGAGTTATTATGACTTAGGAGTTTTATAAGTATTATGTTGTATTGTTGTTTGGTCGCTCAGCTGTGTCCAACTCTTTGTGACTCCATGGACTGCAGCATGCTAGGCTTTCCTGTCCTTCACCATCTCTTGGAGTTTGCTCAAACTCATGTCCATTGAGTCAGTGATGCCATTCAACCATCTCATTCTCTGTTGCCCCCTTCTCCTCTTGCCCTCAGTCTTTCCCAGCATCAAGGTCTTTATCAAAACCCTGTGTACATGGAGAAGTGTTAGTATCGAGATTAAACTGCCGTAGCAAATAATTGCTATGCAAATGTCAGTGACTTAAAATAGATTATCCTTCCCTTATAAGAATAGTCCAGTTTGGTTCCAGGACGATGGTATAAAAAATGAGGGTGAGTGAAGGGGGTGGGACCTCTGCTTCATGCAGAGACTCAGGACCCAGGCTAATGGAAGCTCTGCCTTTTACAATGTGGGGTTTCCAGGTTTTCTTTCATTGCCAGCCCTGGGGGGAGGGATAAACAGAGTGTGAAGAAGAGTGTGTGCATGGGGTAGAGGGTTATGATTCTGGCTTAGAAATTCCACCTTATTATTCCTGTACCCATTTCAATGACCAAGACTGAGTCTCAGGGACATCCTTGACATTAAGGTTGGCTGGCAAATGTAGCCTAGCCGAGTACCCAGGAAGCAGAGGAAATGGAACATCTGATGAATGGCTGGTAATCTTTGTCACAGGCTCTAAATGGAAGAAATAATTATTCCCCATTTTACAGGTGAAGAAGTTTTAACTTATCCTCATCACTCAGCTAGTCAGTGGCTGAGAAACAATTTGGGGATGCAGGGTATCCTGGAACCTCCAAAAATTCTTGTTTAAAGCCCTGTAGTAATTATAGTTACCACATGTTGAGCCCTTTCCCTTCACGATGATACTAAGATGTAGATTTTTACCCCACAAGCACCAGTCCAGGTAATTGAGGCTCAAAGCTGTTCTGTAACATGTCTAACTAGAGCAAGGTAGGACTCAGAAACAGACTCTTTTTTTTTTCAGACTCCATAGCCTATCTCTGGGCTTCCCCCATGGCTCAGCAGTAAAGAATCTGCCTGCAATGCAGGAGATGTGATCCCTGGGTGGGGGAGATCCCCTGGAGGAGGGCATGGCAACCCACTCCAGTATTCTTGCCTGGAGAATCCCATGGACAGAGAAACTTGGCAGGCTACAGTCCACAGGGTCACAAAGAGTAGGACCCAATTGAATCAACTGAGCACATCTAACCTATCTCCTATAGTCCATAGTCCTATAATACTTCCTATGCTGACCCCATAGAGATTCAGCTTTGGACTCGTAAGGGTAACCTGATGGAGTTTGGGAAGGGTTGGATCTACTAAGTTAGTGTTAAACTTTCCTTATGTACATTTTGCCCTCTCCTAAGCACAAGTTTGTCCCACTCCTGCTGTTTTAAAAATCAATTTTTTCCATCTATTCATACAGCTTTGATTGGAGGTCTAAATGGCAAAACAGACCTTAACATGGAATACTATTACAGTATTACTTTCCCCCACATATTCACAGATATATTCTGCAAAGAATATGGGATGGGAATTATCACATAAACAAGTGTTTCCTGAGCACCTTATTACAGAGGAATGCATGATGCCGGGAAAAGTGGAAATATACTACTGAGTCCCTGTCCTTCCTAGGCTTACAAATGAGTTGGGGAGAGGGAAAATGACTACATAAAAAGATAAATGATAACACACGGTGGAGATTTCTGGGAGCCACAGGACCAGTGCCAATAATAAGTACTACAAGATGGCTGGGAGATGGTTTTTGAGCAGTGGCTAATGTGCTGGCCTCAGTCCTGGGTGATTTCATATGTTATCACATTAATCCTACAGGAATTCAATGGTGGGGAGTAATCACTGGGGACTGGGATAGTCAAGAAAGTCTTGAGAGAGGAGGTAAGACTTGAGCTGGGTTGAATTATATGGTGCTATTTCACAACAGTAATGAAAGCTGGCTGAGCTGAAACCCAGAGCATAATTTCTCACTGGCTGGCTGCTCTAGATAGTAATAGCTTCAGTGCCCTTCAGAATGGAATTTTCTGAGTCTGTGAGGATGTGTGAGGTATGCCTGGCAGGTAAGCATTCTTCCATTTCCCTTCCACCCATTGCTTTAATTAAATATACTGTTCTCTTGGTTACCTCTTCGGATCCTCCAGAAGTTCTGGATCATCACTTGCAGCAGCTGAAATGGAAATTACGCAGAGAGGGAAAAATGTCTCCCCACTCCCAGTTTTATTGAGAAATAATTAACATGTATCACTGTATAAGTTAAAAGCAGACACTCTGATGGTTTGATTTACATATATTGTAAAATGATGACCATAGTAGGTTCAGCTAACATCCATCTCCTTATGAATAAAAGAAAAGATTTGCACTTCTTCAGTAAAAAGAAAAGTCAAAAAAGGAAAATATGTTTTCCTTGTTATTAGAACTCTTGAAAAGTGAACATGAGTCACTCAGTCGTGTCTGATTCTTTGCAACCCCATGAACTATACAGTCCATGGAATTCTCCAGGCCAGAATACTGGAATGGGTAGCCTCTCCCTTCTCCAGGGGATCTTCCCAACTCAGAGATCGAACCCAGGTCTCCTGCATTGCAGGCAGATTCTTTACCAGCTGAGCCACAAGGGAAGCCCTTAGAACTCTTTCTTAGGACTCTCTTAACAACTTTCTTGTATATCATACAACAGTGTTAGCTGTATTCATTGTGTTGTATATTACATCCCTAATATTTATTTATATTGTAACTGGAAATTTGTACATTTTTATCACCTTGCTCCAATTAGCCTTCCCACCTCCCTCTGCCTCTGCTAATCATAAGACTTGTCTCTTTTCCTGTGAGTTTGGGGTTTTTTTTGTTTGTTTGTTACTTTAGATTCCACATTTAAGTGAGATCATACAGTATTTGACTTTCTCTGGCCTATTTCATTTGACATAATGCCTTGAAGGTCCATCTGTATTTTTGCAAATGGTGGGATTTCCTTGCTTTTTATGGCTGAATAATATTCATTTGTCCATTCACCTATCTGAGGACACTTAGGTTGCTTCCATCTCTTGGCTATTGTAAACAATGCTGCCATGAGCATGGACGTGCTGGGATATTTCTTAGTTAATGCTTTCCTTTCCTTTGGTTATATTTCCAGAAGTGGGATTACTGGGTATATGGTAGTTCTATTTTTAATTTTTTGAGGACCCTCCTTGCAGTTTTTCCCTTAGTGGCTGCATCAGTTTACAAGGGCTCCCTCTTCTCCACATCCACGCCAGCATTTCTTATTTCTTGTCTTTTTGATGACAGCCATTCTAACAGTCATGAGATGATATCTCATTGTGGTTTTAATTTGCATTTCTCTGGTAATTGGTGGTATTGAGCATGTTTTCATGTACTTGTTGACCTTTCATATATCTTTGGAGAAGCGTCTATTCAGTTTTGCTGCCCATTTTAAAACTGGGTTGCTTGTTGTTTTGCTATTGAGTTGTATAAGTTTTTCATATATTATAGATATTAGCCCCTTATCATATATATGTGCTGTGTGCCAAGTCATTCAGTTGTGTCCGACTCTTTGTGACCCCATGGACTGTAGCTCACAAGGCTCCTCTGTCCTTCAGGATTCTCCAGGCAAGAATACGGAATGGGTTGCCATGCTCTCCTCCAGGGGATATTCCTGACCCAGGGATCAAACTTGGGTCTTCCACATTGCAGGCATATTCTTTACTGTCTGAGTCACCAGGGAAATCCAAACTATATATTATATATATATAGTTTGAAAATATCTTTTCCAACTCCATAGGTTGTCTTTTAACTTTGTTAATGAAAAATACCTTTAAATCCTTTTTCACATTGTTGGTGGGGGACTGAAGGCAAGGAGAGTGGAGTCTGGCTGGACTACAGATCTTCCCCAGACGAGTTTATCTCATTTCTGAATCCCTTTTCTGATGCTATGTCTACCACAAAATTCAGTTGCATTTGTGGCAGGAGGATCCCAAATTTATGCTCTTCCGCTAGGAGTGAGGAGATGACAATATATATACCTAACATTTATTGAGAGCTTAAATCCTCCATATGGATTATTTTATTTAATCCTTACAATAATGCAGGTCTGTTTGACAGATGAGGAAACTGAGGCTTAGAGAGGTTAAGCTGCTAAAGACTACACAGCTAGTAAGAAGTATGCAGAGGGATCAGAACACTTGATTTTCTCTTTTTAAACTTTTTAAAAGGCAGCAGTTTTATTGAGATATAATTCACATACTTTGTAATTCACCCATTTAAAGTGTACAGTCCATTGGTTTTGAGTTTATTCCAATGTGAAACTGTCATTGCAATTGATTTTTAGAACATTTTCATCTCTCAACAAAGAAACCCTAATACCCTTTAGCAATCACTTCCAGTTTCTTCTCAACCTCTTTCTCTCCCTCAGCTCTAGGCAACTTCTAATCTAGTCTCTGTCTTTAAAGATTTACCTGTTTCATAGAAATGGGATCATATACCATGCAGTCATTTGTGACTGGCTTCTTTCGCTTAGCAGAGTGTTTTCAGGGACCATCCACACTGTAGCATGTGTTAGCACTCCATTCCTTTTCATGACTGAATAATGTTCCTTTGCATGGATATACCATATTTTATTGATTGATTCATCAATTGGTGGATTGTTGTTTCCACTTTTTGGCTATTGTGAATACTGCTTCTGTGAACATATATGTACAAGTTTCTGTGTTGGCATGTGATATACCTTTGAGGGGACTTTCTGGGTCGTGTGGTAACTATGGTTGACCTTTTGAAAAACTGCTAGACTATTTTCCAAAATGATGTACCATTTATAGCTTGAAATCTTCAGTGAGAACAACTAACAACATAATTTACACCTTGGTCACTTATTTGCATAAAAAGTATCTATACAATTTACTAAAGCTCTAACAAAACCAATTAGAAACCAGAGAATTTTCTTAATGAGAAGTCTTAAAACTGAACTCTGGGGTTTGGAAGCTTTGGTGCTTTTTGATTTGAAGACATCAATTGAGGTAAATGATGAGAACTGCCATATTTGTATTTCCCTTTATTCCCTGAGGTATTATGGGAATTTTCTGCTTGACTGAGTGATTTCTAGCAATATATGTGCAGGTGCTGCAATAGCCCAGGATTGTCTATTATTCTGAAAAGCCATTGGCATTCACTGAAAGACAGCAGACAAAAGAAGACATGTTCAATGTGTATGTATATGTCACTCTGGTCTCTTGAAAAGTTGAGTATTATGGGCATCAAGTTCACTGCCACTTGATTGTAAGTGACATAAACCTCAAGACTATTTTTTTTTTAATGAAGTAGGAAAAAAAGGGAGAAATACAGAAAATAATCCCCCCCCCCCTTTTCCTTTCACTTGTAGCAGATTTTTGAAAGGGGCCCAAAAGGTGATTTTCAACAAGGTATATACTTGAAGGAATCTGGAGGTTTGCTCTCTGGGAATGGAAGAAGCTTTGTCAAGTGCTTACTCTGAGTGAGCTGTGTGGATATGAGAAGAACATAAACCATAGTCTCTGCCCTCTGGGAGTTTCTATTCCATGTTACTACAGAATAACTCAATGCTAAACTGTGATGGTGGAAAGGAAGGAGAGGTGGTGTGTACTAGAGAGAGGCTGGAAAGCTTATGCTTTCCAGTGGAAAGTGGAAACATTTTAAAAAGAAGCCAAGCCAGGACTTAGTTAAATTGGAAGAAATGGCATAGCTATTCCAGGTGGGGTCAGCGACACCAACATGACACAAACCAGAATGACTTTAGGGGTCAGCAGACAGAGGGTTAGCTGGAGGAGAAGGTGTAAATGAAAGTCAGGGTGAGAAAAGTTTAGAAAGCAGTAGAGCATCATGGGAGAAGCCTTGGACATGGATTCTGCTTCCTGTTCTGCCACTAACTAGTCATTGGTGCTGGTTCTGTGATGCAACAATTTGGGCCTTCTGTTTCTCTCTTTTCCTTTCTCTCTTTTTTTTGGCCACACAACATGTGGGATCTTAGTTCCCTGCTGCTACTGCTGGTAAGTCACTTCAGTCGTGTCTGACTCTGTGCGACCCTGTAGACGGCAGCCCACCAGGCTCCCCTGTCCCTGGGATTCTCCAGGCAAGAACACTGGAGTGGGTTGCCATTTCCTTCTCCAATGCATGACAGTGAAAAGTGAAAGTGAAGTCACTCAGTCGTGTCCGACTCTGTGCGACCCCATGGACTTCAGCCTACCAGGCTCCTCCATCCATGGGATTTTCCAGGCAAGAGTACTGGAGTGGGGTGCCATTGCCTTCTCCGCTTAGTTCCCTGACCAGGGGTCAAATCCATGCCCTTTGCATTGGAAGCGTGGAGCCCTAACCACTGGACCACCAGGGAAATCCTGGGGCTTCTCTTTCTTAATTGCTGGACTATGGAAGTTGAACTAGTTCTGATTCTCAAACTTGGTTTCCATGGATACAGCTGTGGCCCAGGAGTAGTGATTCTCTTAGCTGAGTCTGAGTTTTAAAAACTAGTGATGCCTTGGTTCCACCTACAGAGATTCTGATTCAGTGGGTTTGGAGGGGTGAGGGCAGGCTTTGGAAGTTTTCAGAGTTCCCATGTTGATCTAATGAGCAGCTAGGCTGAGAACCATGATCTCTGGTTGAGTCTGAGGTTTTACTGGAGTGCTGGCTAGAGAGTCCATCCAAATGGAAGGACTCTAAATCCTTCCTAACTCTCAAGGACTTTGATTCTGTGAAAAGTATGTTGGGATCAGGCAGTAGAGGGCCTTAAGTGCTGGATCAAGGGATTTGTACTTTGTTTTATAGGTGGCGAGAGACATGTTAGATGTTCTAGCAGAGGAATAATTTAAGACCTCTCACCTGGGATATTTCATTGCCTTGGAGCCTGACAGCCACCATCAGGCAAGGAAGGGAAAAGAGCAAACTGCCCCTTCATTAATGCTTTTAGCTGGAAAGGGGTGACCATTGCCAAGTCCATTGTGACAGGGTCTAGTGTCTCTACATAGCACAGACAGAAACAGTCAAGGGGGAGAAGTGGCAAGAGTAGAGAACAGAGCCCGGGGCAGCAGAACAGTGGAGCATGGCCTTCATCAGAGAACAGGCCCCCCTGGTGGGCTGGAGAGAGTGGTGCACTGCGTGTCTGCTCAGTCGCTTCCGTCACGTCTGACACTTTGTGACCCCGTGGACTGCAGTCCACCAGGCTCCTCGGTCAATGGGACTCTTCAGGCAAGAATATTGGTGTGGGTTGCCATGGCCTCCTCCAGAGACAGTGGTAGATAGGGTGAATTTCAAGTTATATTTCAAATTACCATCCCTTCCCACTTCCAGTTCCCTTTGAATCCTCGGTTGAATCGGATTGCCTCTCCATTGACCAGCCCTCTGACCCTTGCCAATCTCTCCTTTTGACAAAGAGAGAGCAGGCTCCAGGCTTACAGTCCCGGGAAGGTCTCTAGCTAGAATTTAGAAGCACACCCCTTCTTATCTAAGGGATGGACACTTGGTCCTGGTCCCTGGTCCCTCAGCTTCAGTGAGTTCAGACAAGCAGGATTGGGATCTTCCATTTATAGTAGTGACTCCAAGTTTGCTTCTTAAATAACCTTGAGTAAAAACGTGAGTTGGTTGAAAGAAAATGTTAATAGTAGCCTGGCTAGAAAGGTGAGGCTGAAAGGGGATACAATTGTGAAGGATTATGCAAATCAATGACCTTCAGGAAACACAGGTGGGTTCTTTCCAGAACCTGGCCTGGTAGGAGGAAGCCTGGGTTCTTAGTACTGGCCAATCTCCTGCTGTCTCTAGTCTGTAACTGTGGAGGGCTCCACTGGATAATCTTTGAAGTTCTTTCCAGGTCTGAAACTCTGTGTTTCTGTGACAGTAATTTCTAAACACAGTCTCTTCCCAGGAGACAGATCATGCCTGGAGATTCTCCAGTGGTCATGGCACCATCCTGTGTCCTGATGGGTGCTGAGAGCTTGTGGACAGCTCCCTGGCTTGAACCCTGACATTATTTCTATGGGACCACCAGCTCCAGATCTCCTTGGAAATTGCAGGGCAATTGTAAGGAATGTGGGTGCTGCAGGCTAAAACATCAAAATCTTTCAAGAAAAAAAAAACAAATCAAAACAAACAAAACAAAACAAAAGACGATTGAAAGCAAATTAAGTAACCTCATAGTTAACAACAGAATTTCCCTCTACTTTCAATTTCTGGGGGGATGGGTGTGTTTCTTTTCTTTTCCTAAGAATATCTTGTCAGGGAACAGATGATGAATCTTATTTCAAATGTGGTTTTTGCCACTATATCTATACTTCATTGGGCCAACATGAAGAATATCCTTCCAATTCTCCCTCAACTCCCCCTCCCCACCATTAGTGCCAACAGATATTGTCCCACAGATCATTTGAGAGCAATTTTGTGGTTCTCTAAGTTTGTGGTTCTTTAATATTAGTGTAAGAAGCACTTAGAGAGTGTACTGAAATTGCAGGTTTTGGGGCCCCAGCCTCAGCAATCTGATAGAGCAGGTGTGGGTTAGTGCCCAGAAGCAAGAATCTTTAACAAGCTTCCCAGATGATTTTGACACTGATGGTCTGCAGACCACCCAGCCAGAAATCTGGTGTTAAGGAAAGGTTGCCATGTATGTAGGAATCTATCATGGTGTGAACCAACACTTCCCTCCACCCCCCTCCTTTTTACTCAGCCCTTCCTTAAATGAATATCAAGGGCAACCGTGATGTGATCAATATCTCAACAACAGGGGAAGGATAATTTAATGGTATCAGGGCATAAGTTCAGGCAATTCAAAGTCTGCCTTCAAATCCTTACTTTCTCGCTTTGTGATCTTGGGCAAGTTGTTAACCCTCCAGTCTCAATTTCCTCCTCATTAAAATGGGGGGATCACAACAGGGTTAATTGAGTTAACCCACAGAAAGTCCCTGGCACGAGGTAAGCATTCATTGAAGGTTAGCTGTTATCATTATGGTAGGCGTTGGGAGAAAAGAAGAGGAAAAGGGGCAGAAGGGCAGGATATGGGAGGTGCAAAAGAGGAGTTGGCTCCCCAGGGCTGACCAGCACCAGGAGAAAGGTGCAGTTCCTTCTAGTGAGGGATGTGCACGTGTCACCTCTCATCCCGACCCGGGTGAGCTTCTGTGTCTCCCTGAGTGGCAGTGACCACCAAGTGTAACATGAAGATGGAGTCCAAAGCGCAGAGTCCAGAGCTGGAGAGAGCACGAGCTGTCTCCAAGGTGCCACACGGGGCACTCAGCTTGGCATTCACACCACAGAGAGGACTCCATGGCCAGTTTCTGGGCAATAGAGGGTATTGGAGCTCATGGAGTTCACAGCCAAGCACCCCATTAAGCCCAATCTCCCAGGACTGTGCCCTGGGCTGTTCGCAACGTACCATCCCCTGGGGAGCCCCCAGTGCTCTGGGGGCATTGGCTTATGCTTCCTAGAAATGGTTTTATAGGAGAGACTCAGCAAATAAGAGGCATTTTCCCCTGGAAAGCTGAATGGAGCACTTGCTCGGGGTATTGACACACACTCTCTGGTTTATTTTTCAGGTGCCTACCAAAAGTTTGTGCGCAAATAGCACAGGCATGAGATGTGTGAAACATGCTCCCCGCCACCCGCCACCCCCCACCCCTCTGCCCCTGGCCCTCATCATTTTCCGGTATGCCAAAGTACAGTACCTTTGGCAGAGAATGCAAAGCTTTTCCCCCAAGATGTGTCTGGAGTCTCAGAGCCTGGACTGAACCTGTTTGAGTTCTTACAAGGTTTTGTTTGGGCTGTAAATCTGCTGACAAGGAAATGTGGATACATTTAAAGGGTAAAATGAGGGGAATTTCATACACAGAGAATAGAAAGTTCAAGGTTGCCAGTCCAGGTGCTGATGCCTCTTGGGGTGTTGGTGATGGCAAGGAGGAAGAAGGTTGGCTGTCTTGACCTGCTTCCCCTCTCTTTCTCGGGATCTTTTCCTTCCTTTTCTCCAACCCTCAGTTTCAGGAAAGGATAAAGAAATAGCACCCAAACACAAGAACAGAGCAAGCAGTTTATGTTTTGGTATCTGATTTTTATCCCATTTGGAATTTCTAAAGTCACCTTCCAGACTTGGCATCCAATTTTATGAGCATCTCCTAAATAATAAGGAAACGGTTATTCTGGCTTCTAGTTATTGTTCTGTGTAGTCATTAAGTCGTCTCTGACTCTTTTCGATCCTATGGACTGTACCCACCAGGCTCCTCTGTCCATGGGATTTTTCTAGGCAAGAATTCTGGGGTAGGTGGCTATTTCCTTTTCCAGGGGATCTTCCCGACCCAGATATCGAACCTGCAGTGTCTCTTGCATTGCAGGCAGATTCTTTACCGCTGAGCCACGGGTGAAGCCCAATATGGGATGTTAATTTAAATACTAAGAATGACGACTTTTGCCGAAGGTACAAGTTCTTAAGGTCGGATAAACCAGAAAGTACCACCTTTGGAAGCCCTGAGCCACGCCCCCTCTCTTTGCAGCTTTCCTATCTGGCCACCAGGATCCACTCTTTCCCTGCCTTGTAGCAGCTCCAGCAGTCTTTTTTTCTCCAACTGTCAGCCCAGTATGAATCCAATCAGGGGCCTCCCTCTGTGTCGCCAAACAAATCCCAACTCCTGATGCGGGGGTGGTGGTGGGAGATGCAGAGTCCTGACCCCAGCCAATAATAACAATGTTATAACATGTTCTAGATTTGCTTCTTAGGCGCTCAGCTTGCTTTTCCCCCACCTGCCTTTAATTTTTGCCCTTACCACAAGCCGATAGAGATATACATCAAAGACTTATCAGATGCGTGCGCTCAACAGAACTGAAATGCTCAGTCCATCTAATTTCGAAAATTCTAAATAGCTACCTTCAATGAAGTTCAAAGAATATCATTGTTCGTATGTGCCTTAAAAAAAAAAAAACCCAAAAAAGTCTGGCTAACTGAACTGAGACATGCCACTAGGAGAATGTAGCAAGGTATGAAAAAAAATAAAGGAAAATACAAGTAAATTGAAAGTTAACAGAACATTTTCAAGCAGTAATTTCAGTTTGTACAAAGGCTCAGGGTTGGTCTGTATTCTGATGTCACTGAAATATCTCAGGTTTAAACCTAAGTACTTTAATAACTAGTTAGGGAAAGAAAAACTTTCTTTCCCAGGCAAGGGGCAATAGAAACCTTTCTGTTAGATTCCTTTGATTACAATAGTCCTTTGTTAACAGATTGTAACTTTGCCCCAGGAGTGGTGATAAGCTCCTAAAATCCAGAAGACCTGTCTTTCCTGTGAAGAGACTGGTTCACCTTGAAGATGGATTGAAAAGAAAATAAACGTCTAACGTTTAAACTTTATTCTTGTCTTCTCACTTCTCTTTGCCTGAGAACTCTGACAAAGTCAACATTAGTGTGGAAATAATGTAAAGCCAAAGCACACGAAAGGGAAATGATTATTCACATTTGTTGCTTGGAAACCCTTCTCAAATCAGTGAGTATCATCTTGAGGTGTGTCCCTCCTACTTGAAGCAGAAGTTAGGCAGTTATTGGATTTGTTTGATAAGTGTGCTATTGAGAGGAAAAAAATACCCACTTTGGAAGGTCGAGATTATCTCTGCTGATTTTTCAATGACCATTTATTAAACTATAACCGGATGAGTAATTAGATGGAAGAGGGTAGTGAAGAGTCTTTGGGTCTCATCTAAGAGCTACCGCATCAGAGAGTGGACCAATTATTTTGTAACTGGTAAAAGGCCGATAACTGTTTTGCAATTGTAAAAAGTCCAGTAGGAATTTTGGACTTCCCAGGTGGCACAGTGGTAAAGGATCTGCCTGCCAAAGCAGGAGATGCAGGAGATTCAGGTTCGATCTCTGGGTTGGCAAGATCCCCTGGAGGAGGAAATGGCAGCCCACTCTAATCTTCTTGCCTGAAAAATTCCATGGACAGAGAAGCCTGGTAGACTGTAGTCCATGGGGTCACCAAGAGTTGGACACAACTGAGCGACTGAACACACACACACAATAACAATATTAATAATAGTAATATAATTATTATTTTGCAACACTAATTATTTTGTAATACTATTTCCAAGCTACAGCAATTTGAGGGTTCAAAAATGAGAAGAAACTTGAAAGATGGTTCTGTGGTCTCCTACTTTATAGTCAAAGAAATAGAGGCTCAGGGTCACACACCTACTTGGTCAAGATTAGAATCCTGGGCTACTAATTCCTAGGCCACTGGATTTTCTGTTTGCTCCCAACAGCCTTATTTGATTAGCAGAGGCATTCACTGGAGGAGCAAAGGAATAAGAGGCAGTGTAACCTGATACTGTGCATTTTATGCATTTTATTCTCCCTACTCTAGGTACCAATCTATGTATATCTTGTTCCAATCCATTAATTATGGTGGTCAGAGAGAAAAGAGGATAGGAGAAAGAAGAGAGAGAAGGATGAAAGTTTTGGCAAAAATATTAGCCAAGGATCCCAGGACAATGGCCAAGTCAGATGGGATGGGACCCACTCCACCCTAGACAGGAGAGGAGGGGCTCAGCTCCCCCTTGCTCTTTTGTCCATACCAGCACTGCTTGCTAAGCGTTTCTTCCTCACTTCATCTCCATTTCCCCCTATGGTAGATGAGTGTTTTCATTCCTGTTATGCCTGAGAAAGTTCCAAAAATACACAGAGAAAGTCTGGTTATATGGTATTCACAATTGGCCCCAGAACAGAAAGTAGTACTTTGAGAAGGAGCTTGTGGGTAGTGTCTGTTCAGGATCCAGCATCACTGTGTAGGTCTGGAGTTTGAAATAAGCGCTCACATATTTGTGTTTCTTTCCAGCCAGTCTTAAGCTTTTGAGCTTTTCTCATTGCCTAGGCCTGTCTTAATAATACTGCAACAAAAGTTCCTGAACTTCTCATCAGACAAACAGGAGTTGAATTCTGGCTGGACCTGTATTTAACCATGGGCAAATTTCTTAATCACTATAAGCCCTGGTTTTCTCACCTAATATGGGAATAATAATATATGTACATCTGGATAATGAGGAGTAAATAAGATAATGTTAATAAGGGGATTTCCACAGTGTGTGGCATAGAGTCAAAGCCCAGGAAGTGGTGAGTGGTATTGTCATCATTGTCAGTTGCAGACATGGACCAGGGCTTGGCATGTATCTGTATACATAAAACATTAATCTAAATCAGAGGCTTTCATAGAGTAATCCAGAATATTCTGTTTTGTTGAAAGTGTAGATGTAAGTATCAGATGAAGTTTAATTTGCCTTTCATCTGTGCATGCTGTCACTTCAGTCGTGTCAGACTCTTAGTGTCTCTATGGACTGTAGCCCGCCAGGCTTCTCTGTCCATGGGATTCTCCAGGCAAGAATACTGGAGTGGGGTGCCATGCCCTCCTCCAGGGGATCTTCCCGACCCAGGGACTGAACCCTCATCTCCTGCAACTCCTGTATTGCAGGCAGATTCTTTACTGCTGAGCCACCAGGGAAGCCCTTGATTTCCCTTAGACGTGTATTATGAAGGATTTGGACAGAAACAGGGTCTAGGGGCATGCCGGAACTGTCCCTGCTGGAATCAACAGGCTTCAGGTTTAATCCATCATCTGGGAGGCAGGGTAGTAGGTATGAGAAGAGAGGGGGTCAGTCACTGGCTTCACACTGAGGTTCTGAGATCTGTTTTGGGCAAGGACAGGACCTGGAGGGCTCTGTGGAACCTGGTAGCAATTGGAAAGGATGTCCCCATGCCCTGGGACAGGGTGTTCCAAGAGAGAAACTGCTTCTGTCTGGGGGATCTTTAAAAGCTTTCCTTCTGACAGCCATGCTTAGCAGTTGTAAAGTTCATGAATCTTCTTACTGCTGATAATTCTCAACTCTAGTGTGATGTATACAGGGAATGTAACTTCCCAAGTGGTGTCATCAGGGATTTCTGGGAATGTTTACTTCACCATGCCTATGATAAGACCTGGAATATACCTGTTTGGGGTTCAAGTCCTGGTACCACCACTAACTAACTGTGGATGTTGGCAAAGTACTTGGTCTTGGGTTCCACTGAACCTGATTTATCAGGTTACTTGCTCATCTGTAGGCTAGCTGAAGAGGTGGGTTGAGAGAGCATAATCAGATACTCTTCATAGGTATTGATGATGTTGAGGTTGACACTAGGTAGGCAAGGGATCAAAGGCAGGAGAAGGACACGGCTGGGGTAATTGGTCAGAGTCTCCAATTTTGCAAGAAAACCGGAGCTAGCCAGGTCTTCTAGTAGCTCTTCAAAAGAGTGACAGGTGGCACCCAATACAGGCTGGACTATGCATTTGGGCCTGTGAGTCATCAGGACATGGGACAAATTCCTTGACTCCTTTGACCCTCAGTCTTCTTCTGTGTAAAATGGGAATGATGGACACTTCCCTTCTTGCCCTGCAGTGTGTGTGTGTGTGTGACCTTTATACAAGGTCATTGTGTAAACACACTTTCTAAAGCTAATAGGCAACTGAGACATGTCCATCATTTTTCTTAGCAAAGGAGATGGCTAAGTAATGATACCCCTACTTCTACTCTCCTTTGAATGCCCCCTCTTTTACTTTGTTTATCTCTACTTGCTTGAGGAAGGGGCATTGTACACCTCAGTGCAAAGAAAGAAAACTGGTTGAAATCGTCTAATATTTAGAGGACTAATCAGCATGCAAATAAAAATGGTTATTATTTTAATTATAATAGACAAAGTTTAATAAATGATTGAGTTTTGATATCTATGATCCAAAGAGGGCTTTTATTCTCTCTTAATAACTTTAATACAAAAGACTTGAAAAATTACCTGATTTTATAGGTTTATAGAACGGTTTTGGGGGTTAGGGAGTGGAGTGATGATGGAGAGTTGAAAGCTTGAAAAATCAGCTAGAGAAATTCAAGTCTGGAAAATGCCTAGAGAATCCATTCAGTTCTGCAAAAGAAATTTCCATATCAGAACAGCTCACTTGACCACATGCATTATAACTCTACCTAGCCCGGGTTTTAACTTTTATTAGGTTATTCCATCTGGCTCCTGATCGCCATCAGAAAGTATTATATGTGAGGAATCTCTGCAGCCTGAGGTCTTAGTTCACAGAGAATTTTGATACTTCCACTTATCTTTATTGGGCAGCTTGTAAAGAGATTGAAGTTCTTTACTCAAACACTGTCTCTAAATCCATATAGAGAGATGGTGGGTAAGTGATTAAGTTGTTAAAATGGAGAAAATGCAGGCTCCATTAATGGTCAGAGGGATGACACCAGGTGGTACACTGAGCTGTTCGGCTGCTTGTCTGGGCTCCTTAATGAGTGTGTGATGTGTGTGTGCTTATGCGTGCGCACGTGTCTGTGAGCCATATTCACCTTGGGTGAAATTGTGATGGAGGTTCAGACAGTGCTCGACATCCCTCCCTCTTCTTGTATTTGTGTTTGTTCTTACTGCTTCTCCCTGCTGGCCCAACACCTTATTATTCTCTCCTTCTCTGCTTTAGCCTTTCTTTGCAAAGTCTGCAGTAGGGGCTCGGCTCTCCTACATCCCAGGGGTAATTGATCATTAACAGCTTAGAGTGGTATTAAAGGGGATGTGGGAGGCATTTGCTTTTTCAAGTTTGTGCTTCAAAGAAACTCTTGGGCTAAGAAGGGTGGAAGTGTTGACCAGGATATGAGGCACAGGGGTCTAGTGCTTAGAAAAATCACTTCACCCGAGGACCGGATGATGTTCTGCCTGGGGGAGAGTTTGAGAAGGGACACTAAAAGCTGTTTTAAAAAGGAGTAGCAGGACCTGGGTGGCAGCGGGTGGGGGAGATTTTGGTCCTGGTTCACTGCAGGACTGGGGGCAGTGGCAGCCTCTCTAAGGAGAGCGATTTCATCTCGGCTATTGGGGCAGGAGGCCCTCGATTGGAGAAAGTGAGCTCCGGAGCTCTGGCAGGGCTGGCCGGCATTCTTGTGGTGACTGGGCAGCAGGGAGGTGATACGCTAAGGCCCCTCCAACTCTAAGCACTGTGATTCTGCCATCACCTTTGACTGGTTCTGAGGGGAGTTCAGCCCCTGGTCTGCATCAACCTGTGTTTTCACTGGAAAATGCAGTTTTCACTGTGCTGTTTTGTATTGGGAAAGCAATATTAGGCTTTTAAGAGAGTTCAGCCCACGTCCCCCTTTCCAGCCAAATGTTAGCTTTTGCTTCTTCCACCGTGCTTAGTTCTATATTTTTCAAGAGGCACTCGGGTGGCTCCAGCCTGCTAATTTAGACATTCACAATTTCCTGGAGACTGAATACATTCCTGCCTTGCCATTCTCAAAGCATGGTCACTCAGATGACACGAGATACAGCGGAAAATGGCGTCGTTCTCGTTTTCAGTAAACATCTCTGATTAGTATTCATTTGAGATATTAACAGCGCTGAGAGTAAACACCAGGGTTTTATCCCCTCATCTAAACGGGCATTTAACTCAAGGTATGTCCCTTCTGTTTTGTCGTGATTCATAAATCACCCGCCTGTAAAAATCAAAGGCTGAGAAGATTTGGTTACCTGTGGCCATGAAGGACTTTCTATCAGTGACATTTGCCTTCCTGCCCTGGGTTCTTCTTAAGTACTGGAGCCTTTCTCCCGCCACCTTTGACCTGGACTTCCTGTCCCAGCATAAACATCTCCTCTCTTTTATTCTGACAGATGTCTGTAGAAGCGCAGTGAAATGTTACGAGACGAGCGTTTGTTTGTGTTTATTTGGTTCCTTCGCAAAGTGGTCTGGCTGGATGTAATCAGCGTGGTCCTCCTGCTCTGCTCAGCGGGCTTCAGTAATGATGTGCAGATGCCAAATGTGACGTGTTTGGACACAAGGTAGTTTAACCCTAGACTTATTTGCACCTCATGACTTCATGTCACTGGGGCCTTTGTCTCCAATAAGCCAGCCCAGAAAGGGAGGCAGCCGCCGTAAATGTGAACACACACTATAAAAAAGGCTAGAGGGCTCATTTCGCTATAGGTTCTGAGGAGGAACATTTGAAAACTGAGCTAAACCACTGTGGCCTTTCTTTCCTTTGCTTTGTTTTCTTTTTGTTTTTTTCTTCAATGACAGTTATGAGTCTGTCCCTCAGTCACACCATTTGGCGTTGGGAGGTTACAAGGCTGGGTCGTTTAAGAAGTCCATTTCAAAGGGTCTTGAGGTTGGGAGCTTGGACTGAAGCTCGGCCTGTAAATACCTTGTTAAAATTCCTGTGACAGAGTCTGGTGAGTGGGAGGTCGATACGTTCCTCCCTTGGTGACTTCCTGCATTAACTGCTATTCCTCCAACAAGAATCTTCTTTTGTCTTCAGATGTTCCACACTGGAAATGAATCCTGATGGCATCAATTGTATTATTCAATTTTTAAAAATTGTGGCAAAATATGTTGCTCTTTAGTAGCTTCAGTTGTGTCTCACTCTGCGACCCCATGGCTCCTCTGTCCATGGAATTCTCCAGGCAAGAACACTGGAGATGGTTGCCATTTCCTCCCACAGGGGATCTTCCCAACCCAGGGACTGAACCCATGTCTCCTGCATTGCAGGTAGATTCTTTACCACTGAGCTACCAGGGAAGTCTGTGGCAAAATATACATAATATAAAATTTATCGTTTTAACCATTTTTAAGTAAACAGTTCTGTGACAATAAGTACTCTCATTGTTCTGTAACTCTCACCACCATCCATCTCTAGAACTTCTTTGCTGACCCAGACAGAAACCCTGTGCCCATTAAAGTCCCCTCCCCTCCTCCCTGCAGCCCTTAGTAAGCATTATCTACTTTCTGTTTCTGTGAATTTGACTCTTCTAGGGACCCTATCTTGCCTGGAGAATCCCAGGGATGGTGGAGCCTGGTGGGCTGCCATCTATGGGGTCGCACAGAGTTGGACACAACTGAAGTGACTTAGCAGCAGCAGCAGCAGCAGCAGGGACCCTATAGAAGGAAACCATGAACTTGACCATGATTCTTCTAGGAGAGCATGAACACTTGTCTCTCCTCCACGTAATCGCCACTTCTCTCCCTAGAGATGTCCTCTGCCAGTGGTGTGATGCTTCCTTCTATTTCCTTTCTCTGTATTTACATGCCTACACACCTCCACATGCACGTTTCTTTAAAAATAACCATGGGTACACAGTGTTCTAAGTGTTCTGCAACTTACTCTCTTCATGTAACAACACTTCTTATAAATTATTAGGGTTTAATTCTTTGTTTTACTGGCTTCAACCTATTTTGCAATATGGTGATGGTTTAGTCACTAAGTTGTGTTTGATTCTTGTGACCTTGTGGACTGTAGCCCGTCAGGTTCCTCTGTCTTTGGGATTCTCCAGGCAAGAATATTGGAGTGGGCTGGCATTTCCTTCTCTAGGGGGTCTTCCTGACCCAGGAATTGAACCCAGGTCTCCTGCACTGTGGACAGATTGTTTTACCGACTGAGCTATGAGGGAAGCCCTTTTATGGATCTGTCATAATTTACTTATTGCTCCCCAACCGATGGACATTTGTTTTCAGTTTTCCTTGTCATTCCTGATGAATAGCTGTACATAACTTTTAACATCCTCCTTTTGTGCATGCGAGCAAATATTTTTTTAAAGCATGATTCCTGGAAGTAGAATTGCTTAGTTCAAAGGCATGTGCACTTACAATGTTTACAGGTGCCGCCAAATTGTTTTTCAAAAAAGTATCGCTAAGTTACACACTCCCTGAGTGATTGGTGATGTTGCTTTTCCTGGAATCCCCTCCAGCATTTGATATTATTGGTCTTTTAAACTTCTTCCAAATCTTAAAATTTGCTATTCACATTGATCTACTAAGGTAACAGAAGAACTCAAAGAAGGAGTAGGAAAGAGCAGATCAGAGTAGTAGAAAAAGGGAAGGGAAGATGAGAGGATTTGTCCTGGGGTGCTAGCACTCCTTTAAGACTGTGCAGGCTGGATTAAGGCCATCAAGAACAGATGTTCCTGAAGACGTTGGACAGGGTCTCTAATGCTAAGTCCATAATCCATGTGTCCTCTTGTTGTGTGGCTGGGGTTAAGGGGTGACCCAGGGCTGTCTGCCCGCCATGAGTTGGCCACAGTTGCCTCTGTTCAAGGCAGAGGCCAACACCTGTGTGGTCTCAGAAGCAGCAAAGCTGTAGGTGTCCTGAGATTTATCTTGAATCTGCTTCACCCATGGGGTTCCCTCTGCCTGGAGCACTCTTCACCCAACTCATCTGCCCAACTCACTTGTCTTTAAGTCAATTTGAATGTCGCTTCCTCAGAAAGACCTTTCTAAGCTCACATCGGTCCAGTCCTTTCCCTTCAAAAGCACTTGTAATGGTTATAGTTAAATGTTTGTGTGGTGATTGCCTCTGACTGTTGATAAAGTCTATCTCTTCCTTTAAAGCCTAACCTCAGGGAAGATCAGAAATGGGTACATTGTAGGCACTCAATGAAGATTGGTGGATGAATCAAGGAAAGCAAGGCACATACAGGGTAGAGCAATTTACTTTTCATTCACAAATGAAAACACTGAGGTCAGAAGAGGGTCTAAGGCTTACACACACAGACCATCCTTGTGGACCCAGCCGGTTTCCAGTACTCTGATTAGTGCTCAAAACAGTGTCTAGTGCTTGCTTGAATCATTTCACGTCAAAGCCACCCTATGAGGTAGTTGCTATCTTCACCCCATTTTACAGATGGGAACATCAAGACACAAAGTTCTTCCTGGGAGCTAAGTGAGGCTGATGGTTCATATCATAGCTGAGCTTGGCCCTGACAACTTTTTAAAAGAAGGGAGAGAAGGCTGGTTACTCTTCCGCTCCCTCCTCTGGGAAGGAGTCCCTGAACTGGCTTGTCTTGCTTTACTTTCTTTAAGGATGCTAGGGGATTGCCTCCCAGCTTTTGAGTAAACCAAATAAGCCAAGATATTAATGACCCAATTATCCTACAAGAGAGGGTCCTATGCAGTTTAAAAGAGGATACCTGGGGTTAACAGCTTGATCACAAGGGATGGCTCTTGTCTAGTGGAGACTGCAGGCTGGGGAAGGATCTGCAATGTCTCCTCACTCTTCCTAACAGCACATCAGAGAGGGCTCAGTCCCAGCTCTCCTGGGTGGAAAAGTCTAGTCTTGAGTGTGACTCTATTTGTAACACTTCCCGCCGAAGCTAAAAATGCTCTTACAAGGGAAATTCGATTGCTTCATGAGGATGGATGAAAGGCCTTAGGACTTTTCTTTTCTCTCTCCTGAGCTCCAGAAGGCACTTAGGAATCATGTTCCCAGTCTCAAAATAGAAACCAAAACCTACTTTAATTTATCTAATTTACTTACTTATACCTCAGATTTTCCACGAAGGGAGTCAGCCAGAACTATTCTTGATAGCTTTGAGGCAGAATGCAAAGGGAATGGACTCTGAGTTCAGGCTGACTGGAGTTTAAGCCTCAGCTTTTTCTGCTTATTAACTGTGTGTTAAGTTTCCTGTTCTGAAGTGTTCCATTCTGGGAAAGGGATTGATGATGTCTGTCCTTGTGATAATGGGAGGGTTTGTCAGGCACCTAACAGAGAGCAGATCTTGGGCAAACATGGATTGATTGCTATGACTTTCACATTTAAACGAATTTACAAAGTCAAGTTTTGGGGCCAGTAAAATCCCCTAAAAAGTGTTAGTTGCTCAGTCATGTCTGACTCTTTGTGACCCCATAGACTGTGGCCTGCCAGGCTCCTCTGTCCATGGAATTCTCCAGGCAAGAATACTGGAGTGGGTAGCTAATCCCTTCTCCATGGGATCTTCCTGACTCAGGAACTGAACCTGGGTCTCTTGCATTACAGGCGGATTCTTTACTGTCTGAGCCACCAGAGAAGCCCTAAATCCTGCCCTTATTAAATTTATAAGGTTTTTAGGACTTTCAGAAGCATTATGGATATGATATATGTGCTTCACTTCTACTTCCTCTTAATTCGGTGTGTATTACAATGTTATGAAAAAATGTGTGACTCATCTAATAGTCACATTAGTCCTGGGGAATGATTTTTAAAATTAGTATGTATCGTTCAATTATTTATATATCTTAAAATTCTTACCTGAAATTTCTCTCTTTAGCTACCCATAAAACCATAAAGAATTTATTGAGAGTCATTTCCCTGGGACCCTAATCAGGATACATCTCTGAAGCCATGACAATCGCCTTTTAAACTTTTAATGATGTAGAATGATTTTTATTTCTAACATTACGATTTTCAAATAATGTATGTGCAATGAATGTAAATAGCAATGCTAAGTAAGTATCACATAGTTGGAAAAATCTCAGTGGCTGATCATACTTGGGCCAAAGTAGATTGAAGATTGAATATAATAGGAACAGGGAATATGGTTCAATTAGAAAACTCTGCATGAGCATGGATTGGTTTAACATCATCTATCTTATCTTGCCTATCTTATTTATTCTTTGTGTTCTTAGAATCTAACACACAGTAGGTTCTGAATAAATGTTTATTGTGTGAACTCATGAATAGTTAGGAATTATTTCCATATCTATCAGTTATATTGACCTGTGTAGTTATCATAAATCTTAGGGCCTTTGCTAAATTTTCCATTCATTCTGCAAACTTACCGGTGCCTACTCTCTGCCAAGCACTGAGCAGAACTAGGCATAATTCTTCCCTGCTCTCTTGGCACTTACATCCTTAGGAGGGCAAGACATCACCTTGATAAAAATCAAATCACAATTGCTGAGACTGGTGCAGTCCAAAAGGGAGAAAACCAGAGGGGCTGTAGGTAAGTGGCATGTGAAAGGTTTGGAGAGGTAAGCAGAGAACAGGCTAAGCTGGGCCATTGTTATGGACTAAACTGTGTTCCCTCAAATTTATATTGGAAGCCCTAACCCCCAGTGTGACAGTACTGGGAGACAGGGCCTTTAGGGAGATAACTAAGGTTAAATGAGTCCATAGAGGTGGGGCCCTAGTCCAGTAGTACTGGTGCCCTTATAAGAAGAGAGAGTCACCAGGGATGTGCTTTCACAGAGAAAGGCCATGTGAAGACACATGGAGACGTCAGCTATCTGCAAGCCAAGGTGAAACTGACCTTGTTGGCACCTCGATCTTAGACATCCAGCCTCCAGAATGGTGGGAAACAAAGTTCTTTTGTTTACACCCAGTCGGTAGTATTTTCTTATGGCATCCCAAGCAGACTAATATAGCCATAGAGGCCATATTAGGGAATCTGGTTGTTACTCTAAGAGTAATGAAAAGCAGTGGAAGATTTTAAAACAGGGGTCAGCTTTGTATTTTGGAATGATTACCCTGATTGCAATGAGGAAACAGAGTGGGGAGAAGTACAGGCAGATGTGGATTTCTTGGGGGAAAAAGTCCCTGCAATCATGGTTTAGAACATAATTCTCTTTCCATAATTCTGTTCAGAGTTGTTCTCAAACAACATTCCATCCAGAGAAGGTTCTGCAAAGAGTGATCAAAAAGTTGCACAGTTAGGTCACCAAAAGTGGCTTGTTACAGTTTCTGGAAACCTCTTCTTTGACTCTTTGAAGCCAGCTGACCAGAAAGTGTCCTGCAGGAAGACAGGGGCCATTGATGGGGACCTGATTCATCTGTTGTGCTCTTGTTAGGTATGGCTTCTTTCTCTCTGCTGCTAAGGTTCTTTTTAATTGAATGCACAGGCCAGTAAGAGAAGGGGAGGAAAGTCAATGAACTTCAACCCAGAATGCTGTGTTATCTTTCCCATCCAGCCCCCTTACCCTCTTTCAAATTATCTCAGTGTTTGTTTCAGCCCTGAACCAATGAAGAACAACTCTGATGGGGGGAAAAAACATAAAATTTGGGAAACTATTGTAATCACCAGTCAAAATAAGCAGAAAATTAACAAAAATATTTAGTGTTAGTTGCTCAGTTGTATCTGACTCTTTGAGACCCATGTAACCTGCCAGGCTTCTTTGTCTGTGGAATTCTCCAGGCAAGAATATTGGAGTGGGTAACCATTCCCTTCTCCAGGGGATCTTCCTGACTCAGGGATCGAACTCAAGTCTCCTGTGCTATATAGGCAGATTCTTTACTGTCTGAGCCATCAGGGAAGACCAACATTTAAGTGGTAGCTTACAAACAGCAACCATTTATTTTTCTAGCTCACAATTCTGTATGTTGGCAATTTGAGTTGGGTTCAGTGGGGTGGCTTGGCTGATCAAAACATGGGGATTGGCCGGTCTTGACTGGGGATCAAGTCATGTGCCTGCTGTTAGCAGCTGATTAGCTTAGGGGCTGGCTGACCATCAGTGGTGTCTTATCCTACTTCCTGTGGTCTCTCATCTTTCAGCAGAGCAGCCTGGGCAAGAGGGTGAGCCCTTGTGGACATGTACTTCTCAAGCTTCTGCTTGGGGCATACTGGCTAACATTGAGTTGGCCAAAGGAAACCCCAATGCCAGTCTGATCCAAGGGGTAGAGAAGCAGACTCTACCTCTTGATGGGAATCGCTGCAAGGATGCACTCTGTAGGGACATGGCAACAGGGAGGGAAAGAATTTGTGGCCAGTTTTATAATCAACCACCCTTCCAATGTCAGTCACGTGCTGTACAATGCTTTCAACTTTGCAATGTTCACCTACCATCCTTTTTAATTTTCTTTACCTTGGTTTAAACAAAATGCCTGTTTTAGCCTCCTCCTATGTGATCTTATCCTTGAAATCGCAATATGTTGGTTATTGTTATGGGTTGAATTGTGTCTCTCCAAAATTCATGAACTACAGTCCTAACCCCCAGCCCCTTAGAAGATGGGGTTATTTAGGAATAACGCCACTGTGGATGCCATTAGCTAAGATGAGGTGATACTGCGGTAGAGTCGGCCACTAATCCAGTATGACTTTTGCCCTTAGAAGAAGGTGGCCATGTGAAGATGGGGAGACTAGGAGAACACCATGGGGTGTCAAGGGCAGCTGCAAACCAAGGGTGCTAAAGATTGCCAGCTAATACCAGAAGGTAGGAAGAAGCAAAGGCTTCCTATTGGCCTGTGGGGGATCACGGCCCTACTGTTACCATTTCGAATTTCTAGTGTCCAGAAGTGTGAGACAATACATTTTGTTATTTTAAGCCAGCTAATTTGTGGTATTTTGCTATGGTAGCCTGAGGAAACTAACACATTTATTTTTTTAAAATAAGATAATAGCTTAAATCATATGAAATTTCAACCTTTGTTTTTTCAGATACAAAATGGTTGAGTAACAGCAATTTCACATTAAATAAATACCTGACTACTGAAAAAACTTGTGGGCTACCTAAAATTATGTGTATGCAATCTTTGGTACATTGCTACACTATGGAAGATGTCAATTTAAAGTTGTCTGTTAAAAAATAAGGCATTTCAATTTCGGTGGAAAGGTCAGGCTCAGTTAATGCTTCTCCCTCAGAAATCATCTTTCTTGCTTCTACATCCTTGCAGAGGCATTAGAATAAAAAGCTGTATAATTAATTTGCAAATTTTCTAAAAAAGTTTTTAGTACTGAACTTGATTTTAAAAAAATCATTAATTAGTCTCTGACCTCGGGATCATAAAAAATCAAGGAGTGGATTTTCTAGGCCAGACAAAATGTGCCTTTTGGCTTCTAAATAAGATATGTGGATTGCATCAAATTTCCTTCATCGAGACAGTCCAGATTAGCTTGTAACTATTTCAGTAGAATTGAATTTCAGTTACTTTTGCATGGAAATCAAATAATAAAAAAGTCATGAAATCTAAAATTTCTGAGTCTTGCGAATACCAGCTAATTAAGAGACTTTATCTGTCATGATTATTTTGAGCAACTGATTATTTCCATCAATCAACCAAGCAACTCTGATAAGCCAATCATTTTTTAATCGATGTTGAGCCACTGAAAAGTTACCATAGATACCAAATTCTACAGCCATCACAACACAAAGTCAGGTTAGAATTGGAAGTGACAGGTGTATTCATCACATAGTTAACCAGCCTTTGAAGGGAAAGAGAGAGTTTGTCAGAGTCCTTAGGCTGGGTATAAAAGATTGCAGAGAACACTCAAACAATTCCCAAAGAGCACTTCAAAAGCAGGAGAAAGGGTCCGTTTTTCATTAGAAATGCAGGAAGATGTTTGCTTGAAATTCAAGCTCTAAGTAACAAGTTCCTTGAAGTTTTGCTTGCCTGTCATTTACCAGGGGTCACCAGTAAGTTATCTTTAGAGCAGAGCTTCCGTTTTTTTCTTTTTTCTGCATCAGAAGTAATAAGGATGGTTGAGAGCATGGGGCAATGATTACTGTAAAAAGCAGTCCTGATTGCACTGTTTATACATGTAGAAATGTGAATATATATGTGTTTACATATACATGTATATATATTTACCTGTGGTCAATGCTGTCAGAATAAAAGCATAGAAACAAAAAATATATTTTGAGATCCATTGGACATAAGCCAGTGTCTGTTTCAAGTAAGAATATTGCATGCTCAGAGCTTCAGAGAATAAATGGGGAGAAAAAGAGAGTTTGGAGTGAAATATATGAATATATTTCAAAGGTATAACACATACCTTCCAGTTTTTTGGGGGGTAGCTGAGGCAAACCCAGGTCCATGTCCAGTGAGCTGTCCTCCTCATACATACCAGCACTTGGACTGCGTGGAGGCACGTGTGGGCCTCAGGCCCTGGAATGAGCCCTGGCAAGGAGTCAGGAGAGCACAGCTCTACCCGGCTCTGTCATTTACTCTGTATGAACATGAAGCTCTCCAGGACTCTACAACCCAGGACGGGAGCTTGGTCTGCCTTGACTGGTATAAGTTTCATCAGGTGCTGACATTCTTTGAGTGTTGGGGGTTATTTGTGTCTACAGCTAGCAGTGGCTTCTGGGGACTTGTTCCTCCTGCCTGATTGTCAGCTCTCATCTGCCCCCTAACATGTGTCATGGGGAGCCCCGAGTGCCATTTTGCTTTCATACTCCTAAAATGCTGGGTTTGGGAACTGTATAAGCATACCGGTTCAAAGAGTTTAATAAGTAGAGGAAAGGGGATTTGAGGAAGTTTCTGAGGCTCGGAAGCAAGGGTGGGAACTTGGGTATGTGTGTCACCATGCAGGAAGGACTCTGCTCATCTGGAAGGAGGGTGGCTTCCCTGGGCACCAGAGTCTTGCACCAACTGATCCAAGCTTTTTGTATCTCTCTCCTTTATAGTTCTGAAGGGGGAGCTTCATCATAACAACCAAAAGGTCAGTGGAGAAGCTCTGAATCCATATCAGACGATATACCATTTACTAGACAGTAATATGATTTATTTTTAGTTACATTATCTATTTGATGTCAGTCTGTACCCATATTTATATCTGTCAATGAAAAATAAAAATCCAGTGTTGGTCCGGTATTAGGTACCTCTAACTTTCCCTTTTTTTCCCATCTCAGTTCATGGTTGTGATTATAATTGATCCATGGTGGTGTCTTTCTTATTTGCTTATATGAATGAGGTTCCTTTTATTCTAACATCTTGATTCTTTGCCTCCCTCAGTATAGTCAAGGATTTTAATGCTGTGCGAAATGTGTTAATGCCTTGCATTCTTATATTTCTAATGACAACAACAGCAACATACATGGAATTTTGTTATAGATCCCATTCTGTTTATTGCACTTTTTTTCACCAAACATTATACTGTTTAGAACTATTCCTATTGCTCTCTGTCCTCATCGCTTTAATATTCATTCAGCAAAATATTTACTGAGAACATATTATGTGTCAGGACCTGTTAGCCAGAAGCTGTAGTGATGAAGTCTTCAGACAAGACCTTTGCTCTCTGGTTACCTTTGCTCGTCTGCTACATTCAACTGGGTGGCGATAGACAATAAACAAGTAAAGACATAAACAAACAAGATAATTCGGGACAGTGATCAGCACTTTAAAAAGAATAAAATGAGGAGAAGTGATGGTGTCTGGACGTCAGTGTTACATAAGGGGTTGGCCAAAGTCATTCTAAGGGGTCAGATTTGAGTTGTGACCTGGAGGGAGATGACTACAGGCAGAGGCGAGAGCAGTGATGCTTCCAAAAATTACTTGTTCTGAAGCAGAACTATGTAATCCACTGAGTGACTGCTGAAACCTTTAGGCAGGGCTGAGTAAGGACTCTTGGATGCACTTTGAGCTTCTTCAGTTCTCTTTCTCCTTCCTGTGCCTTGTTCTCCTCTCTCATCAGGAGGGTGAGTGGACAGAGGCCACCTGCTGTGGGACAGAGTCATTGGGTTCCCACGTGCTTTTCCTTGATAACAGTGAACTCTTCCTTCATCTCTTCCCCCTCCCTTCCTTCCACCCTCCTTCCCTCCCTCCCAGCAAATATTTGTGGCATACCTACAACATACTAAGCACTGGAGGGTACAGTGGTAGCCAGTTAGGCAGTTCAGTCGCTCAGTCGTGTCTGACTCTTTGCGACCCTGTGAACCGCAGCATGCCAGGCCTCCCTGTCCATCACCAACCACCATAAGCAGGGTCTTTATGCTCACAGAGCTTATACTCTAAGCATTTTCCCTTTTGAGTTGCATCTTAGGATGTCTTTCCTTCCTCCCTATCCCAAAAGTTTAAATCTAATGGGAGAAATGGTTGACTTCCTTCTTCTCTTTGCTTCCCATCAGGGCAACTTCCCACCACTGCCTTCTCTTCTTATGGTCACTTCTCATGGTTTACAATCTGTCAAAGGTGATTAGGAAGGATTTTATTTCGTTTTTTTTTTTTAATTAGAGCAATCAGAAATAAATCAATTAATAAAATTACATTTGCTAAAAAACAAAATTGAAAATCCAGCTGTGTTTCACAACATTAAGATGTGCTAATCGTGATACCAATAAACAAAAGTGTTTGTTGGAAGAAATATGTGTTTTGTTGGCATAGAGGACAGGAACCAGATGTGTGCAAACAGTACCTTCTCTGAGAATGGGCTGGGTCCAAACGTTTATTTGTAAGGAAATTGTTTAGAAGGCTGTGTACTTTCCCATGGACACAGGGTTACTACAGAGTTAGGCCTCTAACCCTAATTGCAAAACATTGGTTAACCTGTAGTATACTTGATGCATGCATGCATGTGCATGTTCAGCTGCTCTGTCATGTCGACTCTTTGCAACCCTGTGGAAGGTAGCCCGCCAGGATCCTCTGTCCCTGGGATTTTCTAAGCAAGAATACTGAAGTGTGTTGGTGTTTCCTTCTCCAGGGATCTTCCTGACCCAGGGATCAATCTCTTGCATCCATTCTGCCTCTTTGGCAGGCAAATTCTTTACCATTGTGCCACCTGGGAAGGCCTATATACTTGGTAAGTTGTCCAAATTGTCTAGCTGCACTCTAAAAACTAACCAGCTCTTAATAATGTCAAAGGCATTCTCCCACCTCTGTTCCCCCAGCCGTTGTTCTGGTTTAGTCTCTTGAATCACCTGAATCACCTGAATCACCCTGATAACTTCCTCCTTGGTCTGCTTCTCTTGTCCCCATGTTCGTCATTCATATTGCAAGGATGAGATTTCTAAAATGCAAATTTGCTTGTAGCCCTCCCCTGTAAGTCAGCAGTGGTTCCACTGCTTACAGAATAGAGACCAGACTCCTAACCAGACGGTGAAGGCTCACGTGGCCTCTCTTTCTCTTACCTTTGAGCTCATCTTTCAGTGCTTCCCTTCTGGATCTCCCCAGGTGCAGCTCTCTGTATCAGGCCTTTGCTCATTGACTCCTCTGCTTGGATGTCTTCCCTCTCCTTGTCTACTTGGAAAGTTCCTCCTCCTTTTCCCCAATTTAGATCAGGAGTTCTCTCATCCCTGATCATTTTCTTCCCAGTCCCGGGAGTCATCTATTCCTCTTCTGTAACATAATATCACACAGCTTTGTAATTATTTGTTTACACATTTCTCCCATTGGATGCTGAGCTCCTTGAGGTCAGGAACTATTTCTTGTTCATTTGCATCTTGGACTTGGAGCAGCAAAGGTAGTCAATAAGTATTTACATAGCCAAGAGTCTGGGAGAGGAAGTAAGGGCTATAGAAACAGGGCTTCTCACACTCATCTTGGGGGTAAAGACCTGAGGTTGGTTCTGGGACAAGGAACATGGTGATGACTTAAGGTGGGCTGGACTCTGAGTGGTCAGTCATATATGTGCGTCTCTTAGCTCTTGTAAGGTTGAACCATAGGGTTTCTGTCGGGCTGTTAAGGGAAATAAATCTGGAGAGTCAGGTTAAGATCTGGAATGCCAAATGAAGGCATTTCTATTGCTTTCTCTGAAATAGTGGATGCCAAGTGTTATTTGAACTTGTAAATGACATAATCCAAAGGTGCTTTGGAATATCCATTGGCAGGTTGTGGCTGGGCTGATTTGGGAGAGAGTGTATCTGGAGAAACCAATGTGAAGTTGGCTGGGATAAATGGGATATGAGCAGATAGGAATCAGCAGAAATGTCAGCAGGAATGGAAGGTGATATCTGATGAAACTTGTCCTGATTATGAGGCTATATTTAATATTGACTCTCTAAGATGTACTTTGAACTATTTTGCTCATGACCCATGTCCTTGGCTGCTTTAGAGCTCCTCTGGAGTGAGTCTGTGGCTGCTGGCTCTCCAAGGCCAAAAAGAGTCAAGAGTGTGGAGGATGGAGCTGAAGTCTGCACCAGAGAATACCAAGATCCATCTGAGGAGGGTGACCGTTCCTTCTGATTAGAAGTGGAGAATTGTATTTTCTTTTGTAGGTAATAACAATTTCAGGATCAGTGATGCTTCTCTCAAATTCAGTTCTCATTGGTCTTGAAGACAATAGCTACAGTCAGGCTTGACTTATAGGCATCAACTGTTCACTTGTGTCTGGTGCATCCCATGTAAGATTCTGATGTCATATCCCCCCTAACTGGGTGGTTCCTGGGGCTCTACCTCTCAACCTGATGGCTCCAGAATCTTGATGATATGTTGATATCAAATATACACCCAAAGGTAGAGTAGGGGCAATTTGATACTGGGGACTCTGAGAGGTCTCCATTACCTGTTAAATACATTCAGGACCCAGTTTCTGATGGATATATTCACCTCAGTAATTGACAAAAAGGCAAAAATGTTTAGGAGGAGTAACATGATGACTTACATTTCCACTGAGGTGTGCAGACGAGTATTGGGCCCCTCTCCTTCCCTGGGCTCTCAGCCTCTCTGCCCACTTCGTATTTCTGCATCATCAAATTCATGTCATAATAGGACTGTGCCCAGCTACACTGTGTATTCCTCTCCTGGTTCTCTGATAATGTGGGACACTGAAGGAGCTCACCCAGCACTCAGACTCATATTATCTGGAAGTGCAGCAGGTTATTGTCTGCTGTGGTCTGAATGCTTGTATCCCTTCTGAAATTCATATATTGAAATGCTACCCCTCCAGGTGATGGTATTAGGAGGTGGGGCCTTTGGGGGCTGATGAGGTCATAAGGTGGGTTCCTCATGGATGGGGTTAATCATACAGACGGGGTGAGCTGGACCTCAAGTCATTAGGAAGTGGACCTAGGGCCAATGATTGGGCTACTTTTAGTTATTGGTGGAGAGATTAACATCAGCCTTGGTAGAAGATAGGGCTAGTAATCTTTGGTGGTGGAGATAAGACAGGTATAAAACTCTTTTATGGTCAAGTAGGTGAAGATTCCACAAGTAAGGGCTCCCAGGCCTCAAGCAACCAAGACCTCCTCATCTACTGCCCAAGAGCCATGCCTCCAGTGCCAGGATTTCTTCTCGTGCCTTCTCCTAATTCATAGACCGTTACTTTTGAATACAGGGACTCTAGAATCCACCCTGCTCATTGGCTCAGGGTGAAGACCTTCAGTAATGACACTGGGTGTGGCATGGGCAGGTGGAAACATTGATTCCCTTTGTCTTTCTATTCCTTTACTAACTCCTTAAGGATTATCCAATGAGTTTACGGGTTGTTACTGTTTTCTTCCTTTCTAATTATGCCCTTGATTGGGATATAGGTTAACTAGACCATTTATCAGATGTCTTTGACTTAGTTTTCAGAGACTGAGTGGGCCCACCAGGGTTAACTCTTCTGACTCTACCAACCAAGGACTTCCTATTTTACCTATTTATTGCATTGTGCAATCTTCATTGAGTACGATATTCTCTAGAGGCAAATCTCTCTCCCTTGGCTCACCCAAAAATGGGGAAGGTACTCAACAGAGCCCAACCAAAGAGTCTCTTCTGGTCCCTAGACACACCTGGATCTTGAATCCTGAAAGTTGCCTGTAGTCATAGGCCTGACTTGAACACAGCTGGATGGTTTGGGAGAAGATCAAGGGTAGAGAAGAAGATGAATTGTGTGAAAAGTGCTCATATTATTATGAATCAAAGAGACAGATTAGGACAGTAGTTCTTAAAGTGTGGGCCCCAAACCATCAGTATCAGCATCACCTGGGAAGGGCCTCACCCCTTAGCTACTTAGAAACTCTGGGGGTGAGATTCAGCAGTCGTGTTCTCCCAAGTCCTCCAGGTTGCTCTGATCCATGGTCAAGTTTAAGAACCACAGCATTAGAGAGACTAGAGCAGTGATTCTAAAAGTTGGCTGCTCTGTTGAAATACCTTGAGAGGGGTTGATTTTAGGGTTCCCAGTGCCCAGGTGGCATTCCATAACACTTAGATTAAAATCTCCAAGGATGAGATCCAGGCATTGGTATTATTTTTAAAGCTCCCTGTATGATTCCAGTGTGCAGCCCATGTTGAGCTAGGTCCCTGGAAAAAGGAAGATAAAAACTGAAGTGTCTGTGCTGATCACATCCTTTCCTCTTTCTCTTCCTCCTCCATCTATCCAAACTCAGGGATTATTAAAAAGAGGGCTTCCCTGGTGGCTCAGACAGTACAGAAACTGCCTGCAATGCAGGAGACCAAGGTTCAGTCTTTGGATTGGAAAGATCCCCTGGAGGAGGAAATGGCAACCCACTCCAGTATTCTTGCCTGAAGAATCCCATGGAGAGAGGAGCCTGGCAGGCTACAGTCCATGGGTCACAAATCATCAATATTTGATATTTACAAATATATATATTTGTATATATTTGTATATATATACACACACACATATATACTTTACAATAAATATACTTGTAAAGCTCCCTGTGTGGTTCTAATGTGCAGACCAAGTTGAACATCACTGAGCTAGGTCCTTGGGAAAAGGAAGATAAATGAGCTGAAGTGTCTGTACTGACCACGTCCTTTTTCCCTTCTCTTCTTCCTCCATCTCTCCAAACTCAGGGCCTGCTGAAAAGAACTTAAAAACTGCCCCCATCGTTGAATAATTTATTTCCTGTGTATCTGTTTTTATCACAGTCTAAATATGCATAAGTTAATAACTTGTTATAACTTCTTTTCTGGAAGTGTGTATTTCTGGCTACTAGACACAAGCTGACTGGGGTATTTCTCAGCTAGCCCTTGTCTGGCTCTTGGAAGCTGATCAAGTGCTGTAGGGTCTTTGGGTTCAAGCACCTCCATACTATGAACTAAGGAATTCCCTGCATCCTCTGCCAGGGTGCTTGGAAGTTCTCTGAAAATATCTCTGGACTTAATCTGAGATGGTCCTGGGAGTTACTTTATAAAATTGGGTTCTGCCAGGAGAATGTGTGTTAGTCGCCCAGTCGCGTCTGACTCTCTGTGACCTCGTGGACTGTAGCCCACCAGGCTCCTCTGTCCATGAAATTCTCCAGGCAAGAATACTGGAGATTCTTGCCATTCTGTTCTCCGTGAGATCTTCCCAACCTGGGTCTCCTGCATTGCAGGCAGATTCTTGGCCATCTGAGCCAGTGGGCTAAATGGAGGCCAGGAGAAATATCAACATATTATGTGGCCCTCATTTGAACTCTTTTCAATTCTGTAACTGGGCATATAGACAAAAAGTGGGGAGAAGTTAAAACTGTTTTTGTTTCTAAATTTGAAAATCACTAGGTCATGAGCACGTATTCTAGAAGGGTCTCCCCTTGAGGAAGCTTTCAGCATCATAGTCTGTCAGTGCATGCAGGGGTCTTGAGAGCATCCTTTCAAATGCCTTCATTTCAGAGATCTGGCAACCAAGGCCCAAAGAGGGTTAACACTGGCCCCAAATCACACAGCAAATTAGCGACAGAATTAATACCAGAAACCGATTGCTTCACTCCCACTTGGTTGTCCCCACCCTACTATATTATGCAGCCTCTTATATTTAATTTTTTTTTTTTTTTTGGCCAACATGGGCCTCCTTCCATTCCCCCCTTACCTCAAGGATTTTTATTAAGGAAATATCTGTTTTATTTTAAGTGGCTGATAGAACTCATCAGTTAGATCACTGAGATGGTTTTGAGGATGCATTAAGTCATTTTTATATGTGCTGGAAAATGAGTCTGTGAAAGTATAATGCAGGGTAATGAGATGTCAAAAGTCATGGAAATAAGAGGATCTGAGTATAATCGTAAAGACTCTGAAATAGGCTTTGGAATTTTCCAGGGTTTTTGGAGCCCTTTCATTGTTTATGTTTTATTGGTTGTATAGTAATGTGAAAAACGCAAATAGTCACATTTTTCCATTTGGACCCTTGACTCAGAACACTGAAGATCTTTTTCAAGCATTTTAACCATTTGCCACACCTTTAATGGGGAAAAAAAGGTTCAGAAATTCCTTTATTTACTTTTTCACATGTTTTATATTTTCTGGATTTCTTAGTGGCAGCTGTAAAAAGGGCTTTTCATGTGATCATTTCATTCAGTAATTTGTCTAAACCAAGGCCTTTTCCCTTTTTTCTAATGCCTGCCCAGCTGTCACTGTTGCCTGCTAAAGTGATTTTTCTCTATTATGTTGTCACTTTACACTCCCACAGGGTCCAATCCTGCAGGCCTTACATGCATGGAACTCACATTAAAGTCATTGGGAGCTTTAACATGTAAGAATGTGAGTTTGAGGCCCAGAGAAAGAGCCTGTTTTGAAACCTCAGGCTCTTGAGTATAGACGCAGGTTGCAGTTAAAATGCAAGGATCCTGCCTTACCTCTGATCCCACTGGACTGCTGATATGCAGTTGACTGGTATGGTCAATTGTGGGAAGAATGTGGGGACAGAAATTCATCCATCTGAAGATGAGGCTTTCGAGAGTGTAATACTCCAAGGCATTTTGCCTCCACTTCAACTCTACCATTCAAAGTTGGTATAAAAGCAGGAAAATGTTGGGATGGGGTGGAGGGGGTGGGCTGGGTCCACAAGCGGGAGGAGAATGTATTCCATCAGATTTGGTGTTTTCTTTGGTGCTTTCCTAGAGGAGAGGCCTTGACTGGCCAGAAAGTAGAATCAACGAATATGAGGAGAAATTGAATTGTACTTACAAAAGGAAACCCCCCCTGGGCGAGGGGCAGACAGCTGGTCAAACTGGGCAGCGTCCTATAGTTAAGTTTTACTTTGTTTTGTTTTTCTTCTGAGTCGGATGGTTTGGTTCTGCCCTTTCACATATGAGATGGCTTCAGGATATGGGTGTCATTTATCTCCTGTGATTGGGATCCAGTGATTTTGGGGCCTGAGATGTTCTATTTTATGTTTTTGTATGAATGTTACTTCTTTAGGAATCAAAAGTGCTAGCTCTCAACAGATGCACACCACAATACATAAAATGGAAACAACAAGGACCTACTGTGTAGCACAGTAGGGAGCTATATTCAGTATCTAATAATGACCTATAATGGAAGGGAATATGAAGCTGAATCAGTGTTGTACACTTGTGTGTGTATGCATGTGTATTAGTCTCTCAGTCATGTCCAAATCTTTACGACCCTATGGACTGTAGCTTGCCAAGCTTCTCAGTTCATGGAATTCTCCAAGCAGGAATACTGAAGTGGGTTGCCTTTCTCTTCTCCAGATCTTCCCAATCCAGGAATCGGACCTGGTCTCCTGCATTGCAGGCAGATTCTTTACTGTCTGAGCCACCAGTGTAAATCAACTGTACTTCAATTAAAAAAAGAAGTTGTACCCCTTCCAGAAAGCCCTCTAGCAGTCCTCCAGACCCCCCTATTTGGTTTTCTCCTACTTCTCAGACTGTGTGTGAAGGGAAGAGGTGGCTTCACCTGACCCACTTTTGGCTGTAGAATTGGTGTCTCAGAGATGCTTGTGAGTGTCCACTGACATAAGTCATTGGGATGGGGTTTTGGGGGTGGCATTGGGCTGAAGGGGAAAGAGAAATTTTCTCATCAAGAGAGAGTTCTCTGAGAAAAGAGGACCAACTATCTCTCTACCTAGCCTGAATTTCAGGGGAAAGAGTTGGGTTCCTGAGGACTTTGTGAGACCCTGTGCACACATGGGGTCAACTGAAAGCCTAGGTGACAGAGAGACACAGTGCCAGGGACAGGACTCCTTTTCTCATCTCCTCACAGGTCTCCATGTAGCTTTGGTACTGAGAGTCCCCCATGGGGTTCCAGCTGGGCCCCTGGGGAGGTGGCTGAGCCCAGCGGGACTTCACTGAGAGTCCTGGATCACTAGGGGAGGTCTGAGCCCTGCTGAAGGGCTGGAGAACAAAAGACTCCACAGACTTGTCTGGGAGCATGGGGGACACCCCACGGCCTCCCTGAAGTAACCAAAGGGGGTTTTGAGGGGAGGCTGCAGAGCTGTGAGGACAGATGTGGGCTCAGAGCTCTACTCATGGCATGGGGATGACTCTGGCATGACATTCCCTTTAGAGAAGGCTCCAGAGAAGGAAATGGCAACCTACTCCAGTCTTCTTACCTGGGAAATCCCATGAACAGAGGAGCCTGGCAGGCTACCCTCCATGGGGTCGCAGAAGTGTTGCACGTGACTTAGCTACTAAATCACTAGAGTTACATGGCTCCCCTAGAATAAAAGGTGGGAATACCTGGGAAGGGTGAGGGGCTCAAAGGAAGGCTGCTTCCCGCCCCCCCACCCCCACCGCCACACACACACAAACCTTCCCTCACCCTCCAGTCAGATTGCTTCCCAAGGTCCCTCCTGGGCTGGGGCTGAGTCTCTAGCCCTGCACACTCATGCATGATTCTAACCACCTTGGATGCTAATTAAGCACCTTCCCACAGAGAAAATTCCTCTGTTGTTTTAAATATTTATCTGTGTTTCCAGAGCTACAGACCTTGAACTTCTTGCTCCCAGGGGATCTATACCAGCCTGGAGTTTGTATGTGGTTTCATCGTAGACATTTCGTTGTGGGCTGTCCAGTGATGCCCAGGAACAAGGCTACTCATGCATTGAGGTACCATGCCTTATTTAGATGAGTCATGGGATAATTTTTTGAGACCTCTGAGTTAATCTTGAGTTAGTACCTGAAAACAGAAAGAATCATAAAGAAGAGAGCATTGGTCGTGAAGTCAGAAAATCAAGTTTAATGGCTTTGCCATTTCTAGCTATATGTCTTGGGGTGAGTCACTTAGACTGTCTCTATTTCATCCATATGCCTACCAGAGTTTATGTGAAGTTCAAGTATAATACATACATAAACAGTATTATATATATGTATGTATATATATAGTATATAATATTTAGTGTATACATCATATAGTATTCATTATACTATATTATATAATATTTTAATATTATGTACATGTATATGATATTTGTGTATATATGTTAAAGTATTATATATATCAATTTGGGAAAAGTACTGAACTGCATGTGTATTCGGGATTCTTATTTTTGAAATAATGTAGTTTTCATATCCCGTTACATTTAGTTCTGTTGGAGCATGTTCCCAGTGATGTTTGAATTTTAAACAAGAAGCACTGTGATATAATAGCTCAGTTGTTTTAAATGGACTGTCCCGTCTCCTCTTGGGGAAAATGAAAGTCACACCAGAAAATCATCTAGTATGCTCCTCTTGTTTCCAACTGCAATTTACTGTGGAGGCAAGGAACAAAGAGAGGTAAGTCGATCAGCTATAAAGGGGACGGTGACCTTCATTCACTTCTACTCTCTCTCTTTTTTTGTGTGACTGAGGGACAATAATAATAAATTCTCTTCCCTTGCCTATTTCAAGACAGAGAGATTTTAGGGGTGTTTTATGACTTTGGCTTATCTCAAGCCAATCCCCTCCACTAGTGGTGATGAAAAAACCCTTGATGCCCATTAGCATAAATGAATGTTACTTTGTTAAATCTGATGGGGTCCTAATCAGCGCTGATTCTCTCTTTGGCATGGCCTTTGGGAATGTGCAGCCAGGTGCTCCCCCAGATGTGAAAAGGAGAGAGCCCTGCCTCCCTCCCTCCCTGCCACCACCCCAGAACCTTCAGCTGCACACTCGTTCATGCCTGACTGAGAATCACTCAAGTGTTTCTTGAGCCATGCTCCCTGCTGCATCTAATAAAACCTCTCTCTCCCCCAGCCCTGCTCTAGGAAAACAGACATGACTGGGAGCTGGGAGAGCGGAAGATGCAGGCGATCATATCCCCAGGCCTTTCTGCCGAGAGAGCAGGTCCTGCAGCCTGGGGATCCATCACCATCAACAAAGCTCAGCTCAGGTTTACAAAGCAGAAATATCACTTTGTTGACAAAGGTCCATCTAGTCAAAGCTATGGTTTTTCCAATAGTCATGTATAAATGTGAGAGTTGGACCATAAAGAAAGCTGAATGCTGAAGAATAGATACTTTTAAACTGTGGTGTTGGAGAAGGCTCTTGAGCATTCCTTGGACAGCAGGAAGATCAAACCAGTCAATCCTAAAGGAAATCAGTCCTGGATATTCATTGGAAGGACTGATGCTGAAGCTGAAACTCCAATACTTTAGCCACCTGATGCAAAGAGCCGACTCACTGGAAAAGACCCTGATGATGGGAAAGACTGAGGTCAGGAGGAGAAGAGGGCAACAGAGGATGAGATGGTTGGGTAATCACTGACTCAATGGACATGAAATTGAACAAACTCTGGGAGATGGTGCATGCTGCAGTCCATTGGATCTCAGAGTCTGACACGACTGAGTGAATGAACTGAACTGAACTGAAGTCTACACTTATGTCTCCAGGGGACCATGTGGGGTGGAAAGCAAGTCCAGGACTTAGAAGACCTGAGATGCTACTCAGCTAGAGTGTTCCCCAGACATTACATAGCCTTTCCTATCTCAGCATCTTGATCTGTAGAAAGGAAAATGATTCTTGTCTTCCATCTCTTCCAAGATTCTTGGACTTTCGGTGGCAGCTAGCCTTTGTATGGAATTAAAAAATGCATTTAGGGACTTCCCTGGCAGTCCAGTGGTTAAGACCCCCTGCTTCTATGCAGGGGGCATGGGTTCGATCCCTGATCAGGGAAGTAAGACGCCACATGCCATCAGGCATGGCCAAAAAGTGGGGAAAAAAAGCATGTATAGGTAACAAGTGAGCTGTAGTGGTCTTTCAAAGCAAGTGCCACTCAATCCCCTGAATCAGAATTTCCTGTGAGGCTCCTCTAGTGGACCCTGAGCTTGGGTACATGACTCAGGCTAAGCCCACAAGACACCACTGATACATGAGCGATGTAAGGGCAGATTGCAGTGAAAGCCTGGGTGTCCCCATGGATCTGTCCCAAAGAGACCATCTCTGAACTCCTGTTCTTCGTGCAGCCTGGGTCTCCAACTGCCTTCAGTTCTGTTAAATCTCTTGATAGCCTTCTAATAAATGTCCTGTTTGACTTAATGCCCCAGATTCCAACTGATAGAACTTCCAAGCTTTTTTAGTTAGAAAAACTCTCCACTGTGAGGACATTGCGACTTGACCTGTGTGGGGGAAGTTTTCCCTGTGATTAGAGTCATATGATTTGGTCTCACATTGGACTTAAGAAGAATGATGCCTCCCACTTTGAGCAAAGTAGAGAAGTCACATTGGCAGTTTCTTGGAGTGGGGGAGGGGGTGTCCTTAGTGTCAGGTTGTAACATTTCCGGGACATTTAGAAAAGAGTCACATAATGATGCAGTCACCGTCTTGAAACTTCTTGACCAACAGGACAAAGGTGTGGTTGAAGTTGCAGGTTCTGGAACCCATTTACCTGGCTTCACATACTGGTTCTGTTGCTTGCTAGCTATGGGACCTCTAGGGCCACTGTAGCTCAGTCTCTCCATCTGTAAAATGGGGACAATTCTAGTAGTACCTCATAGGCTGTTACAAAGATTGAATGAGTTAAGATACTTGTAACATACTCAGAATGGTACTTGGCACAAGGTAAATATTTGCTGTTGTTATTTTCTTGAGACTGATTACTCTTCGGTTATTACCAAAGGAGCTAATCCTTAGGAGAAAACCTAAAGTTGGGTTTACAGAGAAATAAAAGCCTTTTTAATGAACTGAAGGGTGAAAAGAAGAAACTGCTACTTGCTGGTGTCTAGAGAGATGGAAGGATTTCTTCGTAACATTGATCCCAATCTGGACTCTTGCATCCAGTGGAGGAGAAGCTTCTAGCTAAGCTTACCATCAGTTATTAGCGAAGCAGCTACAGAAGCACACATATGGCCGGATGCAGAGATTGCAATATGGAATTTTTGCTCACCTGGGGTCTGCAGAGCAGGCTTTGAACACATGGACTCTCCTTTTTGGGAGAGAAATGGGCTAACTAATGCTAATAGCTTTAGGACGTCTTGGAGGGCATGGGGATTGATGACAGATGGCGTGCGTGCACTACAACATCTATGTAAAACATGTCTGCGGGCCCAACAATGAGAAACTACTCACCTTGGCAAAACAGGCATGATATTCATTTGGAGGCTTGCTTCTAAGAAAGATAAATCCTGCTGTCATTGCACAAAGAGATAAGAAAGACCGGATGACAGTTTTCCATCGATAAAAGATTCTGTCTGTATTTTAAAAGAATTTACTTTCTTCCCCTCTACTGATACCCACATGAGTTAAGGCAGAGATATGCTATCTTTCATGTTTTTGTCAGAATGTGTTATTACTGCGGGTGGCAGTGACTCAATTGCTTCATTTAGTGATCGGACGCAAGTGGAATGTCGCCTGCACAGGGGCTGTGGGATCCGAACGGAGTACAACCCCCAGAATTAAGACGCAAGTTCGGATGCATTCCTGGCTGGAAGGGAGACTAACAAGAGTTAACCTAACATGAGGGAGATTAACCATGCATGAAAATCTCCCCTAAGAGAAGTTTTAAAAATTTGCTGCTGACTAGGGTATTTCTCAGAACCTCTTGGGGAAGACACTGTTGTACAATACTTAATGTAAAATAAGCAGTAATCTGGGGCTTCCCTGGTGGCTCAGATGATAAAGAATCCACCTGCAGTTCAGGAGACCCAGGTTCGATTCCAGGGTCAGGAAGATCCACTGGAGAAGGAAGTGGCAACGCATTCCAGGAGACTTGTTTGGACAGAGGAGCCTGGTGGGCTACAGTCTAGGGTCCCAAAGAGTCCCACACTACTGAGTGAATAATTAATCACCAGTTGAGGCAATGTTGCCAAACTTGGTTGAAAGAAAAGAAGGGATGAGAGAGTATCCATTTGTCAATGTCCTGGTCGGGACAAAGATGACAGTTCTGTTTCTCCTGGTTGGTCTAAATCTGAGTGAATAGGTACAGTGCTTACAGGTAATCCTAAGCAAAGAAACTTATCTTAATTTGGTTTGCCAGGTAGACTTTTCTGTCGGGAAGACAATGTACTGACCAGCTGGCATGAATATTCCAGTCTGCCTATCACTTCCACTTATTGACAATAGTCAATCTTCACCACAACATAAAGAAGTAGGAGCTTCTATAAATCTCATTTCATTCATTTATTTATTTTTATTGCAGTACAGTTAACTTACAATGTTGTATTAGTTTCAGGTGTACTGCAAGGAGGTTCAGTTATCCATATACACGTATATATCTATTCTTTTTTCAGCTTCTTGTATCTTGTAGATTATGAGAAAATATTGAATATAGTTCCCTGTGCCATACAGTAGGTCCTTATTGGTTATCTATTTTATGTATAGTATTGTGATAAATATTAAAAAATTAATATTATAATTTTTAACTAAATATTAAAAAAAAACTAAGATCATGGCCTCTGGCCCCTTTACTTCATGGAAAATAGAAGGGGAAAAGGTGGAAGTAATGACAGATTTCCTCTTCTTGGGCTCTAAAATCACTGCAGATGGTGATTTCAGGCATGAAATCAGAAGACAGTTTCTTCTTGGCAGGAAAGCTGTGACAAACCTAGACAGTGTGTTGCAAAGCAGAGACATTACTCTTCTGACAAAGGTCCATATAGTCAAGGCTATGGTCTTCCCAGTGGTCACGAATGGTTGTGAGAGCTGGACTGTAAAGAAGGCAGAGCACTGAAGAATAGATGCCTTCAAACTGTGGTGTTGGAGAAGACTCCTGAAAGTCCTTTGGACAGCAAGGATATCAAACCAGTCAATCTGAATACTCATTGGAAGAACTGACACTGAAGCTGAAGCTCCAGTATTGTGGCCACCTGAGGTGAAGAGGTGACTCATTGGAAAAGTCCCTGATGCTGGGAAAGATTGAGGGGGGAAGGAGAAGAGGGCATCAGAGGATGAAATGGATGGATGGCATCACCAATGCAATGGACATCAAATTGGGCAAACTTTGGGAGATGGTGAGGGACAGGGAGGCCTGACATGCTGCAGTCCATGGGGTCGAAAAGAGTTGGACACAACTGGGTGACTAAACAACAGCAGTACAACAATGGGTATATATTAATCCCAAGCTCCTAATTTATTCCTGCCCTCCTACCCCACTTACTCCTCTGGTAATCATACGTTTGTTTTCTTTGTGAGTATATTTCTGTTTTGTACATAAATTCATTTGTATCTTTTTTTTTTTTAAAGATTCCACATATAAACCCCATTTTAAAGATTAGGAAACTAAGGCCCTGATATGTTAACTTATTTTTAAAACTGGCTAGAGTAAAAGATTTTATTGTCTCTATTTGACAGATGAAAACACTGCGGATCGGCATGCAGTGGTTAAGAACTGGGCTCTTATGCACATGATCTTCTAGATCTTGTCATTACCTGTGTAGGGGTGGAGTCTGGGTAAGATTTTAGGACTCTTCTGTGACTCCAGTGTGGTGGGAATGATGCTGCATGGCTTCTGATGGTGGGTTGTAAAGAGGACCCACCTTCCATATGGCCTTCTCTCTCTGGGGACGCTTCCCCTGAGAACCCATGCTGAGAGGAAGCCCTCAGAGAGAGCCTCCATGGAGAGACCCTCTGGAAGGGAACTAAGGGTCCCAGCTGATGGCCGGCATCAGACGATTCCAGCCCCTAGCCTCCAAGGCTTCCAGTGAGGCACCAGACCTTGTGAGGCACAAACAGTCCTTGCTGTGTTCTTTCCAAACCTCTGAGCAACAGAATCCTCAGGCTAAAAAAAATGGTTTCTTCACATCACAAGTTTAGGACTACAAAGCCACAGTATTTAGAGCATCACTTTAACCCTGCAAATGTTAATTTCCTTATCTGCAAAATGGGAGTAAGAGCAGTACCTATTGCATTGTTGATTGTGAAGACTTAGTGGATGTGAATTACTCAGCATACTTTCTGGAATAAAATAATAGCTAATGCTTACATGATACTGTGTGATAGATACTGTCCTAGGAACTTTACATTATATCAATATTAAATCCTATAACAACCTCATGATGCAGGCATTATTTTAAAAGAAATTTTATTTTTATTGAGTTGAAATTGATATAGCATAAAATTAATCATTTTAAAGGGAACAATTTAATGGCATTTCATATATTCACAATGCTGGGCAACCATCACCTCTATCTAGTTCCAAAACATTTTCATCACCCCAAAAGGAAATACGGGCAAATTTTTACATCCATTTTACAGATGAGGGAATTCAGGCAAAGACAGGTTGTGTGACTTACCTGTGGTCAGATGGATGGTAGTGGCAGATCTGGGTTTAGGACACACTTGGGCTTCAGGGTTCATGGTCTTTGCTGCCACTCCACAACACCTGGAACTCACCGATGTGAATCGCTCCACCGAAGTGTCCTGATCAAGGCAGCAAGACTATCAGGTGGCTAAGCCCTGTCTGGCCTGCAATCCAACTGTGTGCTTTTTCTGCTGAGATAAAACTTGCCTTGTCAATCAAGCCCCACAAATAGCCATCGTATGGACACATGGTATCAACATCCACTGCCTGATCACCCTATAAACTCATTGTGCTGAGGGTCAGACCCCAGCCTTCTGACACGACATCCCTTCCCCAAAAGGTGTGGGGAAGTGGGCCCTTGAAATGGCCCACTTTGCTAAACATCTTAATTGCAACATCGATCTATCTAAAGTGGAAAGTATGTGCTACCACTTCAGGAAAACGCCTGTTTGGCAGAGAAAAGAATCACCAGTCCCAAAGTCATAATTCTTTTCTGCGGCCTACCAAAATATTTGGATAATGGCTCGGGCTAGGGCCATCCAATTTGAGGCGGTCTGAGCTGCTGTGGTTTTTCTGTAGCTGCCCTCACCCTGTGTGCATAGAGAGAAATTTATGATCCTTGGCCCTCGAAGTGGAGAAGTGCACTGTCCTCATAAGAATAGAGCTCTCTGCTCTACGGCTCGGCGTCGGTCTGATTGGCTTTCCTTTCTTTAGCCACATCCACGCTCTGGAACATCCCAGAGTTCTATATGCAGTTGCTGTGGAGGTGGGGGTTCAGGTACTGGGTAGAAATGAGGAACCATGAAATGCTATGGGTGCAGCCGGGGAACCCAGTTAGGAGACAGGAGGTATACCAGTTACAGAACAGAGTTGAGAGCCAATTCTGGCTGGTATAGGTCTGGTGGGTGGAAGCCTGGAAGCCCACTAAAGCCCGCCAAGAAATGAAGGGCTTTTGCAACTGGGTACTGATGTGACGTGTCAACTAATGGAAGACAACAGACTTTCCCGATGTTGGGGCCTGACGGGGCAGCAGAGTGGAAGCTGTGCCTCTTTGAACCTTGGGCCTTGAACCTGGACTGTCTATACCCCATGTGACAGGGAGAAGGATGCCTGAGGTCCTAAGGGCAGGCACTCTGTGTGCTAAGAATAACCATGATGTATGCTCTGCAGGGAGACGCCACTATTCATCCATCACCAGCAAAGCATGGACTCTGAGTGGGTTTGCTTTCTCCAGCAGTTGTGGATCACTCTGCACCAGCCCACACTTGCTTGGCAACGGGGAAGGGACAGAGATTTGGATTCACTCAGCTCCCAGCCCAAGTCCTGGCCGCATCACTTATCAGCTGTGTCCCCAGCTCACAGTTTTTAAATTGGGTCTCAATATCCTTAGAGGTATCCTGAGGTTGACTTTTTTGGAAGTTGATGCATTGAATGCCTGTGAAGCGCACGGTCTGTAGGAAGGATTTAACGGGTGTCAGCATGGTATGCACATGCGGGGAAGTGGAGACTCCATGACCACGAGCTGAGCAAAGTAATTGGGCCACACGTTCCAAGTTACTCATGGCCTTTATAGCACTTTGCTGTAACCAGCTGAGTCAGGGGTATGCTTACCTGTGGTGCTGGGTTGATACAAACTTTTGGTTCTGAGATGTGAATCAACACCAGTGTCTTAGTCTGGTGGCAATTTGCAGTTTTGTGGTCACATTGTAGATCCAGTTTGCATTTGCCATTTTGAACTGGGCTGGCGTCTGCAGGCTTTATTCTGGCAGTGACCCTTGTGGTCACCCCGTGGAGTTGAGATTTAGTAATGGAAAAGTGTTTCATTTTAACTATGAAATTTAACACAAATAATACAGCTGCTCAAGCGGGCAGTGACAGTGTATGTTAATTTGATTTATATACACGCAATGTACCATGCCTAATGCTGAATGCTGGAAGACTCCAGCGAGGCTGGCACCAGCATCGTAAATGAGCGGGTGCCACCGTGGGTCCCCTTCACATGTGCCAGTGGACAGAGCTGTGGGAGCTGGTCTGTGTGAGAAAGGGGAGCAAGGGTTCTCCTGCAGGGCCTGGGGGTGGGCCAGGCCTTCCCAAACCCGGAATGTGGCTTTCCTGGAGGCATCCATTAGAACTCTCTCCATGCATGATATCCATTGGCAGGTCCAGGGTATTGCTCTCAAGGAAACCAAGAGTCTCTGGTGTGGAGGCTGGTTTCTAGCTCCCTATCAGCTCAGGGGGTCTTCTGCCTAGAGAGCAAACTTCAGTCCTAGAAGAGCAAAGAGAGAGCTTTCCTGGTTCTCCAGCTCACCCTAGAATCCCTGAGAGCAAATGCTTCCCAAGACTGATCCCTGGTAAAATGCCCATGGAAATAAAAGCACATGAGCTCTCCTTTGTGTGTGTGTGAGATGCGTGGTGTATAGGTGTGGACTGTGTGTGTGTGTTTGTGGTATATATATGTGTCGTGTGCATAGTATGCACGTGTTGTGTATGTATGGTGTATGTTGTGTGTTTATGCTGTGTGTGTATTGTGTGTTGTGTGTGATAGATGTGTGTGGTGTATATGGTATATGTGTGTTGTGTGCATAGTATGTATGTGTTATATGTGTGTGGTGTGTGTTGTTTGCATGCTATGTATCATGTAGTATGTATTGTGTCTGTTGTGTGAGAGATGTGTGTGGTGTATGTGGTATATACGTGTGCTGTGTGCATAGTATGTATGTGTTGTGTGTATGGTGTGTGTTGTGTTTGCATGTATGTGTGTATCATGGCGTGTATATAGTGTCGTGTGTATTGTGTATGTGTGGTGTATATGGTATGCGTGTGTGCTGTGGTATATGTGTTGTGTGTGTATGTGGGGGTCTGGTTCTCACACTCACCTGGACACTGTGTAGTCAACCCAAGTTCATCCCAGGCACCTCAGGTCACAGCCAGACCACTTTCCTTCCTTACCTTCCTGCATCATGGTAAAACCAGCCTACCAGCTGGTAGAAAATGCAGAAAGTGGAGGGGGAAGAACCCATAATCCCAGAACCCCCTCACACCGCCATTTTGAGGTCTTCTCTTCAGGAGTTTATCCACTTGAATAAAAGGCTCATTCATGATCACCGGTGATGCTCCACATCCTGATAACTTTCCATGTTGCTACTTAGTCTTCATGGGCTTCCCTGGTGGCTCCAGTGGTAAAGAATCTACCTGCAATGCCAGAGACCTGCGTTTGATCCCTGGGTCAGGAAGATGCCCTGGAAAACAGAATGGCAACCCACTTGAGTCTTTTTGCCTGAAGAATTCCATGAACAGAGGAGCTTGGTGGGCTCCAATGGGGTCGTCCATGGGGTAGCGAAGAAGTAAACACAACATATGGTCTTCATAACTATCATGCTTAATGCATGTATGATATTCTGTCCTGTGATGGACCTGGCTTTCAGGCTTTTGGTCTAAAAAATAGCAGGGGCCTGCATGTTCTCCTTTCCATCGGGCCTGGCCCCCATCGCCGCCTTGAATGCTGACCTTAGCTGCGGCTGGAGCGGCTGACCTCTCAGCACTGACAGTCTCTGCAGGGACCAGAGACTGTCTTCAGCACACCCAGCCCATCTTCATCAGGCCTCTGCTGGGGCCTGGGGTGGACAGCAATGGGACAGGCCCCCAGCCACCTTCATGGTCTCCCAGAAACTGCAGCAGTGCCTACCCTGCCGTGCCCCACAGTGCACTGCGCCCCTGCTGGGTCCTTCCAGGCAAGCACTCTGTGTTGCTGTGTTTACCTTTTGCTCTCTTCTCTTCCCATCATCACAGATTCCCAGGGGCATGTTTCCTTTTCATCCGGAGATGGGTAGGACTTCCGAGAGTTGTGAGAGCATGCTGAAATGATGCGTTTTTCAGGCTGAGCAGCAAGGGTAAACTTTATACAGGATTGTTGCATGATCTGTGTTTGGGGCCTGGGCCCCTGTGGACCCGTGGTTTTCAGGAGTTTGTGCAGGTTTCCGTGTCGCCGGAAGCTTGCTGCCCCAGCTCTCTTGTTGGATCTGCACCTGTGTGCTGCATTTCCCCCGACACTTCTGACTGCATCCTTTGTACTTTCCAGGAAACCACTCTGCCCCGTTGTCACTTTTCCAGCACTAGTCTCTCTGACCATCCTGCAACCTGCCCTGACCCCGAGCTTGCACCTCATCACTTGCATCCCCTCTGTCCCTTCTCTACATCCTTATTCCAAGGTTGTTGGTCCCTGAAATTATCTAATTATGGGGATTAAGTTACAGTCTGAAGTCACCAGTCACAGCACAGGCTCCAATACTTTAGGAGGAGGGAGATCATGGAACTGACATCTTCCCATAACTTCCAGTGTCTTCCTAGGCTCCCAACACCACAATCAGGAGGAGGTGCCTGGACTGGGGAAGCTGCCCTTCCTCCTCTGGTTATCTTCCACGTCCCTTGTTGGGCTAATCTAGCTATTTCCTTGTCATTGACCCAGGAAGTACATGACTCTTGGATTTATGCTCTCAAGATCTTTTCCCTTGATCTTCTTTCCTCTCTAACTGGTCTTTTCCGACAACCAGTGCCCATTCCTCTAGAAAAGCCACTCTCAAGAACAAGTGCAGCAGAAGTAGTCTACACCCTTCTGTGAAGTGAAGGGACACTGTTACCTCCCGTGGGTCAGGCAGTGGTTGTCTGGTCACATAGAGAGCTGAGTTCACATCCTTGCTGTGCAACACACTAGCTGTCTGGCTTCACTCTGCTGAACCTTACTTTTCTCTTATGGAAATAATGCCTACCTCCAATGACACAAGGCATGTTTGATCTTTTGTGACCCCATTGACTGTAGCCTGCCGGGCTCCTCTGTCCCTAGGATTCTCCAGGCAATAATACTGGAGTGGGTTGCCATTTAATTCTCCAAGGGACTTTCCAGATCCACAGATCGAACCTGTGTCTCCCACATTGACAGGCAGGGTCTTTACCACTGAGCCACCAGTGAAGCCCCATATGAAATGGGTAGGTTGAGATTAAGACCAAGAGAAGAAGACTCTTCTTTGGATGAACATTTAGCGAAGTTCTTTACATCTAAGTAAACTATTTATTGATAAGGATCATTTCATTTGGGCCTTTGTGCTATTGGAGGAAGAAAATATTTAAAGAGATTTTAAGCTTCAGTAGCAGAATCTCAAGTGTGTGTGTGTGTGTGTGTGTGTGTGTGTGTGTGTGCTTGTATGTCCATGGATGCAGGCATGGACAGTAATTTGCATGGGGTTGGGGAATCTCTGAAATCATACAAAGGGAAGAATTTCCTTTTCTTGGTATTAATGTCAACCTACCCATATCATGTGGGGCTTCCCTGGTATGAAGAACCTGCCTGTCAATGCAGGAGATGCCAGTTGGATCTCTGGGTTGGGAAGATTCACTGGAGAAGGGAATGGCAACCCACTCCAGTATTCTTGCCTGGATAATACCCATGGACAGAGGGGCCTGGCAGGCTGTAGTCCATAGGGTCGCAAAAGAGTCGGGCACAACTTAGCGACTAAACAATAACAACCCATTTCATATGGATGCCACTTCTCATTGTTTGCCTTTTTGTCTCAGTTCAGTTCAGTTGCTCAGTCATGTCCGACTCTTTGAGACTCCATGGACTGCACCACGCCAGGCCTCCTTGTCCGTCACCAACTCCCAGAGCTTACTCAAACTCATGTCCATTGAGTCAGTGATGCCATCCAACCATGTCATCCTCTGTCGTCCCCTTCTCCTTCTGCCTTCAGTCTTTCCCAGCATCAGGGTCTTTTTCAAATGAGTCAGCTCTTCGCATCAGGTGGCCAAAGTAGTAGAGTTTCAGCTTCAGCATCAGTCCTTCCAATGAATATTCAGGACTGATTTCCTTTAGGATTGACTGGTTGGATCTCCTTGCAGTCCAAGGGACTCTCAAGAGTCTTCTCTAACACCACAGTTCAAAAGCATCAGTTCTTCAGCGCTCGGCTTTATAGTCCAACTCTCACATTTGACTATTGGAAAAACCATAGCTTTGACTAGAGATGGACCTTTTTTGGTAAAGTAATGTCTCTGCTTTTTAATATGCTATTTAGGTTGGTCATAGTTTTTCTTCCAAGGAGCAAGTGTCTTTTAATTTCATGACTGCAGTTACCATCTGTAGTGATTTTGGAACCCAAAAAATAAAGACTCTCTCTGTTTCCATTATTTTCCCATTGATTTGCCATGATGTGATGGGACCAGATGCCTTGATCTTAGTTTTCTGAATGTTGAATTTTAAGCCAACTTTTTCACTCTCCTCTTTCACTTTCATCAAGAAACTCTTCAGTTCTTCTTCACTTTCTGCCATAAGGGTGGTATCATCTGTGTATCTGAGGTTATTGATATTTTTCCCAAAAATCTTGATTCCAGCTTGTGCTTCACCCAGCCTGGCATTTCACGTGATGTACTCTGCATAAAAGTTAAATAAGCAGGGTGACAATATACAGCCTTGACATACTCCTTTCCCGATTTGGAACCAGTCTGTTGTTCCATGTCCATTTCTAACTGTTGCTTCTTGACCTGCATACAGATTTCTTAGGAGGCAGGTCAGGTGGTCTGGTTTTCCCATCTGTTTAAGATTTTTCCACATTTTGTTGTGATCCACACAGTCAAAGGCTTTGGCGTAGTCAATAAACCAAAAGTAGATGTTTTTCTAGAACTCTTTTGCTTTTTCAATGATCCAGCAGATGTTGGCAATTTGATCTCTATAACCAGGAGGACTTTTCTATGTAGCCATGAGATCTTTTTGTCTATAAGCAGCTAATTGTATGTTTCTTCTGAGTGAGATGCTCTCCGTGTGCTTACCTGTGCTTTCCCTATGTCCACGTGTCTGCTTCAAATGCCCACTGCCTTCCAGGCAGAGCATGCTAGGCTGTGCATCTGCAGGGAACCCATGGTGCAGGGCCCTGCTTAGCAAACAAGGACAAAGCTGCCTGCAGGGCAAGAGCATTCTAGAGAAAGAAGCCTTTTGAAAGACAATTAGGTCATAACTGTAGAAATTAAAAATATATTCACCTGCTTATTCCAGCTCTAGAAAACTGCCCGATAGAAGATTTTCATGTTAGGCATAACGAAGGATATATAAAAATGCCACTGCAGCATTTTTGTCAGGGCGGAAAACTAGATACAACTTAAATATTTACCAATATGGAAATACATAAATAAATCACACGTATAGAATTCTACATAGCCATGAAAAAGAAGGAGGTTGATTTCTATGTGTTGCCCCAGAAATCTCACTGAGATGGTTACATTTAGGGAAAAGGGAGGGAAAAAAGCAGAGATGTGTGTGGGTATGTGCCTTTGTATAGAAAAGGGATGGAAGCTAGGAAAGGGATGGAAGCATCGTGCACTGTTGACAGCTGTGTCAGACAGTTAATCAGGGAAGCAGAAATAGGAAGAGGCTTGGAATAAGGAATTTATTGTAGGAATGAGTCCTGACACAGCTGTGGGAGGAGCTGAGTAGGGAAGGGTCTGTGAAGGGGAGGTGAAGGATCTGGAAGCCATCTCTTCCAGCTGCTGCAGTGGGGTTGCAGAAGGGGCCCTTGGCAGGTGGCTGAATGTGTGTGCTGCCATCTCTGGATTTTCAATGAAGCGTCTGGAGGTTACCTGGTGTTGCTGGTGCTTGACAGGGCAGGCTGATGGTTGGAAGGTGAGCTGGAGATGGAGAAGAAAACCCACCAGCACCTCTGCCCTTTCTCTCATCACCTTTGACCAACATGACCTTCAGAGCATCGTGGCTGCTCCACTTTTGACTGCAAAATCTCATGCAAGCTTTTGACTGACTCTAACTTACAACCATGGGGCTTCCCTGGTTACTCACTGGTAGAGAATCTGCCTGCCAATGTAGGAGATGCAGGTTTGATCCTTAGTTTGGGAAGATCCCCTGGAGTAGGAAGTGGCAACCCACTCCAGTATTCTTGCCTTGGAAATCCCATGGGCAGAGGAGCCTGGTGGGCTGCAGTTCATGGAGTTTCAATGAGTCAAACATGACTTAGTGACTGAACAACAACGACAACTTAAACCATACAGGGAAGGCGGATTCTGAGATAAAGAGTTCCCAGAGAAACCAAGTTGACAGTAGAATAATCCAGCACAATTGTGTTCCCTCTGAGGAAGGGAGCAGGAACCAGGAGGGCAGAAGTTATGTGTCTGTCATGCTCTATTCATAACATACTGTCCTGAATCTTTCACGACAAAAATGTGCGCATGGAGTGCTTGTGTATGAAAACAAAGCAAAACAAACAATAGAAATGAAAAGGAAACCAGAGGTTCTTAACTCTTTTGCAAACCCTTAAAGGGTAATTTTTTTTTCTATAAGCAGCTTCTTTCTGCTGTGCTGATGGTGTAATCTCTCCCACCATGAAATTACTAATGAAACTGGAAAGGTGCATGTCTATAAAATGTGTGTGCACATGTATGAGTGTGCATGTGTGTGTAGACCTGGCTGAGCATGTGTGTGCGTGTGCATGTGTGTGTTTGGTGTGTGTGAACCCTTGTCTGATTTACTCCTTTTCCTTTTCCCTTTAATGATGGGCCCCAGATTATGCCAAAGACACCCAGGGGATGGGAGAACCCAGGGGAGGGCTTGGGAAGAGAACAAGGGAGATGAAAGCTCCCCGGGAGAGGCAGTTTGTGCAGCACACAGGGGGTTTTTGTTCCATTAATTTTTATTGGGAGAGGCACATCCCCCGCTGCTTTAGACCGCCTCTCCCTCGGGCACAAAGCCAACTGTGCATGCTCCTGCAGCAGCGTCGTTTGCAAATAACTTGGGGAAGAAAGAGACAAGGTTGAGATGGCTGCATCCAGCGTGGAAGTGACAGCCCAAGACCCTCAACTTGCTCCTGGCAGTCTAGGAGAGTGAGGAGAAATGAGGGAGCCCAGGGTGAGCTTCTGAAACCCCCTTAGTGAGAAGCACAGGCTCTTCAGATCCTGGCTAGGGGTGGGTAGGAGTGAGTGGATTGGCATCAGAAGGTGAACTGGTGCAGTGACCTCTGGTTCTCCTTGAGCCAGACCCTTTGGCTGAGCTTCTACCAAAGAATGGGGGAAAGTTTGAGATGGACATTCTCTCTTCATGCTGGATTGCTGGAAAGTCCTGTGTGCAGGAGGATTCAGTGTTATCTGATGGTGATGGGGAAGGAGGCTTCGGCACAGTAACTCTGATGCCTGCACAATCCGTAGAGGAAAGAAGAACTTGGTCACGGGCTGCTGACCCCGTCTTCCCGTCCAAACTAGTCCTGAATAAGGAAGGCCAAGGACTTGGTCAAGCTCTCTGAGAAGAGAAGAGAAGTTGCTCAGTTGTGTTCGACTCTTTGTGACCCCATGGACTGTAGTCTACCAGGCTCCTCTGTCCATTGGGATTTTCCAGGTAAGGGTACTGGAATGCGTTGCCATTTCCTTCTCCAGGGAATCTTCCCAACCCAAGGATCGAACCTGGGTCTCCCACGTTGCAGGCAAACACTTTACCATCTGAGCCACCAGGGAAGTGCAAGCTCTCTTGAGAGCTCCCTTTTCATTTCCCCTGGCAGCAGGGACCAAGTTTCCGGCTGTGGCTCCTCAGTCGCTAGCTTGGAACAGTGTTCCTCCATGCGTTTTATGTGCCCCAGCTTCACCCTCCGACTCTTGCACTGTGTGTCCTATTTCCCACAACCTCTCCTTTGCTCACCCCGCTCCAGTCACTGTGGCCTCCTGCTTGTGCATGTTGGAACACATGGTCCAGCCTGTGGGCCTTTCATTGGCTGTTCCCTGTGCCTGGAATGCTCTTCCCCAACAGCTCCACGCTGACCCCTCACCTCTACCACATCTCACTTCTCAATCAGGCTGCCCTCTTTAAACAGCAAATTAACCCCTACCCACACTCCTGCTGACCCCATGCCTCTTATCTGCCTTTTCTTTTCCCCCCACAGCATTTGCCAGCCTCTAGCATTCTGTGCAACTTACTGTTTATTATGTTTTCTGTTTGTTTATAGCTTATTACCCATTCCCCAGCCCATTTTAAAAATAGGACTTTTGGGGCAGAGATCCTGGTCTATTTTGTTTACTGATGAATCCCTAAAGTATATAGTAGGTTTAAATACATATTTGTTACTATTTTTGGAATTGATAGACAATCTTTTGAAAAGAAATCACTTGGAGGTATCTCACATTTTTGGCAAAATTAAGTAGAGAGAATTTCTGATTAAGTCAGCATTAAAATGAAAGAAGCCTGCTCTTTGAGCATCTCCTCAAACTCCTGCAGTGGGTGTGTTAACACAGAGATGGGGTGCTGTGATAACCATAGCCCTCATAGGTAACAGTAAGCATGTGGTTCCTGACCGTTGAACAGAGCTCCATAGACATCCCATGTCTTGTGTTTGAGCTTCACGATGATGAATGGAGGAAAGCAAGGCAGATAGCATTACTTTCATTTTGCACTTGAGTAAACATCCTCAGAAAGCTTAAGTGATGCGCTCCAGGTCACATAGCTAGTGAATGATGTAAGTGGAGCTCCAAGCTGGGTATTCTGATCACTAGCCTCTTCTTTTCTCTATTACAAGGCTGATTTCAACATACAGCCTGTCCTTTGCAGCCACTTGGGAGGTTCCAGTCAGTGTGGCCAGAGTGAAGACCAGAGGCTGGGAATTTAAGATTGACATTGTACCATGGGTTCCCCCAAGGCTAGGCTATTAGCTGGAACTTTCAATATCTAGATTCAGGATTTAAGAATGCAGCAGGGTGGAGTTGTCTGTAGAGGTTTGGTTAGTTTTTAAATTGCTTTGTTGTTATTGTTCAGTTGCTAAGTTGTGTCTGACTCTTTGTGACCCCGTGGAACACAGCACACCAGTCTCCTCTGTCTGCCACTGTCTCTCAGAGTTTGCCCAGATTCATGTCTATTCAGTCAGTGATGCTATCCATCACATCCTCTGCTGTCTCTTTCTCTATTTGCGTTCAGTCTTCCCCAGTATCAGGGTGTTTTCCAATGAGTCAGTTGTTCTCATCAGATGGCCAAAGTATTGGAGCTTCAGCTTTAGCATTAGTCCTTACAATGATTATTCAGGACTGATTTCCTTTAGGATGGACTGGTTTGATCTCCTTGCTATCCAAGGGACTCTCAAGAGTCTTCTCCAGAACCACTGCTCAAAAGCATTAATTCTTTGGCACTCAGCCTTCTTTATGGTCCATCTGTCACATCCATACATAATTACTCTTTTAAATTGCTTAAACAGTATAATTCATGCTGGAAGTTTTGACTGAAGCATCAGTGTGGAGGGTGGACAGTGTTCTCTCCAGCCAGCCAGGTTTGTCTGGGACCTTTGTGGGCAGACTATTCTTTGAATGATTTTAAGTGGGAGAAACTTGGGGGATCTTTGGGCATGTATGGAAGCATTTTTGATTGTCGCACCCTTGCAGGGGGTACCACTGGCATCTTGTGGGTAGAGGCCAAGGATGCTATTAAATATCCCATAGCCCACCAAGCAGCCCCACACAGAGAATTTTCCAGCTGCCAGTGTCAGTGGTGCCATGGTGGAGAAATTTTGCTCTAGAGTGAGGTGGGAATGACTGTCCCTGGTCCCCATCTTTCCCTTGTTTTTCTGACTCTCTCATTCTTTTCCTCCAGAAGGAATGAGATGAGGGCTGGAAACCTCTCTTCAAAATGATGCCTCTTGGGCTAAGTCAAGTAAGTCAGACAGACAAATACCATATGATAGCACTTACACGTGGAATTTTAAAAATGACACAGATGAACATATTTATGAAGCAGAAACAGACTCACAGACATAGAAAACAAACTCATGGTTCCCAAAAGGGAAAGAGGGTGGGGGATGGATCATTTAGGAGTTTGGGATTAGCAGATATAAACTACTAAATATAAAATAGATGAACAACAAGGTCCTACTGTATAGCAGAGGGAGCTATATTCAATATCCTATAATACCATAATGGAAAAGAATATGAAAAAGAATATCCATATACATATGACTGAATCAGTTTGCTGTACACCAGAAACTAACATTGTAAATCAACTATACTTCAATTAAAAAAAAAAAAAAGATTCCTCCTTGGGAATTAATTGGCAGAGGGAACAAGGAGTTACAACCTCCCACAGCCTACAGCTTGCCATCTGTTGCAGCATCCATCATATTCTGCCTATGCCAAGCTGGAAGGTGAGGAGCTCCTGTGTTGGAAGGTTGGTATGGGTCTGTGGCCTTCACATGCCCTCCCTGAACCAGGACAAGCTGGTAAACAACTGGCTGGGAGGGTAAATGCTTTGTGTTGTCAGTCGTCTAGAAGCTCGGGGCATTGCATAACCCAGCTGAACTCTGAGCTTCATCTGGGGCTCTGACAGTTTTCTGGTACTGCTGGAATGCCCGGGGATATTTGTTCTAACTTGTCCAATTGGTATTGAAATACTTTCTAAATGAAGGATAGCACTGTCAACTACGGCTCTGGAAATTAGCATAAGCCAGATAGTGTTTACTTCCCTTACCAATAAAGTCAAGTTACAATCTCTTTCCTATACACAGTGAGCTTTCCATTTCTTGGAGAACAATATTGGGTAATGAATTGTTACATATACAAACATGCATATTCACATATATAATTTTTAATAGAACATTTGTGTTGAAAAAAACATTAAAAATTACTTATTCTCACACTATTACTTAACGGATGAGGAAACAGAGACCCTTCAAATGTATGGACAAATTATTTTCTGAGATTCATGGGACTTGAGACTCTCTGCTTTCCTCTTAGCTTTAGGGAGCCTGCTCTGTAGTCTGCTTTGCAGGCTTTTCTCCCCTTGGGAGTCCTTAAGTTCTGGAGTTGCTTGAGTTAGTTTGGATCTCCTCCCCTTTCCACTTTACATGTTCTTTGCAGATGATTTCAACCCTTCCTTGCCATCCATTGCTGCCCATTCCATGTCTCTCTGATGATGTCTGATCAAGCTATCTCCAGCCCAAGGCATGTGTGTGGGGTGAGTCCAGGCTCTGTTGGAAAGTTAGGGATGAGGCTTTCTGGGTTGGATGTCTCCTTGAGTGAGAGTCTGATCTCCCTCACCAGACCCTGAGCTCCACCAGCCTCTTCATTTCCCCAGAGTCTAGCACAGTGCCAACGTCTTTATAAATACTTAATAAGTGAGTAAGTGAGTGCAGAAGGAGAATTCAGAGTTGCTGAACTGATGGGAAGAGCTTCCAGAACTAGTAGGATAGACCAGTATGCTGCTGCTGCTACCTTCTCTAATTACTTAGCAACCAGTGAAGGAGTCCTCAGTCTTGGATATATTATATATCAGAATAACCTAGAAGAATTTTTTTGCAGCTGAAGACACTGTCTTAGTCTGTTTGGGCCACTACAACAAAAATGCCATAGACTGAGTGGCTTATAAACAACAGAAATTTATTTCTCTATTTATTGAAGCCTGGGAACTCCAGGATTAAGGCGCAGGCAGAGTCAGTATCTAGTTAGAACCTCTCTTTCTATTCATAGATGGCCAGGTTTTCACTGTATCCTCACATGGTGGAAGCAATGAGGGGATTCTCTGGGATTTCTTTAATAAGGGCACTAATCCCATTTATGAAAGCGCCATCTTCATGACTTAATCACCTCCCAAAACCCAGTCTCTGAATACCATCACATTGGGGATTAGGTTTCAGCAAACGAATATTCAGGGGACACAAGCTTTATGTCTATAGCAGAAGCCATTAATCGGAGATTTTAGGTGTGGAATCTGGGCATTTGTTGTTGTAGGAGGTCTGCTGACAATTTTGCTGTCTGTCTGGATTAAGAACCAAAAACTCACAAATTATCTAGTGGGTAATTTGTTTTTCTTTGAGAACACATCTTTAGTATTCAGCAGGAAATTAGGAGCCTCTTTGTGGTCATTATCCTGCAATACATCCGTAGTAGAATCTGCTTTATTACTAAGTGCAATCATCCTTTACCCAAGTGATAGAAATTCTTGCTACCACTGTAAGTTGTGTTGGAATGTTGCAGTTTTTTGCTGATCCACTAATGTATGAGAGCCTTGGATACCCATCTTATTCATTATTAAAAATGAAAGACGATTGTCTCTGCCCTCACAGAAAATACATTCATGAGGGGAAGACAGTCAATAAATAAGATAATAAAATATGGTTAGATGGTGATAAGGGCTGTATTAGCTGTCTATTTCTGTATAACAAATTACCCCCAAATCTAGAGGCTTAAAATAACAAAATTTATTTCTGCACAGCTTTTGTGGGTCAGAAACCTGGAGCAGCTTCACTGGCTAAAGTTGAAGACCTTCTCGCTGAAAGCCTTCTATGAGATTGCAGTCAAAATGTTGGCCAGGGCTGTAGTTAAGTTGAAGGATTGACTAGGGCTGGAGGATCCACGTCCATGATGGTTCAGTTCTAAGGCTGTTGGCAAGAGGGCTTAGTTCTTCTCCATGACTGATTCTCAATAGAGTTGCTTGACTATACTTCCAACATGGCAGCTGCCTTCCAAACCTGATGGAAGTGAACGGAGAGCACGTGAAAGGGTGTGTAAGGAGAAAGCCACAAGGACTTTTCATGACCTGGTCTTGGGAACAACATCTTGTCACTTCCTGCATGTTCTATTTGTCACAAGCGTCACGAAGAAAAGCCCCGACTCAAGAGGAGGGGAATTAGGTTCCGCCTTTAAGTGAAGGGACAAATATCATAGAATTTGTGGATATATCTTAAAACCACCACAAAGTCTAAGGGAAAAAAATAAAGAAGAAAGATATGGAGTGCTGGTAAATGGGGGGTTGTCATTTTAGATGGGATGACTGGGGAAGGACTCACGAAGAAGGTGAGACTGGAGTCAATGTCTGGAAAAAGCCGGGGGGTTGGAGCAGGGTGTTCCAGGGTGGGGAGGTCACAGGACATAAAACCGGGGAGGTAAACGGTGTAATGGGACAGGTCGGGGAGGGCTTTTACATAAAGGTAAGACCTTGGCTTTCACTTTGACTGAAATGAGAAGTTAATGGAAGCTTTTGAGGGTGATGATTTTTCTGTTCTATGGAGAATACAGTGTAGGGAGGAAAAGGCAGAAACAGGGAGAACCTTTAGATGCTCTTGCAGTTATCTGGATGAGGGAAGATACTGGCTTGGCCTTGGAGGAGCTTGGAGCTGAATGTGAGGGGGCCTTGAAGAAGATGCGGTGAGGAGTGGCTATATCCTGGGTATATTTTACAGGTATATTTTTAGGTATACCCAGTCTATATCTTGGGTATATTTTACAGGTATATTTTACAATATACCTGTATATTTTACAGGTATACAGGCTATATCCTGGGTATATTTTACAGCTTTGAGATTTGCTGATAAATTGGCTATGGGGTGTGAGTGAAATAAAAAACAAAATTAAGGCTCACTGCAAGGGCTTTGGCTGACGTAACTGATAGAATGGAGTTGGCTGGTATGAAGATGTTAAGGAACTAACGTGTCTCAACAAGTTTGATGTGCAAAACTGATTCAAACATCTTTAATGGAGATGAACATTTTTCCTTAAGTATTTTAAAACCAACACAAAGACTCAAAAGCAAACAATAGTCGTTGAATCCTCTGGTATGTATTTTTGAAATTAGTATCCAAACTTGGTTAGTTTTATTAACTTTCATTATTGATAATCCAAAAAAAGTAGAAAAGATGATTACTAATAGTGTGTACAAATGTTCACCGTCCCTAATGAGTGCAACTTCAGTGACGGACTAAAAAGTCGTCAAGGTAGATAAGAGAAAGAAATTAACATGAAAGACTGCCCCAAAAGAGACAAAGAAACTAACAGAAAAGATATATAACCACCCAGAAAACTCTTCCTTGTTCAGTTAAACATTATCGCTTTAACTATTTGAAAATTCATTTCATGATTTACCAGTCCTCGGAGTGAATATTTGTGGATTGTCTAGGATACATTAGGTATTGTTCAAGCTTCTCACCTAAGACAGAAGTATTAATATTAGGTTGAACCATTTGAAGTAGCTGATATTTGACCACTTTTTGGTCTACCAAAATGACCATTTCATATTGTTCAAGATAGTATTTTATGAAAAAATTTTGATGTAGAGGCTGATTGCTCTAATCAACATGTCACTCTCCCATGTATATGTGTGCTGATATTCAATATTGTAATGTCCATTTCCTTTTTACTCTCTTTCACCACCTAACAATGTTTCCCTTTGCTAGTAACTTAGTTGTCTTCATTTCTGTCTTTTGACACCTGTCACACCTGCCTGTTGTAATTTAAATTTCATTCCCTCCTTTCCTGTCCTCTGTGTAAATGGAGCACAGCTGTTTCCCATCACCTGTTTAGGCCAGTGTCCTTTCGTGTACTTGAACCTATCTGTAAGGCCACATTATGAGCTATTAGCAGGCCTGAGGATGTATTTTATAACTAAGCACATCACATCTCAGTTGTTTTTGGCATTAGTTTAGAGTATTAAAGACCAGTCTCAGCCGGTTACAGCCTGACTCTGAGCCCCAGCTGTGTGTGGACCTTGCACAGTGATGCTGTCTGGCATGTAACATTTGTGACAAGCTCAAGCTGCTGGAAATAGTGTTCCAGCCTGGAGGGTGGGTTTAGCCATGACTAGTTTATGGTGATGATCATCCTCTGATAATGTTCTTCCGTTTCTTATTTCAGAGCTGAATGTCTGTGAACCAAACCAGATCTGTCACTAGGTACACAGGCAATTTTATTTAAGATTGCAATAAGAAGTGGTTGTGTTTCTCAGTTCCCCTGGATTCACCTGCATTTTTTATTCCAATACAACATATGCTCAGCTCTGCACATCGCAGAAACCCATCTTATCACTCTGTTGGGAAGGTCCTCGCTTCCTATTATGTGGCTTCTCTAACGCTCCCACAACTTCATTTTGCATCATCTCTTACTAGAAAACAACATTCTCCCTGCGTTAAGTAATACAATTACATTGAAATAGCTGCAGGATGTGTCCAGACTGGGATGGGATGATTGTACTATGTGAAATGGGGAAGCCATTATTTTTGCCTGTCTTCCTTAATTAGTATTACACACAGCATGACTTGAGTCCTATCCATACTCAGTTTATTGGATAGTAATACTATGAGGTGGAAAGAATGTCAGTAGATATTGAAAAAAGGAATTTTTCTGTGGGGGATGGATGGAGAGCGTGTTACCCAGCACCTGCATTCTTAGAGCCTCATCTGATTGCCTTGAAACTCATTCTACTGCTTTTCTCCCCTTTCTTTTTCACATTTGGCTATAGGCACAGTGGCTGTCATTTATCTATTGTTTGATTGCATCCGTTGCCTTTAAGCATCCAGGTCTGCAAGCCCAGTTTTGACTTCAGATGGAATTGGTGCAGAGGGATGGAGAGTGGAGACAGCAGAGCCTTGCCAGGCACGGAATGATGACTCCATTCCAATCACATTTCCCTTTAATGAGGGTCCTGACGCGGCTCTCATCCCTCCGCGAGAGCCATGCTGCATCCGGTGTAATGGCTGCACTTGATGGATAATTTATGCAAACAGAACACAAACAAGAAGTCATTAAGCCACCCAACGAGGGTCCTTGACTTTTGCAAAACCAAACAGTTATTCTGATCCTGATGAGTTTAATTTTGCTTTTGGTTGAGTACCGATGAATACATTATATTTAAAATAAATATTATATTATCAATATTCATGATCAAACTGAATGTCGCTTGGTGTTTCTTATTCTTTTTTTAAAGAGTGATATACGGAGCTTGATTTTCATCAAGTTGCAAAGTGCTCCTTTAATCCTATCTTAAGTCTGTTTTTAATGGACTCCAACAGAGCTAGAGGTAAGAAGGAGGAGGAGGGGAATCTATTATTTGGGTATTTGTAAACTCTTGTACTTTTCATTTGAATAGTTCTTGTTTTGTATTTGCAACTCTAGACTGTATGTAAATGTGAATTTGAGAATTCGACACAAAGAAACAGTGAGCCACTGGACAACATAAGGGAAATTGGTATTGAATATGATTTGGTTACCTAGTGATTAAAATCCACTTACAAGGAAATTAAAACTTTAAAAGTAAGGCTTTAGCATGCATCATGCCTTTGTTGTAACTCAAGGGCCATGTAGGTGTACAATATTTGAATGTCAGTTTACATAATGTATTGTGTTCTCAGTGCTTTCCAGATGCCTGGCAGTTTATTTTAGTAATTTTAATTTTATTAGAACAGCATCCTATGACTTGGTTGCTGCATGGTGTTTCTGGGAGCACTCACATGAAGATCATTAAAGCCTAAATGGTCCTGGCAGGTAATCTCACCATCTTTTCATTTTTTATCTCTAGGAAGGTGGCCCCTCTGGATTGTTTAAAGGAGAAGAAGCACCATTATAGCAGGCACAAGTAACAGTACTGCATCCACATCCCTCCCCTGCAGAGGGGAAAAGGGAGGCTGTAAGTCTCAGAGTGGAATCCTACAGGCTTTATTACCTGTGGAGGGACCTGGAAAATATTCACCTTCCAGGAGCAGGTGCCACATGGCACCCGCCCTCCAGGCTCTTCAGCCACAGTCAAACCCAAAGGGGATGGAGCCCAACAGCACCTGTAATGGGTGGGCCTCCCAGACCCACAGCTGGGGCAGCTGTATCTATGACAGCCACTTGCACTGTCATTTCAGAGTAACGTGGCAAACAAGAGGTATCTTGAGGGCTCCTAGCTTCAGGGGAGGGGCTGTCCAGGGGAGTCATTGTGAGGCCAAAATGAGAGAACTGGTGAGAATTGCAGTGGAGAAGGGAAGCAAGATTTTACCCAGGTAGAGGAGAAAGAGAAAAGGGAACTAAAAAGTTGGCTTAAAGCCCAACATTCAGAAAACTAAGATCATGGCAGCTGGTCCCATCACTTCCTGGCAAATAGATGGGGAAACAGTGGCCGACTTTATTTTTCTGGGCTCCAAAATCACTGCAGATGGTGATTGCAGCCATGAAACTAAAAGACGCTTACTCCTTGGAAGGAAAGTTATGACCAACCTAGACAGCATATTCAAAAGCAGAGACATTACTTTGCCAACAAAGGTTCGTCTAGTCAAGGCTATGGTTTTTCCTGTGGTCATATATGGATGTGAGAGTTGGACTATAAAGAAAGCTGAGAGCCGAAGAATTGATGCTTTTGAACTGTGGTGTTGGAGAAGACTCTTGAGAGTCCCTTGGACTTCAAGGAGGTCCAACCAGTCCATCCTAAAGGAGATCAGTCCTGGGTGTTCATTGGAAGGACTGATGCTGAAGCTGAAACTCCAATACTTTGGCCACCTGATGCGAAGAGCTGACTCATTGGAAAAGACCCTGATGCTAGGAAAGATTGAGGGCAGGAGGAGAAGGGGATGACAGAAGATGAGATGGTTGGATGGCTTCACCGACTCAATGGACATGTGTTTGGGTGGACTCTGGGAGTTGGTGATGGACAGGGAGGCCTGGCATGCTGCAGTTCATGGGGTTGCAAAGAGGATATGACTGAGCGACTGAGCTGAACTGAACTGAACAATACAGTCCAGAGTTGGAACAGATCCCAAGGAATCAAGGTCTGGGCAGTTGGTAGGCCTTCTTGTGGATTGTCAGACAGAGCAAAACACTCTTGGCAGCTATAGAGGACATGGGTCATTAAAAACTATTAGTAGCTCATCTGGGAAGGAATACAGAGTGTCACATCTTGAATTTCTTATTGTTGCCAAGGATTTCTTGTCCAGGAACTCTTATTTTCCAAATATGTTGGAGACTCTACCAAAATGCAGTGTTCAAGTTTTATCTCTAGATTTACTGCTTCTATGGGTCTAGTGTAAGGTCTTGAGGTTAGACCTTTCACAAGAGTCTCAGAGCAGTTCTGATGCAGATAACCAGGACCATCATTTGGGAGTCATTGTCTTAGCCTTTGAGGTCAGGGATCCTGAGGGTACAGAACTATTTCTAGTCTAGAGCTTTGAAGTCCACTTTATTTAACTTAGGAGCCTCTGAGGAGAGCTAACTTTCCTGGACCTCCCTCTTTAGTAACTTCCCTTTCATCTCAAGGTCTTAAACCTTCATATATGAGTTGGAGTGACCTGGATAGGAGGTTGCTTTTAGTTTGGCTTCAGTGCAAACTTCCATCAAGATTTCTATGAACCAATTTCTGTCCATTGACTATGAGTCTAGAATCAATAGAAAAATGTCAGAAAGATTCTTTTTTCCTGCCCCATCTGGGAAAGGGGAGGTATTTTTGTATATTAATAGGAATAAGTTGGGTTTCCCTTGAGGCTCAGCTGGTAAAGAATCCATCTGCAATGTGGGAGACCTGGGTTCGATCCCTGGGTTGGGAAGATCCTCTGGAGAAGGAAATGGCTACCCAATCCAGTATTCTGGCCTGGAGAATTCCATGGACTGTATAGTCCACGGGGTCACAAAGAGTCGGACATGACTGAGCAACTTTCATTTTCACTTTCAGGAATAAGATAACGGATTAGGCTGAAAAAATTGGGCATACCCTTTTTTTTGGGATATAGCTTTTGGCTTGGCCTTATGTCCTGAAATCAGATCTGTGTTTATCTATTATCTATCTATATATTATTTTATGTGTGCTTGTCATTGCTTACAATTCTGCAACTAGGTTTCTCAGGCTCTCTTGCTGACTGTATTCTGAGTAGGGTTGGTCAATGGAGACACTTACAGAAGACTAGAGGTGGGAGGATGGGGAGAAGCCAGGGTATTTCTCCCTGTCTCTGCCTTCATGCTTCATCACTGGTTCATTTCTTCCATGTTTGTAGCTCCCTACAGACTCCACCATATTTTTTTCCAGGTAGCCTTAGAAAGGGTTCTGGGGACATTATCTCCTCCCTGTGTTCTTTCAGTTCAAGGGTGATGGCGATTTTCTGTTGTTACTAATCCTCGGGTTGCTTCATCTGTTTTGCCTCTTAGCTCTTCAGTTATCTGTGTAACTAATTCCCTGATTAAATTTACTCCATTGACAATCCTTAGAGAGGAAAGATTTCTACTTCCTAGCTGGATCCCGAATGATTCATTGCCCACAGGTAGACACCCCCTTGCATAGAGATTGCTAGAATTTAAGAAAGGTGGTATGGTGTAGTCTTATGGATTTGGACTCAGAATACTGGAATTCAGGTTTTAAACACAGGCAAATAATTTCATCTCTTTGGATCTCTCTTTTCATGGCTGTGAAGTCCCAATGGGGGGACTCCAAACGTCTCTTTTGTCCTTACAATGACTCTCCCACAGAGGGAATAGGATTTAGACTTTTAATAGGCTTATTTGAGAGCCATAGAAATATCATGTATGATCTGCCTCATGTTATAACTTATTATAATTACTCATTTTAAATGCTCACTATATATAAATACTCATTATAAATATAAGTGCTCTTTTATGCTGAGCCCAGGCATAGCTTTGCCGATGCTTTTCAACATAATGATCCTGGCAAAGGATAAGATTTGGCAAGCAAGTCGAAACCCATTTTCCACCCATGATTCCAAGTCTTTACTTTTTTTTCAGAGTCAGAGATTGAGGCAGAGAGAGGCTAAATGTATGTCAGATGCAAGGAAAAATACATTTTTATTTTAAAATTATCTTGACATGTTAACATAGATTATATATATATATATATGTATATACAAATGTACATATACATTTATATATAGACACAAATATATTTTAAATATATATTGCATATATATATATATGTATTGTATATTTAAAATCATAGAATTTGTTTGAATGGAGAAGCAGCTGGGAGACCACCTAATGCAACATTTATATTTTATGGATGAGGAAAATGAAATTCACTCTCTAGAAGCAGAGATATATATATAAGTTCTTTGGGGAAACTGAAGGAAAATAATTGGGAGCTTCTCTGGTAGCTCAGCTTCCCTGGGAGCTCAGAATCTGCCTGCAATGCAGGAGACCCTGGTTCGATTCCTGGGGTGGGAAGATCTGCTGGAGAAGGGATAGGCTACCCACTCCAGTATTCTTGGGCTGCTCTTGTGGCTCAGATGGTGAAGAATCTACCCACAATGCGGGAGACCTGGGTTCAGTCCCCAAGTTGGGAAGATCCCCTGGAGAAGGGAAAGGCTACCCACTCCAGTATTCTGGCCTGAAGAATTCCATGGACTGTAGTTGGTGGGGTCTCAAAGAATCAGACATGACTGAGTGACTTTCACTTTCACTTCACTTTGAAGGAAAACAATTAAAATGGGGTGTATTTACTTTTCATTTTCAGCAGTCAGTAGATCCTTTTTTTGGCTGGCAAGCAGCCCTCCACCACTAGATGTACAACAACTTTTGTACTTCTATTTTGATGATAAACACACAGAACAACCTCATATTTTTTACTTTCAGAATTTAGGGAATGGAAAAGTTCACCTGCCAATTGTCACAGAAAGTAGAGGGAATGAGAAATCCACCATGGCTTTTAATTTCTCATAGCATTGCCATGTCTTGAGTCTGGTGAGGTCAGCTTGTGTTAAGCTCCATGGAAGTTCTATCCTTGCGGTTTGACAGAGGGGTTAGAAAACAAAAAGTGGCAGACAAAATGTAAAACTTCTGGGATTTATTTTAGCAGCTCATTTTTGGCAGAGACGAGATTGCAGAATATATGAGCCTCTGTTTTATTTTCTATAATCTACCTGTGATTTTTTAATCGTAAATGATGTAACAGTGATTGCCAGAGATTTCTCATTCATTGTAAAAAGGAAAAGTGTTTGAAAATAGGGAGCAGAGCGGTTGATTTGTTTGGTTACATTTCGCAGGGACAGTCCTTTCTTGGTGTATGTGCTCCAGATGTTGGTGGGCAATAAGGTGGAGCTTTCCAGAATCCCGAGGTCAAGATTTTTCCTTGCAGTTTCGTCCAGTTCATTATTTGTGTGCCATATGCTCCCTTGAATTCACCCCTCTGCTCTATCAATTAAAGACTTTTACTTTTGTTGTTATTGTGATTGTCTTTATCTCGAAGCATTTTCATTTGGATGTTTATCGTTCACAGTGCACAGCTCCTGAGGCAAACCCACCGGAGGGAGGCTGGAAAAACAGGACATCAATCTCACCAGCTGGGTTTATAGCTTCATTGTCTGGTCTGATTTTATGAGAAGAAAGCACATGGTGGTAGAAGAGAGAAATTGCTGGGGGGTAAACGTGTCCTTTGAAATGCCACTCTTGGCTTCCTGACAAGGTAGAAAGAAAGAAAGGAAAAAAAAAAAAAAAAAAATCAAACTATGGAGGATTTGTTAAGACACAGTGATGAAAAAGAAGCCAGGGCAGACTTTCTGGCCGAGAGCTGAATTCTCCCTTGTCAGCTTTCACAGAGGACACATCTCACCAGGAGCATTGAGGAGCATCACTGAGTGTCTGCTCAGCCAAATAAAGAGTTTGATAATTAGTGGTGCCACCTCAAAGAGGGTTAACTAGACCACAGGGAAAGCCAGAGCAGCTCAGGGGCTTCCGTAGGGTCTCACAGACGAAGTGGCTTGATTCATTATTAGCTCTGCCACTTGAGTGTTAGCCCAAGTTCAAGTGCCCAGTTGGCCCTCTGTTCGTTGAGAATGGCCTCAACCGTCAACCAGATTAGCACTCACATGCTCAGGGAGGAGGAAAGGGCATGATCCTGTGGTTAAGGAAGATACACTCTGGGTTGAGGTTGTCTGTGCTCAAATATTCCCTGTCACTGATTAGCTCTTTGAATTGAGCAGCTTTCTTCATTTCTTTAAACCTCAGTTTTTCCCATCTGTAAAATGGGAACAAAAATGGCACTTCAAGAAGATCATTTATCTACAGATAGTTGCACATTGTTCGACCTGTATGAAGAATTCAAAGAATGTTGACTTTCAGTATTTTTAAAGAGATTTTGCCCCACCTTAATGGTATTATCTATGCATTGAAGCCATGACCAGGCAACTCAGGCTACTCCCCCAACTTCCAGGCTTGAGGGAAGTTATATTGTAAAGATGAAGGGGACATCTCTGATGCCCTGCTGGAGGTTTGCTCTACCTTGATATTCTGACTCCTTTATGAAACAGGAAGTGTGCACTCCCTATTCACAATGATGAGAGGGGGTCTGGGGTCTTCTGCTTGAGAGGTACTTTTGGCTCTGGAAGGCTGAGCAAGCCCAAGCTCTGCACACAGGAGGAGATGCCTCCACGTTTGGGAGACTGAAGCACTGAGTACAGCTGAAGATCAGAGTACCTGTTGGTCAAGTTGGGTCAAATCTCTCTTAACAGATCTTTTCTCTTCTGCCATCTTCCATCTCTTCTCTCTGTGTCCCCAAGAACCCAGCCTTCTGTGCATAGTTTGGGTTGCATACACTTCTCTCCCTGCCTTCTGAGGCAGTGAACCCAGTTCCTAAGCACTTCTGTCTGCCTTGCTTCCCCCAGACTTACCTGTCCTGGGCTTTCCCCGCTCCATACAATAACTAATCTTATAAACTAGTAGTGTGAGTGAAGGTGAACAACAATAGAAACAGAATCAGAAAGATTTCCCATTTGTTTGGAGGGATATCACCTGCTAATGGGATCAGTGTTTTTGTTTTTTCCGCTGGCCCATCCCAGTCCAGGTTCTCACCATGCTCTTCCATCTGTGTCATTATAACATAGGTCCCAGTAGGTTGTCTACTTTTGCTCACTCTCTTGGCCCTGGAATTCTACTCATTGCTTTGTGATGAGTGTCCATAGAAGGTTCTGGTCATTTTTGCTCATCTGGAATCTCTATGACTCTCCACTGGCTATAGGCTGCATTTCAAACTTTTCCATCTATTTAAAGTCCTTCGTATTCAAACTCCCAGCAAAAAATAATCTCTGGCCTTGGGATGATGTTGATCTTTCTCTGCATCTCTTTTTGGCAATTAATCACACATTGGCTTGGGACATTCCTGTACAACATTGGTCTGTTATTTATCTTCTGTATATTTTCACCTGCATTTATGTCTTATCTCTTCAAGTTCCCTGAGAGCACAAAGCAGTATTTTTTTTTTTTTTTGGCTGCACTGGGTCTTGGTTGCTGCAAATGGGCTTTCTCTGGTTGCAGTGAGTGGGCCTCTCTAGCAGTGGTTTCTCTTGTTGCAGAGCTGAGCTCTAGAGTGCTGCCTTCAGTGGTTACAGCACGGGGCTCAGTAGTTGTGGTGTACCAGCTTAGCTGCCCTGGATCAGGGATCGAACCCATGTCCCCTGCATTGGCAGGGGGATTCTTAAACACAGGACCACCATGGAAGTCCGATCTTTGACATTCTCTTTTATCCTCAGCACCTTGCTTGCTTGTCATAGCTGCTCTGTAAGTCTTTCTGGAACATCAAAGTTTAACCTTCCTCAGGTGAGTTCTACATTTCTTTTCTAACAATGATCTCCAAGGCCTTAAGCCAGATGGTAGCTATCATGAGACCTTCTCTGACTACTGGGGAGGCTGTGGGGGTTATGTTTTGGCACCGGAGGATCTTTGGGTGCCCTTTCAGTCATCCTATAATAACAGTGAATGACTCATCCTAAGGGCCACCCATGCCAGGCTCTGTGCTAAGCCTCTAATACATTATTTTATTTAATCCTTACAGTAGTCATAGGTGTAATTATTATTATGATTCCAGTTTTACATATTAGGAAGTTGAGGTGCAAAGAAATTAAATAATTTTCCTGACTCTCAAAGCTTATTTGTGTGCTGTGCCAGGATGGTCTGACTTCAGAATGTGCCGTTTTGGCCACTGTTCATAGCACACCTTGACTACATATGCACCAAAGTCAGCCCTTACATTTGTCCATTGTTACCCCACTTACAAACTACTTTCATAGGTAGGGTCTTATCTGACTGACTCAATACCCCTTATGAAGAAATTGGGGCATTCCTATTTAACCCCGTTTCTTAGTTTTAGGCATCCTCTTAGTTTTAGGCATTTTATGTTGCTGAGAATTTCTCCTCTTTCTTGTAAACTCAACTTCTCTAGCCTGGCTCTGCTCCATACATCATAGGCACTTGTGTTGATTAGAAATGCACTTAGCTGTTAGTAACAAAAAACTCACCTTACACTAGCTTAAATGGATAGCATTTATATTTCTTAATAAAACAAGAATTTTGAAGGTAGGCAGCTGCTGCATTGGTTAGTGACTCAACAGTGTCTGCCCTGGCCTCTCATACTTGACACCTCATGTTGGCAACATGGCTGCTGCAGTGCCGGACATCCTGTTCCTTCAAGATTAGGGGGAAACATGTCACTTCCCCCTCCCCTCCACAACATATCCATCTGTATCTCATTGACTAGAGTGTATCCTCTGGCTATTTGAACCTGCAAAAAAGCAGGCAAAGCAAATGTTGAACTCAGAACTTGGCACCCCTGAAAACCAGGGTCATGTTAGCAAGGTGAAAGTGGGGATGGATAGTGGAAAAGTGACTAACTTTCTCCCAGAGCACTTGTTGAATCATAGGGGAATAAGTAAATCAACAAATGAATAAATCAAGCTTATTTATTTTTGTTATGTAAGCAATATTTACATGCATTCTTATTATTAAAAAAAATCCAGAGTTCCAAAGAACATAAGATAAAGAGAGAAAATTCCCCTCTTTACTTCATCACAACCTTACTCCCCTCCCTGGAGATAAGTGCTGTTATCAGGATGATGAGCATCCCTTCAGACACATCTGTAAGCATGGAGAGGTATGTCACACACATATCTGTGTGTATAGGTGTGTATATGTACCAACACACACGGGTTCATATATTTGCATTTATTTATTTATTTGGCCCCACTGTGCAGCTTCTGAGATTTTAGTTCCCCGACCAGGGATGACCAGGGATCAAACCCTGGCATTTGGCAGTGAGAGCAAAGCCCTAACCACTGCCTGCCTGGGAATTCCCTATTTGCATATATTTAGGCATAAACTTGTGATGAGTTTGTAATTTACTTAATGACATGGAATAAGATGCTTTTTCTATAAAATGGAAACATCGTAGGTTTTGGTTCTGTGATTTGTTCTTTTTCTTTTTGCAGTATATCTGTGTGTCTTGGAAATCTTTCCCCATCAGCACCAGCAGTCTCTTTCGTTCTTTAACCTGACTCTGGAGCATCTCTGTATGGAATGTGTCATGGCTCACTTAATTTTTTCCCTGTTTTTGAAAGTTTGAGTTGTCTGACCTGGACTGATAACCCCATTTGGGGATAAGAAGAGTGTGGCTTGATAGAAGCTCAGTAACTTTCACTGGTTGCACACTTAGTTGGGTGGAGCACTCAGAGCTAGGGTTCTCCCACAGTGTCCATTTCTCCATGGCTGCCACGCGGATGAAGGAGGCTGTGGCTGGAGCTGTTTGTGGGGCTCCATGAGGAGCCTGGAGTTGGCAGAAGTGATCCTTCTGGCAATACTGATTGATGTCAAGATCACACATCAAACAACTTCTAACCAAATAGCTGCCAGAAACACAGACATGGTTTTATAAAAAAAAAAAACAAACAAAAAAACTACCTTAGAAGTTTTTCTTCCTGAAATGATGTATTACAAGCATCCATGATTTCTCAGAAGGAAGTGATTTCAGTTCTGTTCCGGCGTCTGTTTCCTAGGTAAAAGGGCGACAGCAAAGCTGAGTGCCTTGGGCTTTCATGCTGCGTTAGGGCGGTTTCAGAGAATCATCAAAGTGTTTTCTTCCCCCTTGTCTTGGTGGGTGAGGGTAGATTTGCAAAAGTGCTCATATTTGAAAGTGTAACACATATGTTAACATGTGTAAGATGCAATGGGATCACATAAGGCTTCTGGAAGGCTTCTGGGTCGTTAAAGCTTCTGGAAGATCAAATAAAAGCAAAGCCTATCAGTATTTTCTGGGGGTTGGAAGGGAAAGAGCACTTTGTGGAGATTTCCACTGTGTATCTGCTTAGAATGAACACAGAAGGCTTGATGCCTTGAACAGGAACATTCTCTGAGTGCCTTTAGGGATGGAGTGAGACTTGGATGGCCAAAGCATGATTTGTCAGCTGTTCCAGATATTAATCAAGGTCAAGAGAGGTGAGTGTTGGAAAGTAGGAGCAGATACTCTCTTGACCTCCATTGATGCAGATAAGCCAGAAGGAGGAAGTTCCATTGCAGGAAAGGAAAAACATCATTTTCTGTTTCTTTCAAAATCAAGGGTTATTTACATAGATGGAAATGTTAATTTTCTCAGAAGTCAAAGCCACTGGCAAGACTATCAAGTAAGATTCATCTGTGTATGATTAATATCAGATGCCCTCTTGCTCCTGTGGAACCTTATTGTTTCAAATAACATATGGAACTCATTCTTGCTTGCATTACATGTATCTATGTGTTCATATAGATGTCTGATTCTGGTGTTACAGTGAAATGTCATAATTTCTTTTACAACAGATTTGGAAGACAAAATGTTGCTTAGAGCAGAATGTTATAAATGGGAAAGGAAATGAAAGTGTGTGTGAGTGAAGGGAGGATCACAAAAGTGACCTGTGTAGCAAGGAAGCACCTTTTGTGTGGGATAGAAAACTTCTAAGTAAAAACTGGAAGGCAAGGAGCAAATTTTAGAAATGGGATTTGGCCATTGATTATATGATGTTCTTTGGATTAGGGGTCCTGTTGATGAACATTTGCTTTCATATCAGCATTTAATAGGGCAGTTTCATGTATGTTTGGGAACTACCGTCCTCATTAATTCATTGGCTTGCAGATGTAATCACAGAAAGTAAGTCTGGTTGAGAATGCAGAATGTGTGTGCTCAATCATGTCTGACTCTTTGCGATCCTGTGGACTGAAGCCTGTCAGGCTCCTCTGTCCATGGGACTTCCCAGGCAGGATTACTGGAGTGGGTGGCCATTTCCTTCTCCAGGGGATCTTCCCAACCCAGGGACTGATCCAGAGTCTCTGGTGTCTCCTGCGTGGCAAGCAGATTCTTTACTGCTGAGCCACCAGGGAAATTTGGTTTCGGGAGGTGCAAATAGCAGTTCCTCTATTACTCCCAGCAGGGGGTGATGGTGGTGGTGGTGGGGGGGGATGAGTTCTCTTACAGAGGATTCTCAAAGGATAATTTTAGGAAATGACATAGAAAGTACCAGAATTTTTAGAAATTCAATTATTTTCATGACAAATGCCCTGATATTGAAAATAAATAAAATTGTACCTACTCTTTGGGAATTCTCTAGTTACAGAGTGTGCCATTACATAGTTTAGGCAATGAAGCTTTCTTATTCAGTAAAAAAAAAGAAAAAAAATCTGCTACTGGAATAATTCAGTGATTACCGGTTATGAACTGCCCTGATAGTTCAGATAGTTACAGTCGTACTGAGGCTGGGCTTTGACTGGCAGTGCTGGGCAGATGGGCCACTGGGACTGTGAAAACAGGCAGTGCTCTGAGAAGTGAGAGCAGCCTTCCTCTTCCTCCTGGTCTTCATGTTGCTAAAATCAGTGCCCACTGGTGGTTCTCACTTTCTGGTCATTCCTTCTCAGTCTCTTTCATTGACCCTTCTCAGATTCCTGACCTCTGAATACTGGAGGGCCCTGTCTGTTGTTCCTGAACCCTTTCTCTTTTCCATTCATGTCCACTTTCTAGATGATCTTCTCCAATCACACAGGTTTAATTCCATCTGTCTGCCGCTGGCTTCCAAATACATCCTCTAGCTTGGACCTCTCCCCTGCGCTATGCACCTACATAGCCAACCGCCTACCTGATAACTCCAGTTGGTCCAGTGAGTGTCCCAAACTTGACAGTCCTAAACCTGAACTTGCACTAATGTCCTGTAACCAGATCTACTGGCAATTTCATCTTGGTTAATGCAACCTCATTCTTCTAAAATCTTGGCAGTATCCTTGACTCTCTTTTTCCCGCACACCTTCATCCAGATCAACACACCCCGATGGCCCATTCCCCTCAACTGCCAACACCACCTTTACCCCAACCACCCTCATCTCTTCCTCTGAACCGGCCTTCCCCTCTGTAGTCTATTCTCAGCCCGGCAGCCTGGATGATATTGGTAAAGCACAACACTTGGTTTTCCATTTCTTTCAGAGTAAAAGTCAGGATCTTTATTGGACTATCTGTAAGCTCCATGCGATCTGGCTCCATGTCACCTCTCAGACTTCATCTCCTACCATTCTCCTTCTTGCCATTCTCTTCATTCCAGCCACACTGGCCTCTTGGATTTCTAGAACATTCCAGACACATTTTTGCCCCAGGGAATTTGTACTCATGGTACTCTCTTCCCAGAGTGCTTTGCCCAAAATAACCACATGGCTTGAGGTCTTTATCTAAAATTTTACCCTTCGTCTTCTCAGACTGTCAATTCAATTTTTGCCCCCGCAGTTACTAGCTGTGTGACCATTGGTCATCAAGTAAGATGCCATGATTTTCCCATCTCTTGAATGGTGATAACAATAGCAGTTCAAACTAAAGGTTGAACCATGAGATTTCCATGACCAGAGGTCAAAATGGTAGAGTATTGATAAGTTTCTTATGGTTCCACCTTATACCTACCTCATGAGGCTCTGATAAGGATCAGACAAAATAAATAAAACCCCCAGTGTATCACAAAAGGCCTTCTAAAATCTGACTTGTGCAGCTCGTTTGTTTTCACCTTCTTTTGTCTTCACATCTCACATATCACACTTGGACAGTAGAGAATTTCTATTTCCTAAACCTAACCGGCTCTTTCGAATCCTTTTGGCTTTGATTGCACCCTCCCTTCTGGTTCTCAGTATCTAGCACATTCACCCCCTTCTCCTCCATCTCTGTGTAGATGTCTCTGTCCCTCTCAGTTTCACCTTCCTCCTTGCTCTTTCTGAGCTTTGAATAAGCTTATTGCATGTATTACAATGACTGATTCACATGTCTGTCTCTTCTGTTTGACTCTGACCTCTTCAAATACAAGGATGTCAATTATGTCTTCAACATCTTGCAGTCTGACACCTGATTGTTCCCAGTAAATATTTGATGAATGAATGAATGGACAAACTGAGAACATGGAGACCGTGTTTCAAGGTGGCTCTCACATACCAGGCCAAGGATAAGCTAACAGTTAAGAAGACAGGTAAATAGGAAGGCATGATGAAAAAGAAACACATTTCAAAGATCAAGATAAATAGGATTTAGTAATATAACAGGGCAGAGAGAGACAGCAGTGTTGGGAAGCAGAGATACTGAAATGAAATTGATCTGAGAGGATGGCTGCTTGCCTTTTGGCCTCTTTATGGTTCCTGATGGTGTGGCTGGCTTTTATCCCATGGATGACTGTAGGAAGCAATTTCCTGCCAGAGGGTGAGCTGGAGGCCTGCAGAGCTGTACCCTCATTCTGAGTGATGCGCCAGGGAAGCCCTGGGATGCTGAGCAGGTTCTTATTGCTGTCCTTTTAGAGGCCCCAGGCTATGCTGGCTTAGGAACAAAATCTCAAATGATTTTTAATTCACATGAAATGATGGAGGAAAATTCCCTGGCACAACGGAACATTCTGGCCTGGCATCAGTGCCCTTAGATCTTCACACACACCTGGGTTATCAGACGCATAGAGGCTGGTGGCTTGGGGCTGAGGGTAAGCAGAGGGGCCTGCTAGAGCTTGTTGAAATGATACAACCCGAGTCCTTTCTCTGCAGGCCACTGACCTTCTATTTGGATACGTAAAGTGGTAGTCTGGAGAGAAACCAGCTTGCATGATAGCGGCATTTTCCTCCAGGCCCTAGGAAATAAGTGAAGTGATAATTACAGGGAAGATAAAGTTAAATGATGCTAATAACCTGCTCAGTTAGATTCTTTACCCTGCTAGGATGTTTCATCACCATAATGCATAGGTTTAGATTATGACTAGACTCTGTTGTCGGAGAAGGCAATGGCAACCCACTCCAGTACTCTTGCCTGGAAAATCCCATGGACGGAGGAGCCTGGTAGGCTGCAGTCGGTGGGGTCGCTAAGAGTCGGACACGACTGAGCGACTTCCCTTTCACTTTTCACTTTCATGCATTGGAGAAGGAAATGGCGACCTACTCCAGTGTTTTTGCCTGGAGAATCCCAGGGACGGGGGAGCCTGGTGGGCTGCCGTCTATGGGGTCGCACAGAATCAGACACGACTGAAGTGATTTAGCAGCAGCAGCAGCAGCAGACTATGTTGTACATCTGTATTTCTTCTGGTGCCTAGTACAACACCTTGCAAATGGACAGTATTGAGTGAATAATGCTGCTAAAGCTGGATCTTTCCAACTACAGAACTGGCCAAAGAGTGAGGAACTCAGCTAGTTTCATTTTCTGAGATTCATCTAGGACAACAACCCTGAAAGGGCAGGATCTCTTATAATTTCGTTTTATAGCTTGTCTGTAGAAGATGAGACCACCCAAGACTTTCCGGTCTGGTCTGATTTGGTGGCTTTTAAAATATGTGTTGGGGGCTTCTCTGGTGGTTTAGACAGTAGAGGATCTGCCTGCAGTGCAGGAGAGAAAATATGTGTTATCGCTAGCAAGGGGATGAGAGTGACTTCATAGCAAACTGTCAGTTAAGGGAAATGGTTAGTAGTGTGAGCTCAATTGCTCACTCACGTCCGACTCTTGAGGCCCCATGGACTGTAGCCCACCAGGCTCCTCTACCATGGAATTTTCCAGGCAAGAATATTGAATGGGTTGCCATTTCCTACCCCAGGGGATCCTCCTGATGGTGTGGCTAGCTTTTATCCCATGGATGAAACTCATGTCTCCTGTGTCTTCTGCATCCCCTGCACTGACAGGCAGATTCTTTACCACTGGCACCACCTCAGAAGCCCCAAGGGAAATGGTTAAGTGCATAGATTTTGGAAATCAAATTCCCTGCCTTCAAATTTTAAGTCTGATACATGCTAGTCAAATAATACAGTGTTCTCTTTTGAGCCTTTGTTTTTTGTTTGTTATATGGAAATAGAAGAGGTACATATTGTTCAAGAAAAAAGTTATTCTAACTCTTATTAACATGGTAACATTTATTCAGTACTATCGCAAGAAGAATATCACAAAAGGGGAGAGGGATGGGGCTCAGTTTTGAATATTGCAAGACAGCTGGGGATTTAGAGCCAAAGAAGAGGGTGAGATGTTCAATGGGTGGAATGTTATGAACAGGACACATTGAGGGAAGGGGATTCTTGCTAAGCTAACTTAATAGGACTCTTGTTGAAGACAAGCCAAGGTGATCAGATATCAAGGATAAGAGAAGAAGAAATTGATTGGATATCAAGGGTGATCCGACACTAAGGGTGGGGAATCCTCTCTAAACTGACTTAGCAGAAGTCTTGCCAAAACTGGATTCTGCAAAGCTGGGCATGGGAGCTCAGGGTTGATTCATGATTGAGAATAGGGCTGAGAGGGGCCTGACTAAAGTTTGGTCAAGGGGAGAGTATTTGCCATTACGTCTTTGGACTAAATAGTTAACATATGTAAAGTGTTTGGCACAGCACAGGGTGATGAATAAATGTTAGCTAATAAAAGTGGCCTCACTTTCTGTGAGCATGAAATGTGAACTGCACTCGGAGGACTCCAATGGGTCAAATTCTAAAAGGAGAAAATTTTATTCTGGCTCCTGCTGGGGAGGAATGAGCCAGGAGTCAGTAACCTTTTGCCTAACTCCAGCTTCTAGGATGGTTTATGGTGAGCAGTTGACTGTGGGGAGTGAGTAGGACTTTTCCTTCTCTAGAGAGTCCGCTGGTGGGGGAGGGAGGGTGGGCAGTGTGCTTGGTCGTTTTTTGTGTCCATGTCAAAAGATTTCCATATATACAAAAACTTACAGCTTCTAAACAACCCTGTTTGATGAGCTTTCCCAAATGATATTTGGCTCCTCCTTGCCCGGGGAGGAAGAGGATCTTCACACCAACATAAATGGGACAACAGCAAATGCTCGAAGCCTGGGAGATGCGGGGTGGGGGGAGTGCCCTTCGGTTTAAGTCTGGGCTCCAGCTGTGCTGCGGACTCCCTAAGCCCTGATTACCACGGGGCTGTCCTCTGAAAGGTCTACCCATGCATTGCACTTGCAGCTAAAGTCATCTCCCAGGGAAAAGTGAAGAAAAAAGTCTGCAGGGCAGAAACAGTTGCGGTCTCCCATTTCAGTGGTGATATTTGACCCTTGGCTTCTGATATAACAGCTCCCTGGGACTTCAGCTCAGTGTTTCTGTCCCAGATATGACTGGGGAGTAAGGATGAGATGAGAGGAGCTTATCCAGGTCCACCCTATCACTGTCTAAAAGGGGTGAGAGTGAGGAGACAGGGGACTAAGTGTGGGGACTGAGCCGGTGTCTAGGGGAGGAGCTGCAGGTAACAGAAACCCACCAGGAAGGACTGGGAGCAGCCTCGCCACTAACTTTCAATCCCATGAAAAGGAATCGAGGGTATCAATAGGCTCACAAAATGTTATTATTTATTGGAGTGACCTTTGTTGCTAAGTAACGGCATGATTTTCAGACTGTATTAAAAATTATAATTGGCATGAGCTTAAAATAATGTGCGCCAGCACTGGAGACATTAAGCTGCATGGCGGGGATGTAAATTAGCCCGGAAGGTTCATGGGGTGGGGTGGGGGGGTTCAGTGCAATTGTCAGATAATGCTGAACCAAGTCAAATTAATTTCTAATAATTTGTAGAAGGTAGGCAGATGAGAAGCACCAAGACCCTGGAATCTGTAGGAACCACAAAGCTTGGGTGTCAGGCTAGAGAAATATGGGGCCTCACCCATGCCAAAAAGCATTAAAACCAGTATTTGGGATTCAAGGAATGACATTTTCCAAGTTCAGACTTAATCTCATTACAACTCCTATTTTCTTGACTTTGCTGAGCAGAAAATTCAGTAATGACGGAGGGCCAGAGAGTGGCTCCTACCCTCAGGCTGCCAGCCTAAATGCTATCCCAGAATTTTAACCAGGGTTAGAACACATTCAAGTGTCAGCAACAGGTTAAGTGCTGAGCTGATCATTAAGCTAGGCACAATTCCTTCTCAGCAGGCTGAAAATCTAAATAAGCGAGGTGGGCAGAACACCCAGTAAATTAAGATACATCTTATCCTTTCTCCCCACTGTGCAATGGAATCTTGATGTACAGAGGCCCTGGTGGGGCAAGAAGGAGACTCTGGCTGTAGAACTGGAGTCGGGGGTGAGCAGGAGAGGCAGGAACAGAAGCTGGGTTGAGTGGGTGTTGCTTCGGTTGCCAAGGATAAAGACGCTGTCATGGTATCACTGGGATGTGTTGTTGCTTGTTTGTTGTTCCATTGCTAAGTCATGTCCAGCTCTTCTGTGACAACGTGGACCGTAGCCTGTCAGGCTCCACTGTCCATGGGATTTCCTAGGCATGAATACTGGAGTGGGCTGCCATTTCCCCCTCCAGGGGATCTTCTGGATCCAAGGATTGAACCTGTGTCTCCTGCATTGGGAGGCACATTCTTTACCACTGAGCCGCCAGGGAAGCCCTATCACTGGGATAGTCACTGGTTAATTCTTATGAACTCTTGAAACTAGGAGAGACAGAATAGAGAGAATTTTGTGGTTGGGGATCTTTGAGACATTTTATTGTCTTGTTTTGTAATATGTGGCCCATGGCAACTGGGGATCCACAACTTTGTGGGTTAGTTTTTACTGGTGCTGGGAATAGAATAGGGGAGGTAAGCGGAGGCTAAAGCTGCTCCATCATTGGGCCATTCTACCTGCTTCTTCTGCCACCCAGGGATGAAGTCTGGGACCGAGGACTCAGAGGAAGGGCCAGTTTTCTGTCTGTGGCACAAGCTGCTAAGGCTTACAGACACCTGTCCTTTTCTTGGGCACAGAGGCTGACCACATTTTCTAGCATTGAGAAGCAGCCTCTCAGACCACCGAAGGGAGCCATGGATCAGCGAATGGGCTGATGTTCTTATGATAGGGTTTTGAGCAACATTAAAGCCCCGTAGGAGATATTCCTATTAAAGATATTAATAAGTCCTGCTGATTTATGTTTCTGTGACTTTCTCAAATAAATCTGGACTATCTCCCCATCTAATTCATAAGCTCCAAGAGCCTGGGTTTTTATGGTCAAACAAATCTGCGTCCACTGAGCAGTCTGCTGCTTCCTTAGCTATTTGATTTTGAGCAAGTGACTTAAATTCTCTGGGACTCAACGTCTTCCTGCACAAGACAAGGGTAGTCATAGACTCGTCCCAGAGTTTGTTTCAAAGATTGTGTGTGCGCATGCTTAGTCTCAGTCGTGTCCGCCTCTTTGTGACCCCATGGACTGTAGTGTGCCAGGCTCCTCTCTCCATGGAATTTCCCAGGCAAGAATACTGGAGTGGGTAACTATTCCCTTTTCCAGGGGAGTTTCTCAACCCAGGGATCAAACTTGGGTCTCCTGCATTGCAGGTGGATTCTTTACTGTCTGAGCAGGATGAGTATAAAAGCATACTGCTCAGTGCTAGGCATGAAATTAGTGCTCAATGAATCTTTTTCTGTATAATCATTATTATTCATAATGGGAATCCTTTGAGTGGATGCTGAAATCAGCAAACTCCTTGGTCTATAGATGAAGACTTTATGAGTGGAAAACCAGACCAGGGACCAGGACTTGTTCTTTTGCACTCCCTGGAATTTCTAAGTATTTATTGTTAGCTCAGAAGGTGCTTAAGACGTGTCCATAGTGATGCAGTTCTCTAGAGTTGTGATGATTGAGGGGAGACTGACATGCAGGACAGGGCTCCTGGGAGTGGAGTAGCCCCCATGAGGAGCATGGCTCAGCTCCTTGGAATAGCACTGACTTTGGAATCAGACAGTCTGGTTCAAATATTGGCTCTGTTATTTAACAGTAGTGTGACCTTGTGAGTCTAAGTCTATATCTCTTTGTAGAAGGAGGTGAAGATTCTTTTGTCATCAGTTCAATTCAGTCGCTCAGTCATGTCCGACTCTGCAACCCCATGAATCGCAGCACGCCAGGCCTCCCTGTCCATCACCAACTCCCAGAGTTCACTCAGACTCACGTCCATTGAGTCAGTGATGCCATCCAGCCATCTCATCCTCTGTCGTCCCCTTCTCCTCCTGCCCCCAATCCCAATCTTTTGTCATAGGATTGTTTTGAAGATTCATTATAAGATGCACAACCTTACTTTCAGCAATCCTGAGAACATCCAACACCTAGTCTGATATCATTACAGGAATGGATTTTTCCCTTCTTGTTTTTTCTTTTTTTAAGTGTTAGCTAGTGCCAAGGGCTTCTAACACTTTTGCTTCATAATATCTAAGTATTTAAGATTATCTGCTTTAAGTCAATATATACATTTTCTAGGTTACAATGATAGCATGTGTTCCTTATACAACATTTGGGAAAACAGTGAAGTAGAAAATGAAGAAAATGGAAACGACAACAAGCTAATTCTATCAGAAATAACACCTGGAGATGCTGACCTTCCTGTGTCTTTCCTTCCATCTTTTATCTCATCTTTTATTTAGAATCATACTGTCTATGTAGTTCTTCTTTTCTTTTTTAAAATGTGGCTTCTTAGAGTTTTTATTGTATCATAAGCATACTTTCTGTTGTCATTATTCTTTGAGAATGAAAATGATTTTTATTGCTGTACAAATATTCTATTGTTTGTAGGAACCATATATATTGAACCATTTTCCAAATGTTGAGTATGTAGATTGGTCTTTAATTACAAATATCACTTTGAAGATAATTTTCATTTGACACTCTCCTCACCTTTCCCAATCTGCTTTCTGCTCTGGCGGGTTCAGATGCATAGTTAATCCAACTATCATTTTGTCGTCTGATCTCTGGTTGGTTATGGCCAATATGGAACCCAGGCAATTGGATTATCTACTTCTCTAACTCATACCCTGCTTGGACTGACGGTCATAGCATCTCTCAAACTGGGTTCTCTCCAGGTTCTGCCTCTTCCCCAGGCCTCTCAAGCCTAGGAATTTTGTTGTTGTTCAGTTGCTAAGCTGCATCCAACTCTTTGCAACCCCATGGACTGCATCATACCAGGCTCCTCTGTCCTCCACTCTCTCCTGGGGTTTGCTCAAATTCATATCTGTTGAGTCAGTGATGCTATCTAATTATCTCATCTTTTGTCAACCCCTTCTCCTGCCTTCAATCTTTGGTAGCATCAGGGTCTTTTCCAATGGGTCGACTCTTTGCATCAGATGGCCAAAGTATTGGAGATTCAGCTTCAGCATCAGTCCTTCCAATGAATATTCACGATTTATTTCCTTTAGGGTTGCCTGATTTGATCTCCTTGATGTCTAAGGGACTCTCAAGAATCTTCTCCAGCACCACAATTCAAAAGCATCAATTTTTTGGCTCCTAGCCTTTTTTATAGTCCAGCTCTCACATCCATACATGACTACTGGAAAAACCACACTTTGACTGTACAAGACCTTTGTTGGCAAAGCGATGTCTCTGTTTTTTAACATGCTGTCTAGATTTGCCACAGCTTTCCTTCTAAGGAGCAAAAATCTTTTAATTTCATGGCTGCAGTCACTCCCCATGGTGATTTTGGAACACAAGAAAATAAAATCTGTCACTGCTTCCACTTTTTCCCTTCTATCTGCCATGAGTGATGGGACCAGATGCCGTGATCTTAGTTTTTTGAATGTTGAGTTTTAAGCCAGCTTTTTCAGCCCCCTCTTTCACTTTCATCAGGAGGCTCTTTAGTTCCTCTTCACTTTCTGCCATTAGTGTGGTGTCATCTGCATATCTGAGGTTGTTGATATTTCTCCTGGCAATGTTAATTCCAGTTTATGATTCTTTCAGACCAGCATTTCACATGATGTATACTACAAAGAAGTTAAATGAACAGGTTGACAATATACAGCCTTGTCATACTCCTTTCCCGATTTGGAACCAGTTTGTTGTTCCCTGTTCAGTTCTAATGTTGCTCTTGACCTGCGTACATATTTCTCAGGAGACAGGTAAGGTGATCTAGTATTCCCATCTCTTTAAGAATTTTCCACAGTTTTCTGTGATCCACACAGACAAAGCTTTAGTGTAGTCAGTGGAATATAACAGCCTAGGAATATAACATCCCCCTGTTACTAGTTTTGTTTTGAGTTTGGGATCTGATTCCTGCTAGAATCCTGACTGATGTAACATTTTATTTGTTGTAAGCAAAGTTGTATTTTGTGGCAGCCTTTATGTATGTCTGATGATTCTTTCTAGCAAATTGCTACAAGCCAGTTTAACATTTCTGATCCTTAGTTTCCTCACTTGTAAAAGTGTGATTAAGAATAATAATACCCAACTCACAGGGTTGTTGAGAGGATAAATGTGATAGTGTATGAAAACCTATAAATGCTCTACACATACAAGACACAGGTTATTATCACCATCTATTTAACCCTGAGGGAGCCCCGAAGGACTTTGATCTGGTTGCAAAAGCAATATTCATCTTTTGAAATATTTCAGAAATTCAAAAGGAGCTGTGGCTAACAGGGTCCTTTGCTTTACCATCATCAACTTCCTATTCTTGGCTTCCATACAAGAAGTGATCTTAGGAACTGCCCTGTTTAGTCCACACACTTGGCAGCCCATTATTTCTGTGTGGGGTTTAACAAGGAGGCACAGGCAAGGTACTCCTTTGGGTGGCACATCCAACATGTGGTTTGGAGTACAGATGACTCAGGAGAATTCACTCACCTCCCCAAGGTGATCTGTCTCTTCTGAGCTCTTGAGCTGATCTAGTTCACTGCACTGAACACAGATCTGCTAAAAAAAAAAAAAAAGATCTGTTCAAGCACGTAAGGTAAAAATAGCCTTATTGGCTTTTTGTCTGAAATTTTGGCAGAGCATAGATAGACTTCAGCATTTATTGCCTTTTGAGTGATTTCCAGCATTGTTCCAGGAAAAATACAATTAATCTTGTAGCAGCCGCTATATCAGTCCTTATGAGGGGCGAGTTGTTTCAGCTATCATGTGGAGTCTCCCACTTCTGTGGTTGTTGCTCATCTTTTTTTTGGCTGAGGATATGGGTAATGCACACCAGAGGAAGCCTCTTGCTCCCATTTGTGTGTGTGTGTGTGCACGCTTCTCTGCAAAGTCCCAAGGCTTGTAACCAGTGGTGCCTTTGAGCATCCAGCCATGCTCCATAAGCTCAGCAACATATCTGGGTAAGTAGTGTGAGAGGCCCCCATGAGTGGAAGGGAGGGGAGAGTATGTATTCTGAGGGACTGGGAGCCAGGCCCAGTTGACTTGCATTTGTCCTGGACATGATGCTGTTCAGCTCTTGGCTAGAGGAAGGAGGAGAGCTGGAGTCTTACTGTCTTGAGACAGTGCCATTGGCTCCCTTCTTTGTACCATCTTTGTTCTCATCGTGGTGGACTGTAATATGAAGCTTTATCAGGTCCCGGCCCTGGGGACCACTGAACACATTTCCTTTATTTCCAACAGCTCTTCAGAACCTGGTATTGGATTTACTGTAACCCTGGTCTCAGCTGGTATAATTCCTTCACTTTGATTACCACCAAAACTGATCCTGGGGTGGGGACTATGCTAGCCTCTCCCTGTCATTGAACTCATATGTGACCTTCAACAAGTCGTTTAACATCTCTGAGTTAGGGTGTCCTTTTCCGTATAAGAAGCTGACCAGATCACAATTTCTTAAACTTCCTACTGCAAAAACACCTCTGATTATTCCTTCCATCCATTGCCCTGCTCTCCTGCCAAACTGAATATAATAGTTCCCCCTTATCCGTGGTTTTACTTTCTGTGGTTTCAGTTACGTGTGGTCCATTATAGTCTGAAAACATTAAGTGGAAAATTCCAGAAATAAGCAGTTCATGTTTAAATTGTGCGCTATTCTGAGTAGCCTGATAAAATTCCATGCCTTCCCTCTCTGTCCCACCCAGGATGTGAATCATCATTTTGTCTGGCACATCCCACCTCTTAGTCACTTAGTAACTGTTTCAGTTATCAGATCAACTGTCTTGGTACCACAGTGCTGTGTTCAAGTCACCCTTAATTTGCTTACTAATGTCTCCAAGCACAAGGGGAGTGATGCTGGCAATTCGGATCTGTCAAAGAGAAGCCATAAAGCATTTCCTTTTAGTACGAAGGTGAACGTTCTCGATTTCATAAAGAAAGAAAAAAAATCATAGTCTGAGGTTGCTAAGATCTATGGTAAGAATGAATGTTTTATTTATGAAATTGTGAAGAAGAAAAAACAAATTCCTGGTTTTGCTCTTGCACCTCAAACTACAAAAATAATGGCCATAGTACATGGTAAGTGCTTAGTTAAGATGGAAAAGGCATTAAACTTGTACAGTATGATATTTTGAGAGAGAGAGAAAGAGAGATTGAATTCACATAACTTTTATTACAGTGTGTGTGCTCAGTCGTGCCTGACTCTTTGCTATCCCATGGATTGTAGCCTGCCAGGCTCTTCTGTCCATGGAATTTTCCAGGCAAGAATATGGGAGTGGGTTGCCATTTCCTACTCCAGGTTTTTAACAGTTTATGGCTACAATTGTTCTATTTCTTTATTTGTTAATGTTGTTAGTATCTTACTGTGCCTAATCTGTAAATTAAATGTTATCATCGGCACATATGTGTTGGAAAACATATTAGGGTTCAGCATCGTCTGAGGTTTCAGGCATCCCTTGGGGGTCTTGGAATGTATCCCCTGCAGCAGATAAATGATTGTGGGTTTTTTTTTTTTTTTTCTGTTTCCAAATAAAAATCAAATTCATTCCTTGTTAGTTTTATCCACTGAAATGTCCATTTCTCCCTACCTCCATGGCCACTGCCATGGTCAAGCTACGTGGACTCTCTGAATTGCCTCCTATTTATCTCCCGGTCCCTACTTGCTCCCACCCTGCAGACAGAGTGCCCTTATCAACTCCCCTCTCTGCTTGGCTTACAACCCTTTAATGCCTGCCCATTGCACATGTGCTGAAGTCCAAAATGTTAAATGGATGACCCACAGGCATCGATCTGCCCCTCTCACGTCCCCTTATGCCACCCCATCTTCCCTCATTCTTTGGGATGGTTTCCTTGGCCTTAATCCAGCAGGACCCCTGTATTGGCTGTTTCCTCTGCCTTGTCTTTATGTTTCTTGGGTCAGTTTTCCAGATGGTGTCAGATTCCTCTGTTATGGTTTCTGCAGCCGAGTTCCTTTTTCTTCATAGTATTGCGTCGGGAGGTAATCATGTTGGATCTTCCGACAGACCATGAGCAACACCCTGTCATGGCACCCTTAGTATTTAGCACAGGGCCTGGCACTCATTAGGTGTCTCATAACTAAATGGTAAAGGAAAAAAGGAAAGAAAAGAAGGAGAGAGGGATGCCCCCGAACTTTGTTATTCTGGATAAAGTTCCAGTTTCCACTTGGACCTTTGAAAGAGTGAACAAAGCACAAAGTGCCTCATTTCCAGGGTATTCGTAGTCAGGTTGGAACCAGCTTTGGCCATGCACTCCAATGGCAGCGGGGGAGGGATATCTTCCCCCTGTTTCCTCTGGGACCTTCCCTTTTATCCCTGCTGTGGGTGGAAGGAGGTGATGCTGTGCCAGTGGCAGCCTGTGTAATCTTTCCCTCTGATTGATGGGCACTGGTAGGGACCAGGCAGAACACCATATAGAGTAGAATTGACCACAGGAATCATTAGTTTTGGTGGAGATGTTAATGAAGAAGATAATGGGTTTTCTTTTCTCTCTGCTCCAGGTAGGCTTAGACATCATCCAGCCCAGCATGTCCAAAATCTCCACATCTGTCTGCCTCTCCTGCAAGTGCACTAAAATACAGAGTCCCAGGTCTGGTGAACAAATTCTAAATCCACAGGTCTACAGCAATTCTGATTCAGTAGGTCTGTGGTGGGTTTTAGAGCCCTGTTTTATTAGCTGGGGATCCTCAGGGATTCACATGTGCAGACAGATTTGGGAACCACTGGCTTAGAGTCCAATCCCTTAATTTTATTGCATCTTTATTACAATAGCTTTGAAACTATAGGTTTTTGTTTCATTTTGTTTTCTTTCATTAAGAAAGTTTGTATCTTTGATTTTTCATACCACATTTAGATTTTCAAAGTGTTCTCCCTGCTCTTATCTCCTGTGATTCTCACAAAAGACCTCAGAAGCCAGTGAAACTGGCACCATCACTCTCTGTAGATGGCACGGATAGCAAGGCGCCCAGTTGCTGGAAGTGGCATTCCTCTCTGTGAGATGCCCACACTTAATTCTATAAAGCCGCACACCTTGTGTCCTATTTTGTGATATTCAATTTCTGTATTAAACATTTGCAATTCACCTTAAAAGAAATGATTGATGGCCTTTCCTCATTTTTAAAAAGGGTGCTTTACAGATACATAAAGGTAAGACGCTGTTAGAGGAGGTTTTATGGCAGATGGTTCTTGGCAGCAAACCCATTCCTTTTTATGGCAGTCTGGAAATTTTCCTGGGTAATAACTTTCTTTTCTTTTAGCAGGCATAAAATAAAGAGGTTCTAGATAGTTGGATTATTATCAAGTGATTTTCCAAAGACAAAATCAAATGACTTTCCAACAATTGTCAACACAATTTAGGCAAAAACAAGAGTTGTCCACATCTGGAAATCTAATGCATAAATTTTTGAGTGTTCCCTTTTTGTGGGGAAAGATATTTGGCTACTCAAACTGTTATTCCTTAAGTGGCAATTAGAAGGGGGAGCTGGGAGAAAGAAGTTTGGGGAAAGGTATTCATGGAACTTCCCCAAATATTACCCAAACAGTAATATTTCTATAATGAACAGAGAAATGTATATTTGTTCTTGCTCTCTCCAAAGACTGAGAACAAAAGCAAGATTCGGTATAAGCTGAAGAGGAAGAAAATTTTAGCTGTGAAAATTAGCACTGGGAGAAATTGATGGGACTGAAAACAAGGCAAGCTATTTGTGTTCATCGATTCACTGAAACAGTATTTTGAACCTCAGTTATGTGGTTAAATGTTGGGCTTTATGTGAGACATTGGAAATTCAGCTAGTAAAGAAGAAATTGTGAATTACGGCTTAACAGAAGAATAATGTTGGATAAACACCTTGTACTGTGTGATGTAAAGAAATCATCATGAAGATCATCATTGCTAACTTACGGAGTGCTTGCTCTATGCCAGGCTCTGTGCTTTACCTACATTAACTGAACCTTTACCAGGGCACTGAGTTGTAGATTTCATTTGATCACTGATGCAAGTGAGGCAGAGGGAGGCTAAGAGACTTTCTCAAGGTCACACAGAGTGTAAGCAGTGGCACTGGAATTTACACCTGTCGGTCCAACTCCTAAACCCATGCTCTCATCAAGGTAGACGCCCCCTCCCAAAAAAAAAATACTGATTGCATGAATGTATGATGGCTGGATGGCATCACAGAATCAGTGGACGTGAGTTTGAGTGAACTCCGGGAGTTGGTGACGGACAGGGAGGCCTGGTGCGCTGCGATTCATGTTGTTCCAAAGAGTTGGACACGACTGAGCGACTGAACTGAACTGAACTGATGAATGACGTAATTGCAAGTGTGATGAAACTTTTCAAAGGGGGAGCACAATATAACAGAGACTTAAACTAGTCCATGAATGAGGGTCTGAAAGTGGCATTTCAGCTGAGTCCTAAGATAGATCAAGTGAATGGACAGTGGGAAGAAGTTGTAGGATGTGAAGGTCAGGAAGTCAGTGGAGATCTTCACTCAGAAGAAGTCTTAGAGACCATCAGGCACAGCCCTCTAATTTTATAGATGAGAATATGGGAGTCCAGATGGGAGTGTAGAGAGCTGGGATGACTAATCAGGTTGTCTGGCTTTAGGAAACATCTAAAAGTGGTTGAGTCTAATAAAAGTAGAGATCTTTTAAAAGCATCACTTGCTCCATTACATCATTAAGCTGTAGCAGGGCTTTCTAACATTTCCTCCATAATGACACACATAGGAAATAATATTTGGGTGGTAGAAGTAGGTTAAATGGAGGCAGCTACAAGGGTTCTGGATGCTTCAGGCTCCATCTGGATAGGTGAGCACATCTATGACCATTACAGCGCTTAGCCTTTGGGAGAAGACCTGGGCTCCAAGACGCGCCATGGAGGTGTATGAATGGTTCTCACTGGAACCACCCTTTCCATGCTTCCCAATCAGGCTTTGTCATCCCTCACCCCCACCCCTTCCAGTCCTGTCCCTTGTACCATTCGTATTGAGGTCCATACAAGTTCAACCTCACAGATGCCTCTGAAAGTCTGGAGTCTATACTTGGAATTCCCCTCTCCCCACCTGCAACTCCCCCTGACCCCCAACATTGGCTAAAACTCAAAACTGACCTTTTTCACCAATCCAACCTAATGACCATTCTTTCACCATCAACTCTTTTCTGTTGGACAGAAGTAATCTAACCAAACTCATTAAGTTGTGAATGACTACTATGCTATCTGGGCTTCCCAGGTGGCGCAGTGGGTAAAGAATCTGCCTGCCAAGCAGGAGACAGGAGATTGATCCCTGGGTCAGGAAGATCCCCAGGGAAAAGAAATGGCAACCGACTCCAATATTCTTGTTTGGAGAATCCCATGGACAGGGGAGCCCGGTGGGGTACAGTCCATAGGGTCACAAAGAGTCGGGAATGACTGAGCATGCGTGTGCATGCACACATGCACAAGCGTGCGCACACACACACACACACACACACACAGAGCACTATGCTATCTACTTTCCTAAGAGTATAGAGGATATACCTTGTAAAAGAAGATTTAGTTACATAAAAGGAGTGAATCTATAGATCCAAGAGCAACAGTGATGTTGCCTGGAAAGGCCCCGAGCCCTTCCACCAATGACACGAGAATATCTGGAGAACCAGAGGCCCTTTCCCCAACAATGTCAGCAACACACAGCCTCTCCTTTCAGCTCCAAAGTAGATGCATGTCCATCAACCCAGATTAGATAAACATCCTAGGATTATGGCTTGCCTTTTCTATCTGGGAATCTGGGTGCTATTAGTGGCAACTTGGTTCTCTTAGTTGCTGAATTGTTGCATAGGGAATGCTTGATGGGACAAAGGGAAAAGATGTTGACAATGTGAAATCCATCTGATTCCCTAGGTCTATTTACATATGGATGAGTGTCTGATTGCAGGCATAGCCTGTTTGTTTCTTTTTATTAGTTCCAGGCTGGGCAGATTATTAGGGAACACCTTCACATCCCAGGCCTGGGAACCCCTTGCCATGCTGTGCTGCTGCACTCAGTCACTTCAATCGTATCTTATTCTGTGGGGCCCTATGGACTGTAGCCCACCAGGCTGGCTGCTCTGTCCGTGGGATTCTCCAGGCATGAATACTGGAGTGGGTTGCCATGCCCTCCTTGTCCCTTGCTATACCCACCTCAAACTTCTTGTCTCTCTCAATTCACAGCTTTGCTGTCTTGGTGCCAATTTCTGATTGATAAAGACACGTCCGACCTTTTCTCTGTCTGTGCTTGATTTGCTGAATGGGGCACACACAACTCTTCCTGATGGAGCTTTCTCTGGGCAATTAAATGTTCAGGTGATGGCCATTTAGTAGAAGTGCAATTTCTCTTTGTAGTGTGGACCTGGCCAACAGTTATCTCATCGCAGTTTGGGTGGTAAGGCCTTAGGTGGAGGGCAGGGCAGGTTAGTAATTAGTCAACGATTCAGCCCGACTGCACTTGCATAAAGAGTGAGCAGTCCCTGACGTGCCTGTCACACCTGAGCAAGGAGGGCACCGCAGCCTCTGCAGTTAATTGGGCTTTCAGTCTAGGGATTTTATACAAATTCTGGGGCAGGAATCCTATGAGAGGTTTCTCAGCTACTGTTCCTTTAAGCAGATTTCCATGAGAGCCTGGACGAAAGGAATAAACTGGGCTTCATTTAGCAGATGTCACTGTTTTAGTTTCTAGGGTAGCACTTCATTGGAACATCCAAATATTTCTTTAGCTTGTATCTTCTCATGCAAATGGATTGTTTGGATTATTTAAAATAGGTCATCTCTATCCATTTAAACAAATGTCTCTCTTATCTCCCTGAAAATGAAAGTCACTCAGTCGTGTCTGACTCTTTGCGACCCCATGGACTATAAAGTCCATGGAATTCTCCAGGCCAGAATACTGGAGTGGGTAGCCTTTCCCTTCTCCAGGGGAATCTTTGCAAGCCAGGGATTGAACCCGGGTCTCCCGCACTGAAGATGGATTCTTTACCAGCTAAGCCACAAGGGAAGCCTAAGAATACTGGAGTGGGTAACCTATCCCTTTTCCAGCAGATCTTCCCAACCCAGGAATCGAACCAGAGTCTCCTGCATTGCAGGCGATTCTCTTATCTCCCTGGATATGTATATTTAGTGACTGCTTAAATGTGTGTCCTTTAAAGTCATACAATGACCTCTAGAGATGAGGATTTTTTCTTGCTCCTTTGTCCCTCCCTTCCTCTTTCTTTCTTCCTTCCTCTCTTTTTTTCTTTCTATTTCTTTCACCTTTCGATGTATCATAGCATAATTCTTTGTAATCAGTTCTGTGTTTCCTAGAATAAGAAACTTATGGGCATCTGATTGTTGCAGTGCCTGGAAGACTGAAACAGCTAGTACTAGATTCCATTTACAATTGTGAGAAGTAAAGCATTGACAGGGAAATGTCTTCCTTATTACTCAAAATATGTTAGAATGAAACCTTTTGCTTGTTGAATTTCTGAGCAAATCTAGTATAACTTGTGGCTATTGCTGTGTAATAAGCTATCCTAAAACCAAAAGCTATATAATAATAGCATAATAGTTATTATCATAGCTATAATATTTTAGATTTATTATTAATATAGCAGTATTATTATTATCCAAGGCCATAAAGATTAGCTGTGGATCAGCTCCTCTTGGCTAGGCTTCCCTGGGTGGCTCTGCTGATATTGGCTGACTTGCTTGACTGATCTAAGATGGGCATGACCAGACTTGTTTCTCTGTATGTAACCCTTATTCTCTTCTTGGATATGCAGGCTGGCCTGGACAAGTCTTCACATGGTGGCAGCAGAGGTACAAGAGGGCAAGCCGAAACTTGCACGACATCTCAAGGTTTAAGCTTGGAAATGGGACACTTCCATGTCTATTTCACTCTATTGGCCAACTGGTCACATGGCTAAACATAAATCAGGGATGCAAGGAGGAAGGAAGAATTGGGCTAATAATGCAACCTTACCAGGGCTAATGGACAACAGATTCACAAACTGAAGTTCATTTTTTTCTTGATAGAATGTTAAGGAATAAATATGGAGGGTGCAGGGCAGAGACATAAGTAAACGGGATGTGATTCCAAGGCTTGAATTACACGTTCTTTTGTGTACACCATGCATACACACATGTACAGGCACAATGTTAAATAAAAAGGAGATACAAAAATTTTAAAAAGCAAATGGATAAATCTGCTTACCTTTTGACTGAACACCCTTGTTCTCTGTTCTCAGATACACTGTCTTTACTTTTACACTATAATTTTATGTTTTCATTCCTACCTTTGCTTATTTACTCAATTAAAAAAGAGCTTCAATCATGGAAAATTCTATCACCCATCATTTGGTAAGACTTGCTCTGGGAGGGGACATATAATTTGACAGACTGATAAGTCATTCATTTTTTTAAAACTGCATACCTTGGATGTTGTTGGTTTATGTAAATATTTCTTTGGTATTAAGCATGACATTATTTATAACCTCCTGTGTATGTGTTAGTTGCTCAGTCATGTCCAATTCTTTGTGACCCCATGGACTATGGTCTGCCAGGCTCCTCTGTCCATGAAATTCTCCAGGCAAGAATAGTGGAGTGGGTTGCCATTTCCTCCTTCAGGGGAATCTTCCCAACTCAGGGACTGAACCTGGGTCTCATGTATTGTAGGTAGATTCTTTACTGCCTGAGCCACCAGGGAAGCCCTTATAATCTCCTAGTCTTTTATTTTCTTGGGCTCAAAAATCACTGTGGATGGTGACTGCAACCATGAAATTAAAAGATGCTTGCTCCTTGGAAGAAAATCTATGACAAACCTAGACAGTGTATTAAAAAGCAGAGACATTACTTTGCTGACAAAGGTCCATATAGTTAAAGCTATAATTTTTCCAGTAGTCATGTACGAAAGTGAGAGTTGGACCATAAAGAAAGCTGAGCACCAAAGAATTGATACTTTGGAACTGTGGTGCTGGAGAAGTCTCTTGAGAGTCACTTAGACAGCAAGGAGATCAAACCAGTCAATCCTAAAGGAAATTGACCCTGATATTCATTGGAAGGACCGGTGCTGAAGATCTAATACTTTGGCCACTTTATTCAAAAAGCCAACTCATTGGAAAAAACCCCTATGCTGGGAACGATTGAGGGCAGGAGGAGAAGAGGGTGACAGAGGATGAGATAGTTGGATAGTATCACTGACTCAGTGGACATGAGTTTGAGCAAACTCAGGGAGATAGTGAAGGACAGGGAAGCCTGGTATGCTGCAGTTCACAGGGTCACAGAGAGTCGGACATGACTGGACAAGAAACTACTACTTATGAGAAAATGAGAAGACAAGTCACTTCTGCCTTAAGAGGTTTTCAGAAAGGTTTGTTCCTAGATGAACTAGAAAGATATGATTCAATACCACCTGGTCCTCTTAGGTTGTGGAAGGAACATTTTACCTAAATAAGTGTTTGCAGGGATAGACCCTTACTCTAAATATAATGATGTAAGTATTGCCTTATAGGCAAACTTGAAAATAAAAAACAAACCAAGTTTACCGAGGGGAGAATTAAATGAAATTCCTTAAAGAGATTTTTAAGACTGCAGTGAACTCCTTTTGTCTGTGTGTATTACTCTTTAATGAGATTATTTTGATGTTTTCACCAGGTTTGAGTGCATTTAACAAAGCTTTCTTTCTATTCCCCTCCTCCTAAGGAAATGTCTTTCTGTTGGGCTAACAGCTGATAGCCAAATTATTATACCCAATTGTTCTGATTTATATTTTCCAGGTCTGTCCACAGGATTTTATATTCCAACAGCCTCTGGGCTGTGTCAAACACTAGGTAACCAGATCGACCAACTTTTTTCCTTTTCCATGTCTAGCAAATCAGTTGTGGTGACTTTTGTGACTTGACATCTTTCTCTGACACATGCGCCACTCTTGTCACTAAAATAAAGAGTAAAGATGCAGTAAAGATGCCCACTGTGCTCCAGAGAATAGTTCTGGCTCCCCATAACAGCCTATTATCTTGGGAGGGGCTATTTCACTCCCATGGTCCCAGTTTACTTATTGCAGAACTGAGATGAAGTAGATGAGATCATCTGTCTTCCAGCTCCAACACTCTTGGATTGTAAGAGTCCTCCAGCCTGTCCTCTGACCTGGTGATGCCAACTGAGTGTTTCAGGAAAGTCAGGAGATTGCAGAGTTCCTAAAGCACTAGAGTTGGAAGCACTGTAGGAGTGTTCCCCGTACCTCCACAGTCCAGAAGCCCACTGCTCTCTCTCCTTGCCTCCAGTTCAGGGCCTCCCTCTTCCTTCCCTCTTCTAGACTCCCAGTAAACAAGGTATCTGTCCCACATATTTAGGCACACTTCTCCTTTCTTAACTTCGGTCGTCATTTCCTGAAGTGCACGTGAGCTCCTTGATTTTCTTCTTATTTTTACCTGACAGTAGTTTGTTCAAACATTGAGTGCTGAACATGCACCAGGCACTCTGCTATGTGCTGTGAACACAATGGGGATCGGGAAAGACACAGACCTAAGTCACAGCTGAAGCTGGAGGCAGGTTTGGTTTTGAGGGTGGATGAAAATTTTGCCTTAGGACCCGATTCAATGTTACTTTTGCTTGGACTACCTTTTGAAAAGAAACATTAAAATGGAAGAGATAAATGAGACAAAGATGGATGGTGATGACACTCCCAGGGTTTCTCATATTATATGGACAAGTGTCTCAGCTTTGGCAGTCTTGACAATCTGTGTGAAGGGGTTGCTCTTTGTGTTTTATAACTCCAGGTACTTTAACATCCACAGACTATTTATCCATATGTATGTATGTAGGTATGTATGTACCTGTTGTTGTTTAGTTGCTAAGATGTCTCTGACTCTTTGTGACCCTATAGACTATAGCCACCCAGGGTCCTCTGTCCAAGGGATTTCCCAGGCAAGAATACTGGAGAGGGTTGCCATTTCCTTCTCCAGGGGGTCTTCCCAACCTAGGGACTGAACCCACATCTCCACTATTGGCAGGAGTATTTTTTACCACTGAGAAGCCTCCTGGGAAGCCCCATGTGTATATGTGTACAAGTATACAAATTGACCATTGAACCATGTGGGAATTAGGGATAATGACCCTCCATGCAGCCAAAAATCTGCATTTAATTTATATCTAACTCTAAATGTGTACCCAGTTGAATGCAGAGTTCCAAAGAATAGCAAGGAGAGATAAGAAAGCCTTTCTCAGTGATCAATGCAAAGAAATAGAGGAAAATAGAGATACCAAGGGAATATTTCATGCAAAGATTGGCTCAATAAAGGACAGAAATGATATGGACCTGACAGAGGCATAAGATATTAAGAAGAGGTGGCAAGAATACACAGAAGAACTGTACAAAAAAGATCTTCACGACCCAGACAATCACGATGGTGTGATCACTCACTTAGAGCCAGACATACTGGAATGTGAAGTCAAGTTGGCCTTAGAAAGCATCACTATGAACAAAGCTAGTGGAGGTGATGGAATTCCAGTTGAGCTATTTCAAATCCTGAAAGATGATGCTGTGAAAGTGCTGCACTCAATATGCCAGCAAATTTGGAAAACTCAGCAGTGGCCACAGGACTGGAAAAGGTCAGTTTCTTCCAATTCTGAAGAAAGGCAATGCCAAAGAATGCTCAAACTACTGCACAATTGCACTCATCTCACATGCTAGTAAAGTAATGCTCAAAACTCTCCAAGCCAGGCTTCAGTAATACGTGAACCATGAACTTCCTGATGTTCAAGCTGGTTTTAGAAAAAGCAGAGGAACCAGAGATCAAATTGCCAATATCTGCTGGATCATTGAAAAAGCAAGAGAGTTCCAGAAAAACATCTATTTCTGCTTTATTGATTATGCCAAAGCCTTTGACTATGTGGATCACAATAAACTGTGGAAAATTCTGAAAGAGATGGGAATACCAGACCACCTGACCTGCCTCTTGAGAAACGTATATGCAGGTCAGGAAGCAACAGTTAGAACTGGACATGGAACAACAGACTGGTTCCAAATAGGAAAGGAGTACATCAAGGCTGTATATTGTCACCCTGCTTATTTAACTTATATGCAAAGTACATCATGCTGGAATCAAGATTGCCGGGAGAAATATCAATAACCTCAGATATGCAGATGACACCACCCTTATGGCAGAAAGTGAAGAAAAATTAAAGAGCCTCTTGATGAAAGTGAAAGAAGAGAGTGAAAATATTGGCTTAAGCTCAACATTCAGAAAACGTAGATCATGGCATCTGCTCCCATCAGTTCATGGCAAATAGATGGGGAAACAGTGGAAACAGTGAGAGACTTTATTTTGGGGGGCTCCAAAATCACTGTAGATTGTGATTGCAGCCATGAAACTAAAAGACGCTTACTCCTTGGAAGGAAAGTTATGACCAACCTAGACAGCATATTAAAAAGCAGAGACAGAGACATTACTTTGCTGACAAAGGTACATCTAGTCAAGGCTATGGTTTTTCCAGTAGTCATGTATGGATATGAGAGTTGGACTATAAAGAAAGCTGAACACCGAAGAACTGATGCTTTTGAACTGTGGTGTTGGAGAAGACTCTTGAGAGTCCCTTGGGCTGCAAGGAGGTCCAACTAGTTCATCCTAAAGGAGATCAGTCCTGGGTGTTCATTGGAGGGACTGATGTTGAAGCTGAAACTCCTATACTTTGGCCACCTGATGCGAAGAGTTGACTCATTTGCAAAGACCCTGATGCTGGGAAGGATTGAGGGCAGGAGGAGAAGGGGACAACAGAGGATGAGATGGTTGGATGGCATCACCGACTCAATGGACATGGGTTTGGGTGGACTCCGGGGAGTTAGTGATGGACAGGGAGGCCTGGCGTGCTGCAGCTCATGGGGTTACAAAGAATCAGACATGACTGAGCGACTGAACTGTACTGAACTGAACTCCATATTGTATCCTCATTACCTCCATATCAACGGTTCTGCATCTGCTGATTCAACCAACTGAGGATGGTATAGTAGTATTGCAGTATTTACTATGAAAAAAAATCTATGTATAAATGGACCTTTGCAGTTCATACCCATGTTGCTCAAAGGTCAGCTTTACATATATACACATGTATATATGTGCATGTGTACATATTAATAATTTTGACACTCAGTGAAGCCTGCCATCCAGGCATAATGCCCAGATGTTAAGCCAGGAAAATCTTGCTGAGTCAGCACTAAGACAATCTTTCCAAACTCAAATGGATTTCAAGGTCAAAGGTATTTTCATTTATATCCTCACAGAATATTTCCATAGTTCCTGCCCTCAGGGTGCTCCCATTTTTCATCATCTGTGAGCCTTTGGTATACTAATTCACAATAACTCCAAGAAAACCCCAAGATTCCCCATTAATCATTTGTTGCCCTTTCTCTGTAAATAGGCATTTTAAAACCTTTAGATAATTTACGGATATTACCTAGTTTTATGCTCTATGTTCCTTTCTACAATTTGGCCAAATTCCAGCTTAAAGTCAGCATTCTTTGTCATGTTTTCAACATCCTACTTCACACAGGTGGGTTGTCTCATAGGAGGAGGTCCTTGACTTTGCTCCTGTTTGAGAGGGTTTTCTCTGTGTTGTTTCTACTTCTCATGCGGATTTATGGAAAGTTGTAGGGTTTGCTTTCTTTTGTTTGTACTTTAAGTTTTTATAATTAATTGGCCAACATAACTGTTAGTTTTAATCTCTAAAATAAACATTAATAGTTCCAATGGCTTAAGATTCTCACAAACATCACAAATATTTAGTGAAATGATGTCTGTTAAAGAATTTAGCTGTACACAAGAGACACAATGGATGTCTTATCTGATGTAGTATTAAATGTTTGTCATATCTGATTTAGTTATAAAGATATTAGAAAATTTCCCATACAAAGATGGAAAAACAATAGTCCCACTCCCTTGTTTGACTCATATTTTCACAGTAATGGGTTTAGTCCTAAGGACTTAGAGGTCAAATACTTGAGCTCTGAAACTTACTAATTGGACAGTTTTCTTTAGCTCTTTGTGATTTGGTTTCCTTATCTGTAAAATGGAGTTCAAAATACTCCTTACCTCCTAAATGATTGTGAGGATGTGTTAATTTGTATAAAACACTCAGAACGATATTGTGTAGTGAGCATGTAATGTTAGCTATTCTTATTCCTTTTGAGCTTTTGTCCACCTCTAAATGCATGTTTATTTCACTGTAATCTTAATGTCTGTCCAATCTTGTCTCCTGAGACTTAAATTTACACAAGTTTGCACAAAAGCTTAATTTTAATTAGTTTTAATGATTTTATAAGTGTCAGTCAAACTGATACACTCTCTACTACTGTTGGACATTTAGATTGCCCCCACCTTTTCTTTTAAAGCAATATAGATATACTTACAATGTACACGTCAATACATTTGTTCTTCTTTTTTCTTTGTTAAATGATAGTCTTACTATAATCATTGATTAGTTCTAGTAATTTTCTGGTGAAGTCTTTAGGGTTTTCTATGTAAAGGATCATGTCATCTGCAAACAGTCAGAGTTTTACTTCTTCTTTTCCAATTTGGATTCCTTTTATTTCTTTTTCTGCTCTGATTGCTGTGGCCAAAACTTCCAAAACTATGTTGAATAGTAATGGTGAAAGTGGGCATCCTTGTCTTGTTCCTGACTTTAGAGGAAATGCTTTCAATTTTTCACCATTGAGGATAATGTTTGCTGTGGGTTTGTCATAAATAGCTTTTATTATGTTGAGGTATGTTCCTTCTATTCCTGCTTTCTGGAGAGTTCTTATCATAAATGGATGTTGAATTTTGTCAAAGGCTTTCTCTGCATCTATTGAGATAATAATATGGTTTTTGTTTTTCAATTTGCTAATGTGGTGTATTACATTGATTGATTTGCAGATATTGAAGAATCCTTGCATCCCTGGGATAAAGCCCACTTGGTCATGGTGTATGATCTTTTTAATGTGTTGTTGGATTCTGATTGCTAGAATTTTGTTAAGGATTTTTGCATCTATGTTCATCAGTGATATTGGCCTGTAGTTTTCTTTTTTTGTGGCATCTTTGTCAGGTTTTGGTATTAGGGTGATGGTGGCCTCATAGAATGAGTTTGGAAGTTTACCTTCCTCTGCAATTTTCTGGAAGAGTTTGAGCAGGGTAGGTGTTAGCTCTTCTCTAAATTTTTGGTAGAATTCAACTGTGAAGCCGTCTGGACCGGGGCTTTTGTTTGCTGGAAGATTTTTGATTACAGTTTCAATTTCCGTGCTTGTGATGGGTCTGTTAAGATTTTCTATTTCTTCCTGGTCCAGTTTTGGGAAGTTGTACTTTTCTAAGAATTTGTCCATTTCTTCCACGTTGTCCATTTTTTGGGCATATAATTGTTGATAGTAGTCTCTTATGATCCTTTGTATTTCTGTGTTGTCTGTTGTGATCTCTCCATTTTCATTTCTAATTTTATTGATTTGATTTTTCTCACTTTGTTTCTTGATGAGTCTAGCTAATGGTTTGTCAATTTTATTTATCCTTCCAAAGAACCAGCTTTTGGCTTTGCTGATTTTTGCTATGGTCTCTTTTGTTTCTTTTGCATTTATTTCTGCTCTAATTTTTAAGATTTTTTTCCTTCTACTAACCCTGGGGTTCTTCATTTCTTCCTTTTCTAGTTGCTTTAGGTGTAGGGTTAGGTTATTTATTTGACTTTATTCTTGTTTCTTTAGGTATGCCTGTATTGCTATGAACTTTCCCCTTAGGACTGCTTTTTAAGTGTCCCACAGGTTTTGAGTTGTTGTGTTTTCATTTTCATTAGTTTCTATGCAAATTTTGATTTCTGTTTTGATTTCTTCTGTGATTTGTTGGTTATTCAGCAGCGTGTTGTTCAGCCTCCATATGTTGGAATTTTTAATAGTTTTTCTCCTGTAATTGAGATCTAATCTTACTGCATTGTGGTCAGAAAAGATGCTTGGAATGATTTCTATTTTTTTGAATTTACCAAGGCTAGATTTATGGCCCATGATGTGATCTATCCTGGAGAAGGTTCCATGTGCACTTGAGAAAAAGGTGAAATTCATTGTTTTGGGATGAAATGTCCAATAGATATCAATTAGGTCTAACTGGTCTATTGTATCGTTTAACGTTTGTGTTTCCTTGTTAATTTTCTGTTTAGTTGATCTATCCATAGGTGCGAGTGGGGTATTAAAGTCTCCCACTATTATTGTGTTATTGTTAATTTCTCCTTTCATATTTGTTAGCATTTGTCTTACATATTGCGGCACTCCCGTGTTGGGTGCATATATATTTATAACTGTTATATCTTTTTCTTGGATTGATCCTTTGATCATTATGTAGTGACCATCTGTGTCTCTTTTCACAGCCTTTGTTTTAAAGTCTATTTTATCTGATATAAGTATTGCTACTCCTGCTTTCTTTTGGTCCCTATTTGCATGGAAAATCTTTTTCCAGCCCTTTACTTTCAGTCTGTATGTGTCCCCTGTTTTGAGGTGGGTCTCTTGTAGACAACATATGTAGGGGTCTTGTTTTTGTATCCATTCAGCCAGTCTTTGTCTTTTGGTTGGGGCATTCAACCCATTTACATTTAAGGTAATTACTGATAAGTATGATCCCGTTGCCATTTACTTTATTGTTTTGGGTTCGAGTTTATACACTGTTTTTGTGTTTCCTGTCTAGAGAATATCCTTTAGTATTTGTTGGAGAGCTGGTTTGGTGGTGCTGAATTCTCTCAGCTTTTGCTTGTCTGGGAAGCTTTTGATTTCTCCTTCATATTTGAATGAGATCCTTGCTGGGTACAATAATCTGGGCTGTAGGTTATTTTCTTTCATCACTTTAAGTATGTCTTGCCATTCCCTCCTGGCTTGAAGAGTTTCTATTGAAAGATCAGCTGTTATCCTTATGGGAATTCCCTTGTGTGTTATTTGTTGTTTTTCCCTTGCTGCTTTTAATATTTGTTCTTTGTGTTTGATCTTTGTTAATTTGATTAATATGTGTCTTGGGGTGTTTCACCTTGGGTTTATCCTGTTTGGGACTCTCTGGGTTTCTTGGACTTGGGTGATTATTTCCTTCCCCATTTTAGGGAAGTTTTCAACTATTATCTCCTCAAGTATTTTCTCATGGTCTTTCTTTTTGTCTTCTTCTGGGATCCCTATGATTCGAATGTTGTAGCATTTAATATTGTCCTGGAGGTCTCTGAGATTGTAGTAAAGTTGCAGGATATAAAATCAACACACAGAAATCCCTTGCATTCCTATACACTAATAATGAGAAAACAGAAAGAGAAATTAAGGAAACAATTCCATTCACCATTGCAACAGAAAGAATAAAATACTTAGGAATATATCTACCTAAAGAAACTAAAGACCTATATATAGAAAACTATAAAACACTGGTGAAAGAAATCAAAGAGGACACTAATAGATGGAGAAATATACCATGTTCATCGATTGGAAGAATCAATATAGTGAAAATGAGTATACTACCCAAAGCAATTTATAGATTCAATGCAATCCCTATCAAGCTACCAACGATATTCTTCACAGAGCTAGAACAAATAATTTCACAATTTGTATGGAAATACAAAAAACCTCGAATAGCCAAAGCTATCTTGAGAAAGAAGAATGGAACTGGAGGAATCAACCTACCTGACTTCAGGCTCTATTACAAAGCCACAGTTATCAAGACAGTATGGTACTGGCACAAAGACAGAAATATAGATCAATGGAACAAAATAGAAAGCCCAGAGATAAATCCATGCACATATGGACACCTTATCTTTGACAAAAGAGGCAAGAATATACAATGGATTAAAGACAATCTCTTTAACAAGTGGTGCTGGGAAAACTGGTCAACCACTTGTAAAAGAATGAAACTGGAACACTTTCTAACACCTTACACAAAAATAAACTCAAAATGGATTAAAGATCTAAACATAAGACCAGAAACTATAAAACTCCTAGAGGAGAACATAGGCAAAACACTCTCCGACATACATCACAGCAGGATCCTCTATGACCCACCTCCCAGAATATTGGAAATAAAAGGAAAAATAAACAAATGGGACCTAATTAAACTTAAAAGCTTCTGCACAACAAAGGAAACTATTAGCAAGGTGAAAAGGCAACCTTCAGAATGGAAGAAAATAATAGCAAATGAAGCAACGGACAAACAGCTAATCTCAAAAATATACAAGCAACTCCTACAGCTCAAGTCCAGAAAAATAAATGACCCAATCAAAAAATGGGCCAAAGAACTAAATAGACATTTCTCCAAAGAAGACATACAGATGGCTAACAAACACATGAAAAGATGCTCAACGTCACTCATTATCAGAGAAATGCAAATCAAAACCACTATGAGGTACCATTTCACCCCAGTCAGAATGGCTGCGATCCAAAAGTCTACAAGCAATAAATGCTGGAGAGGGTATGGAGAAAAGGGAACCCTCTTACACTGTTGGTGGGAATGCAAACTAGTACAGCCACTATGGAGAACAGTGTGGAGATTCCTTAAAAAACTGGAAATAGAACTGCCATATGACCCAGCAATCCCACTGCTGGGCATACACACTGAGGAAACCAGAATTGAAAGAGACACGTGTACCCCAGTGTTCATCGCAGCGCTGTTTATAATAGCCAGGACATGGAAGCAACCTAGATGCCCATCAGCAGATGAATGGATAAGAAAGCAGTGGTACATATACACAATGGAGTATTACTCAGCCATTAAAAAGAATGCATTTGAATCAGTTCTAATGAGATGGATGAAACTGGAACCTATTATACAGAGTGAAGTAAGCCAGAAAGAAAAACACCAATACAGTATACTAACGCATATATATGGAATTTAGAAAGATGGTAACGATAACCCTGTATACGAGACAGCAAAAGAGACACCGATGTATAGATCAGTCTTATGGACTCTGTGGGAGAGGGAGAGGGTGGGGAGATTTGGGAGAATAGCATTGAAACATGTATAATATCATGTATGAAACGAGTCGCCAGTCCAGGTTCGATGCACGGTACTGGATGCTTGGGGCTGGTGCACTGGGACGACCCAGAGGGAGGGTAGGGGAGGGAGGAGGGAGGAGGGTTCAGGATGGGGAACGCGGGTATACCTGTGGCGGATTCATTTCGATATTTGGCAAAACTAATACAGTATTGTAAAGTTTAAAAATAAAATAAAATAAAAAAAAAAAAACCTGAATAGGGAGAGAAGAGCCAAGGTGCTTTTGCAAAAAAAAAAAAATAGTCTTACAAATTCTCAGAAGTGGATTATTGTGGATTGTTGCATTCAGAGATATACGTGTCTTATGAATCATCATCTGTTGCTACGTGCGTGTGCATGCTCAGTTGTGTATGACTCTGAGACCCCATGGACTGTAGACAGCCAGGCTCCTCTGTCCATGGGATTTTCCAGGCAAGAATACTGGAGTGGGTTGCCATTTCTTACTCCAGGGGATCTTCCCAACCCAGGGATCAAACCCACATCTCTTGCTTTGGCAGGTGGATTCGTTACCACTGAACCACCAGGGAAACCCATCTATTGCTATATTGCTTCCCAAATGGATGAGCCCAGCAGATATGGATGTTTAAGGTTTGACAACATAGAGAAGGATTTTGGTAATTCAACCACCAGGTCTGGTCTTTTAAGCAGTCACCTTGAGAAAGTAGTGAGTCAGGAAACTAGAGTGCTGTGGGGTTAATCCCCTTCCTTACTTGCTACTCACCCAGCCACTACCACCCTGCAGAAATCAGAGAGGAGGCGGTTTGGGTGGAGGGTGACTGCCTAGACTCCTGTGTTGCCCTGCTGCCTTCCCACTCTTCATTCTCTAGTTCCCTGTGACTTGTTCACTCTTCACTTGTTCTTGGGGACCCACCTAGTCTCTTCCCATGAATCAAAGGCCTGTTTTTGGATTTTGTGTCCTCGTGTCCTGATCTGACTCTTTTTACACCACTCCTCCCATTCTTTTTCTCTGATAAAATCTTCACTCACTTGTCTCCGGGAGGCTCTTAAAGCCCAGCATAAACTATGCTCTCAGCCCTGAGGACTCCTACCAGTTTTCCAGGGGAGTGCATGGACTCTTTACTTGATGCTGGCCTTGTGCACCTGCCTAGTAGCCAATATAAATGTCCTCCCCTAAGCACAAAGAGCAAACACAGAGAAGGGAGCTTTGAGTACAGGTCCTAAAATCAGCTTCTTAGATCCCACAGAATCTGGCCTCTACAAATGAACTGCTGTTTCTCTAGAAGGTGACATCTTCTTTAAAAACACATGCAGAAGAGAAAAACCATTTAGAAATATCTATTAAAGTTGAACGTGTGCTTATGCTCTGATGTAGCAATTCCACTCCTATAAACTAAACAGAGAAGAGTACATAGGTGAACCAAAAGATATGTGTTAGGGCAGAAGAGCATGGGAAAACTTTTGTTCCTTGTTCATTTTCCTTTTCCCACAGGAGAACTTCTGCCCTATTTCCCAGAAATGAACATCACTGACTTGTCCCAATATATGAATTCTTTCTTAACTCTTGAGCTTATGCAAATTGTAAGTCAGAATTAAGATTCTCCTCCCAGTGGAGACCATCTGGGTGCTAGGATAGTCTTTATAGTAATATATATATATATGTATGTATGTGTGTATATATATATATATATATATATATATATGGGTTAGGATGTTTATAGCAGCATTATTCATATTACTACAAACTGGAAATAAAAGAGATGTTCATGTAGGGAAAATGGATAAAGTGTAAACTATTTCCCAAAGCAATACTATTCAAGAATGAGAATGAACAAACTGAAGCGACAAGCAATCTCGTTGATGAATCTCACAGCTTCAGTGATGAGTGAAAGAAGCCAGTCAAGAGTGCCTACTGTATAAATCCATGCAAGCTTCACCACCAGGTCAGTGGTTCCCAGCGATGGAGAGTGGTTGGGAAGGAACAGGGGAGGGCTACTGGTGTTCTGCCAATGTTCTATTTCTTGATCTGGGCACTGGATGTGAAAAATCATTGAAATCTACTCTTAAAATTGTAGTTCTCTGCAAATGTCATTGCCAAAGAGCATTCTAAAATCCAACCTAAGTTGTATCTTTATTACTCATTAATAAGAATTATTATTATTATTTTTTAGGATATTGATATCATCATTGCTTGCTAGTTAAAATGGAAGGAGATGAGGAGCAACGGTGTCTCTGTGATTCTTCTGGCTTGGTGTCCTCTTTCCATAGGAAGAGCATTGTGTCTTAAGCATCTCTACCTCCAGTGCCCTGATGGCTCAGACAATAAAGCGTCTATCTACAATGCAGGAGACCCGGGTTCTATCCCTGGATTGGGAAGATCCCCTGGAGAAGGAAATGGCAATCCACTCCAGGACTATTGCCTGGAAAATCCCATGTACAGAGGAGCCTGGTAGGCTACAGTCCATGGGGTTGCAAAGAGTCGGACACGACTGAGAGACTTCACTTCACATCCAGTGCAGTGCTGGAGAAGATTCTTCAGAGTCCCTTGGACAACAAGTAGATCAGATCAGTCAATCCTGAAGGAAATCAACCCTGAATATTCACTGGAAGGATTGATGCTGAAGCTGAAGCTCCACAACTTTGACTACCTGATGCTGGGAAAGATTGAGGGCAAAAGGAAAAGGGGGTGACAGAGGATGAGAAGGTTGGATGCCATCACTGACTAAATAGACATGAGTTTGAGCAAGCTCCAGGAGATAGTAAAGGACAGGAAAGCCTGGCGTGCTGCAGTCTGTGGGGGTCTCAGATTTGGACATGACTGAGTGATTGAACAACAACAATTCCAGTGCTTGGCATGTAGACATTGATCTATGTGTTTAGATAAACTATTTGCTGAAGAGGTTAAAATGCCTTCTCTAAGTTTGAGTAACTAAGGATTTATTCCAATAATTATAGCAAAAAAAAAAAAAAGTCAGAAATTGCTCTGCAATTTGGTGAGTATTGAGCAGCCCTGGGAGAGTTGGTTCTCTGGAAGCAGACCAAACTGTTTTCACAACAGTTGTAATGAGGATGAGTAAATCTGAAGGGCCAAGTCCCTTGGTCATGCCTGTCAGGCTTCGAGGAGGGAGAGAGCTGAGAAAGATCTAAGCCTGAGCCTGTGAAGTTGCAGGGGAGGGAACTTGGTTGTTTGAAACGAATGAGCTTGGCCGTGGGGATTCGGTGCTGGCAGGGCAGCCACAGCCCATTGTAAAGAGTCTGGATATCACTTGCTGGGGCCAATCCATATCATAGGAGGTGGAAAATTGAATCATGGGAGTAGTCAAGACTTGGAGGTGCATATAAACAGGGGATTTGAAATCCAAAGAGTCAAATAGCACCAATATGACATTAACATGTAAAATTATGAAATGTTTGGTTGGAAGATCAAAGGTGATTTATTAAATATTTTACTAGGCCAGGCACTGTGCTAAGTAATGTTTAAATAACTAATCTCGTTTAATCTCCATAACAACCTAAGGAGGTAAATATTATTGTACCCATTTTAAGGAGCTGCAGTTTAGCAAGGTACAATTTATTCAAGATCACATAGTAAGTGAAAGAATCTGGGTTTAACTCAACCTTTTCTGACTCAACAGGGTTGCTTCTTAACCACCCAGTTTTGCTGCTCATATTCAAGTGCAGAATTCAAGTTTTTAGGTGGAAATAAGGAGGGAGGTCAGGCTGGGGAGACAAGACCCTAGTTTGATAGGGATTAAAATATTTGGACAGGTTAGTAGGGCAGAGGTGGCAACACAAAGAAGACAGGACCCAGTGCTGAAAATGCATCAACCATCAGGCTGTTCCTAAGTACTCCTGCAGCAGGTCCTGCTCCGGGCACCAGGGATGCAGAGATGATGGATGCTAGGTCCCTGACACTCAGGTTTTCAGCACCAATACAGAGCCCAGCTATCAGAGTCAAGTACAAGGACTTGAGTGGGACTTGAGGCAAGACTGAATTACTACTGATTTTCTGAACTGTTGGACTGGGCTTCTTTCAAAGCCTAAGGCAAGTCAGCCCTCAGGTGGGGTATTAAGTGGCTTTCACAATGGAAAAAGCACACTTTGGAATATGGGAGGAATAAAAGTTTAGGCAGAGCTATTCTGCTTGCCCAGAGTCTGCTCTGTTCTAGAAAGAGTACTTGAATTTGCTTTGGGAAAACTGCTTTCCTTTGTTGGAGACAGTCTTGGTGAGTTTGTCACTCAATGTAACTCACCCTTACCTTGTATGTGATACAATATAAGTTAATTAGAATCCAAAGTGGTGAAAATAGAGAACATTCACTTAAAATGCAGGAACCTGAAAACTTGCTCTACTTTTTCTTATAATCTAGAAAATCATGAAGCATCTGGCTCCTGTCCTTTCTGAAGCTTATTTTTGTTCTGTTCCCAGATGTAAGTAAGCAAGAGAAGGTTTCTATTGCTTATAACTCAAAAACCCTGACTGATACAAAGGCAATACATATGAGGTTAGAGAAGTTTTTTACAAGATTACGATTCCCTTGCAAGAAGGAGTATTTTCTTCTTCATCTTTGAATTCAGAGGTCTTAGGTCAACGCTTTGCATGTGATACGTGCTCACTAAATGTTGTTGAACTGAATGATTAAATGAATGAATGCATATAAAGGTCATCTTAGATCGTTCAGCCCACCAAAGTCAGGTAGACATGGCTTAGAACTGGGACAAATCAGTTGGTGAGGCAGCATCTTCAAGGCTTCATGGCAATCATTTTGATCCAGCCAAGAATACTTTCTGTTATTAAAGTAAAACAAAGTGCATCTTCATTTTAGCAGCAGCCACCAAGAGAAATGAGGTGTTGTAATTCCAACTTAGTTGAAATATGTAAGGCTTACTCATCCTGTGCATACAATTGATAACTTGTACCTCTGGGACTGTCTCTTTCTTTCCTATTAATCCATTTTAGACTTTTATAAGTCAATGGAGCCTTCTGCTTTTGAAAAGTTATTCTGTAAAATTATTTTGCATAAGTCCTAGTAAACACTGGCACGTGTTTTTGGCAGAGGATGGAAATGCTTCACTTAGTCTCTGGTGGCCCCATGAGTAAAAGGAGTGGCTGAAGAATTGTCTGGATTGGATGGAAGCAAAAATGTGCTGGTCAGTTGTACTTTCTGAGTTTCTTTCCACCCAAATGAGGATGATTTATTTTAAAACGTCGCAAGGGAGGACCAGGCAGACTTGAGACATGCACACATCAGTAACTAGAATGACTAATAGTGGGAAGATTGTTGATTTTCTTCTTTGAGGTCATGTATGTGGCCAACTGGAAGACTCAATGATGTCATTAAGTTGTATTTGTGGACCATAAGCGTGGCTAAGCTGATAATCTTTTTATAAACTGTAAGCAACAGGATTTTTACAGCTGAAAGATGACATGGCTCTTGGCAATGTCAGGGTTTAATTTTATCATTGGTCATCTCTCTGTGTTGAAGGAATGGAAACTGTGGCTGTTTAGAAAGTGTTTGACTTTTGTGGACTTGAGAGATAATCAAATCTTTCTAAATTAAGCTGGCACTATTGTTTAGAAAGAGGGTGGCGGGCTAATGGACTAGCTGTGTTTGCTTCTGTATGTGGGTATAGTTTTAGACCAAGTTTATACCAAAATGGTAAATGGAGAATTAACACAGTTTCTCAAGTAATTAAAGTTTAAAAATTTCCTTCAAATATTTTGTGGCTAAGACTTATTTAAAGACAAAATTTGGAAAATTGCTACAGATTTCCATTTATGTTTTCATTGATGCAAACCTTAAATAATTTAATTGTTTGATCTTTGAAGAAATTACATAATTTTTCCCTCATAATTAGCTTCTCCACTTGTCTAAACTATTTGCTGCCCTGCCATAAAGTTAGCTAATTTTTCCTTCTTCTCAAAATGAGTTTGAGAAACCATGGTAAATATATATAGATACCTAAAGCTGTATGAGAATAACATGAGGCAGGGGTTACCATTTTAAACATTGTGAACATAATCCTAATTTGAGATATATAAAAAGCAAATTAGAAAATTTTACTCTAGTTGGAATGCTCTTGTTGATTGTGTCAGGCCTGGCAGATGGTAGAATCCAGTTTGGGTTCTAGTAAAGGGAAGTGTAGGAGGACTGCGGAGGTGGTGAATCAGGGGAGGGCCTGGATCTGGGGTTGTGCTTAGACATGGTGGCTATCACAGAGCTATGGACCTGGTGCTGGAAACAGGCATGGATTATTCCCTGAAATCACAAATCTTAGCTTCAAAGTCTGGGTAGTCAGACACAGGATCAATATGTTTTTCAAATGCAGGACAGTAAGTAGAAGTCATATTTGTCAACCAGAAAAGCAACACAGAAAGAAGAGGCTGGTAATAGAGAATTACAGTCTTGGGGAACAAGTTTGGAACCAACAAGTCAAAATGATGACAAGTAGGCTGAGTCCTCAGTGAAGAAAGAGTATGAGGTTAAAGTCTCTTATGGTCCGAATTGTGTCCTCCCAAATATATGTTGAAGTCTTAACCCTCAGAACCAGTGTGACCTTATTTGGAAATGGAGTGTTTATAGATGTAATCAAGCTAAAATGAGGTCATTAGGGTGAATTCTAACCCTGTGTGACTGATGTCCTTTTAAGAAGAGGAAAATGCTGTATGAAGAGACAGACATGTAGAGAAGTCAAGGTGGCCACAGAGGTAGATATTGAAATGATGTAACTGCAAGTTAAGGGATGCCAAGGGTGGATGACCAACACTGGAAGCTAAGGAGGGATGGAAAGGCGTCTACTCAGAATCTCAGAGGGTGCATACCCCCAGCCCTCAAGTGTTGATTTTGGATTTCTAGCTTCCAGAGCTGTGAGAGGATGAATTCCTGTTGTTTAAAACCAACCAGCACATGGTACTTCATTATGGCAGCCCAAGGAAACTCATGCAAATCTTCTTGTCCATTTCCTATTGTACTGGTCTTAAACTATGGTTAGATCTTGTCCCTGGCAAGTCGGTGGGATAGATAATAGCAAGTTGGGACCCCTGACAGAAGTGAGAAGTGGGGAGAAGGGTGAAGTGCAAGGCAATTCTTATCTAATTAACTGACCCAAACCTGAGGATTGATGCATTTTTCCTCTGCCCATGTAGTGAATCTCTGATGAGCAAAGCACTTTTCTCAAAGTGTGAATAGGAGCAGCATGATGTAATAACTGATTATGTGAATCAGCTCTGTTTTCCCTTTGTTAAGTTCTTGCTCTTACAACTTACATTATATGTGTGGCAAAGGAGAGAGGCAGAGAGATCGATATTTGAGTTGAGAAATACAGTGGAATATCCCTAAAACTCAACACCAAGACCAATAAGAGTCCACATAGCACCAGAGAAATCCACAGACTCTGCCCTTGATTGTTTAGTTGAGGAAGCAAAAACTGGGATGAAAACTGAGTACCACGTGATTAGCAGTATTGGTGGTAGTGGTTTAGTTGCTAGTCTGTGTTCAACTCTTGGGGCTCCATGGACTGTAGCCTGCCAGGCTCCTCTGTCCATGGGATTTCCCCAGCAAAATTACTGGAGTGTTGCCATTTCCTTCTCCAGGGGTTTTTTCTGACCCAGGGATCGAACCTCAGTCTCCTGCACAGCAGTCAGATTCTTTACCAACTGAGCCATCAGGGACAGAATTACTGGGGGCTGTGGTAAATTGGGGATTATTTAAGTATGATCTTTCTCTTTAAAAACCACTTTCCCCTCCCATTTCTCCTCCTCCGTTCACTCTCTGTCTTTCTCTCTTTCTGTCTCTCTCTGTCCCTCTCAGTTTCTGTCTCTCCCCTGCCCCCCTCTCTCACACACACACCTGTTGGCTAAATTCTGTGAGACCATCAATATCCTATTGTAGATATTCTGGGCAGACACTGGAAAAAGGTCATCTCTTGGTTCTAAATGTTCAACCATTGAGGCACTAGAGGAAGCCCTAGTGCTCTGACTTCTCCCAGAGGAGCCCATGGCTGTGCTGATGAGAGCACAAGAGCTGTCCCCAGACTGACCAGGGACTGGCAGAGGTGTTTTTCAGGTCACCCCAAAGGGCTTTGCTTTCAATCCTGGTCATGTCTTTCTGGGAATCTGTAAGCCACCTTCTTGCCTCTCTTCTCCATAGCTGCCAATTTGTAATTGTCCATCTGGGTTCTCATTTTTCCAGACCAGCTGCAGAAAGAAATGGACACTCTAGGCTCCCTCCTTCCTTGCTTCTTCATGAGTTCTTACCTCCGTTACACACCCTGTTTCTTTTTCTCTCCATTTTTCCATCACTGGGAAAGGCTACAAGACAAGGTAACAGAGGTAAAGTTCATAAACAAAGTTCTAAAAACTCACACAAAGCTGTCAGACAAAGAATTCTTATTTCTTTTGGTCCCTTCCCACAGTGACTGTGACCACAGATCCTGACTTTCTAGGCTGTTCTGTAAGATGATTTGGGTCAATTGCTAATTTTCCATCCTCAAGAGTGGAATTTATTAACCCCTCTCCCTACTTTTTCTTTAATGAAGGAAAGACCAAATGATATAATCTTGGTAATTTGACAAAATGTTGCATTATTACCACTGAGTGGGTAAGTCAGGCAGTCAGTCAGTCAGTTCAGTCGCTCAGTCGTGTTTGACTCTTTGCAACTCCATGAATTGCAGCACACCAGGCCTCCCTGTTCATCACCATCTCCCGGAGTTCACTCAAACTCACGTCCATCAAGTCGGTGATGCCATCCAGCCATCTCACTCTCTGTCATCTCCCTTTCCTCTTGTCCCCAATCCCTTCCACATCAGAGTCTTTTCCAATGAGTCAACTCTTCGCATGAGGTGGCCAAAGTACTGGAGTTTCAGCTTTAACATCATTCCTTCCAAAGAAATCCCAGGGCTGATCTCCTTTAGAATGGGCTGGTTGGATCTCCTTGCAGTCTAAGGGACTCTCAAGAGTCTTCTCCAACATCACAGTTCAAAAGCATCAATTCTTCAGCGCTCAGCTTTCTTCACAGTCCAACTCTCACATCCATATATGACCACAGGAAAAACCATAGCCTTGACTAGACAGACCTTTGTTGGCAAAGTAATGTCTCTGCTTTTCAATATGCTCTCTAGGTTGGTCATAACTTTTCTTCCAAGGAGTAAGTGTCTTTTAATTTCATGGCTGCAGTCACCATCTGCAGTGATTTTGGAGCCCCCCAAAATAAAGTCTGACACTGTTTCCACTGTTTCCCCATTTTTTCCCATGAAGTGATGGGACCAGATGCCATGATCTGTGATAGGATACTGAAAGAGGAACTCCCCAGGTCAGTAGGTGCCCAATATGCTACTGGAGATCAGTGAAGAAATAACTCCAGAAAGAATGAAGGGATGGAGCCAAAGCAAAAACAATACCCAGTTGTGGATGTGAATGGTGATAAAAACAAGGTCCGATGCTGTAAAGAACAATATTGCATAGGAACCTGGAATGTTAGGTCCATGAATCAAGGCAAATTCAGTTCAGTTCAGTTCATTTCAGTCGCTCAGTCGTGTCTGACTCTTTGCGACCCCATGAATCGCAGCATGCCAGGCCTCCTTGTCCATCACCAACTCCCAGAGTTCACTCAAACTCACGTCCATCGAGTCGGTGATGCCATCCAGCCATCTCATCCTCTGTCGTCCCTTTCTCCTCCTGCCCCCAATCCCTCCCAGCATCAGAGTCTTTTCCAATGAGTCAACTCTTCGCATGAGGTGGCCAAAGTACTGGAGTTTCAGCTTTAGCATCATTTCTTCCAAAGAAATCCCAGGGCTGATCTCCTTTAGAATGGACTGGTTGGATCTCCTTGCAGTCCAAGGCAAATTGGAAGTGGTCAAACAGGAGATAGCAAGAGTGAATGTCGACATTCTAGGAATCAGCGAACTAAAATGGACTAGAATGGGTGAATTTAACTCAGATGACCATTATATCTACTACTGTGGGCAGGAATCCCTCAGAAGAAATGGAGTAGCCATCATGGTCAACAAGAGTCTGAAATGCAGTACTTAGATGCAATCTCAAAAACGACAGAATGATCTCTGTTCGTTTCCAAGGCAAACCATTCAATATCACAGTAATCCAAGTCTATGCCCCCACCAGTAATGCTGAAGAAGCTGAAGTTGAACGGTTCTATGAAGACCTACAGGACCTTTTAGAACTAACACCCAAAAAAGATGTCCTTTTCATTATAGGGGACTGGAATGCAAAACTAGGAAGTCAAGAAACACCTGGAGTAACAGGCAAATTTGGCCTTGGAATATGGAATGAAGTAGGGCAAAGGCTAATAGAGTTTTGCCAAGAGAATGCACTGGTCATAGCAAACACCCTCTTCCAACAACACAAGAGAAGACTGAGTGGGTAAACCAGGCATTAAAAAAAAATAACCTTTTCAGTGTCACCTGTGGGTAATGCTGCAAAGACTATAACCTTATCGTGGGCCCTGGAGAATGTCTGTCATTTTGAAGGTGATAAAAGTCAAGTGTATCAAGAATATGGGGTGGCAAAAGGACAAATATTGAATGATTTCACTTATATAAGGCACTTGAATAGTCAAAAATTTTTAATAGTTAAATTCATAGAGACAAAAAGTAGAACAGTGGTTCCCAGGGAATGGAGAGGGGTGGGGTTATAGAGTTTCTGTTTGATGGGTTTTGATGAGTTTCAGTTTGGGATGAACTGTAGCCCGCCAGGCTCCTTTGTCCATGGGATTCTCCAGGCAATAATACTGACTGGAGTGGTTGCTGTGCCCTTATCCAGGAGATCTTCCCAAACCAGGGATGAACGATCAAACCCATGTCTCTTAAATCTCCTGCATTGGTACACACACACACACACAGAATGTGGATCACATTCTCTAAAGTAAAAGTGGAAGGCAGAGTGTAAGTCCTGCAAGGCAGCCATTCCTTTATCTGGTATTGGCAGCCATCTTTTCTCGCTGAAGTCATTTGAAAAACAGATGACTTGAAGATAGTGTATCTTGGTGAAAGTGATATTCCACAGACCTCTTAATGAGTGTTCTGTAGTTGCAAATCTGCACTATGAAAACTGTGGGCTTCTCATATTAAAGGAAAAAAAAATTGGTAACACAATACCATTCATCAAATAATGCAAAACGAACATTCTTGTTTTCTCTAGCTTCTCACAGTCAGCTCCAACATTCTTTATTTGTAATGCAAATACAAGAAAACATAATTCTTGAGTCCCTTTTGAAATTTTCTTTTGAAGCTAACTTTTTTCCTGGAGAGATCTATTAAATTCTTAGAAATTGCCAAGCAGCTACTTCTCATATAATAGAATTTTGCCTCAATGAAGGTTCTTAAACACTTTGGCTTTCAAGAATTATCTGTGAAAAAAATATGAATATAGTTTCTCCCATTAACAGTGAGGTCCATGTCACATGAGAGTACTTTCTGAGAATATTAACATTATAATATCATCCTGAAATTTTTCATTAAGAGAAAGTCATTCTTCATATACCTACAGCAATTAATTATTAAATACTACAATAAGCTATTCCAGTCTTATTCAAATAAGCTCTGAAAATACCAACCTAATGTTAGTTAACTTATTCTGGAAAGAGTTCCCTGAGATTTCAGTGGATGTGCCGACTCCTTAGAATCCTGGTTTAGAAAGTTAGCATCAGACAGAATTGGTTTACAACCTTGTCCTGTGACTTCTTAGCTTATATAATCTTGGACAGGTGAACTTGGACTTAATTTTCCTGAGCCTCAGTTTTCAAATCTATAAAATGGGACCGATGATAATTCACATCTAACAGTGTTGATAAAAAATAATTAACTCTGAGTAGGCAGAAGTGGCTGGTCACCTACCACTGTTTCTTTTGGCTTTTTGTGTAAGTTTTGTCTGGGTCATATATACTGTTTTCTATATATGTATATAGTTTATTCAAGTTTTGCTTGAATAAAAAAGATATTTTTGAAAATCACTGTGATAATGTATGAAAAGTGCTATGTACAGTGCTTGGCATGTATAAGAGTACCTGCTGTGATGTATTCACTCTTTTATAGCCAAATCATCCATCCATCCAGCAGTCCATTCATCCATCCATTCATTTACTAAAACAAACATTTATTGAAAACATTCTCTATGCCTGGAGCTCTTTTAGAGTCTATGAATGAAATAGACAAAGGTTTTTATCCCCATGGAGCTCCCATCCTAGTCAAGGCAGATAGCTGCCATGGCAGATGCAGCCATATCTAGCTGCAGCTAGATAGTAAAGAGGAAATAAAAAAATCAGTGAGTTATCAGTTCTGGGAAGCAAATGATCACAGCAATGGGATAGGGAATGATGGAAGGAGAGGTGAGGCTTATTCTTCAGTGGTCATTCAGAGTGGGTAGAGGATTCCTTTCTGAGGACTTAACATTTGAGTGGAGACCAGAGCAATGTGAAGTCAGGTATATAAATATGTGAGAAAATGGTGGTGCAGGTACTTAAAAGTCAAACCAAATTAATCTGGAGATCCAGAATTGTAGGGAAAACTTTATGAATTAAAGCTGTGGCAATTCTGGGGCTTCCTAAGTGGTGTTAGTGGTAAAGAACCTGTCTGCCAAAGCAGGATACTTAAGAGATGCAGATTCAGTCCCTGGGTTGGGAAGATGCTTTGGAGAAGGGAATGGCCCCCACTCCAGTATTCTTCCCTGAAGAATTCCATGGATAGAAGAGCCTGGCAGACTACAGTCTATGAGGTTGCAAAGAGTTGGACATGACTGAAGCAACTGAGCACACACGCACATGCCCCAGGCCTGGCTCAAAGGCTGCAGGTGCTGGGTGTGGGCTCTGTGCTCATGAGCCTACGATCACTTAAGTATCTGTCTACCAAGTTGCCAGCTCCTGGCTCAACTCTTGCACCCACAGAAGGCTCTATAGAGGCATCCATTTTGGGGGCAGCTGGAATTAATATTTGAGTTTGGGGAGGTATATAGTCATGCATATTGAAATAAGAACACTAATGATACTGTGGTTGATGGCAGCAGACAGCCCTGCTTTTTCTATGTCTCCTTCTAGCCAAAGAGGATACCTGGCTGTGGAGTGCCAGAGACAACAGTCAGAGTAGTGACCAAAATCAATGAATGAGCAGACTGTGTTGGCAAAGTCAAGGCAGAATGGGAGGATTTGGCAGCAGATCAGAAACATGAAAGACTGAGCAACTAAGCAGAGCACAGCACAGAAACAGGAAAAGTAGGTAACACTGGGGTTGAGAGCTATGATGCGGGGAGGTTAAGGGACTAGATAAATTCTCTGAGCTGCAGTGACATAACCATACATCTTCTAAACAGGGCATCTGCTGTTTTTGTCTTGGGTTGGAAAGTTGCTGGTTTAGTCTCTGAATGGAGCTGTTTGTGTGGGAAGCCTTGGGACTCTACCAAGCTAGATGCTGAATCATCACAGGGAAGAAGGAGGATGGGTGAAACTGTTTACATGTTGGATGTGTGAAAAAGAAAAGGAAAGGAAAGGAAAGGAAAGTTAGTCACACAGTTGTGTCGACTCTGCAATCCCATGGACTGTAGCCTGCCAGGTCCTCTGTTCATGGAATTTTCCAGGCAACAGTAGTGAAATGGGTTGCCATTCCCTTCTCCAGGGGATCTTCCTGACCCAGTGATCGAACCCGGGTCTCCTGCATCACATGCAGTATGTGAAGGCGTTCGCAAATAGTCCAAGTAATTCAGAAAGTATTAACTAAATGTGGGTTATTTGCTCCAGATTACAGTAGACATTATTGTGGGACACATTTTGGGGTCCTCTAAAGAAGCAATGGAAACAGTGTCAGACTTTATTTTTTGGGGCTCCAAAATCACTGCAGATGGTGATTGCAGCCATGAAATTAAAAGATGCTTACTCCTTGGAAGAAAAGTTATGACCAACCTAGATAGCATATTCAAAAGCAGAGACATTACTTTGCCAACAAAGGTCCATCTAGTCAAGGCTATGGTTTTTCCAGTGGTCATGTATGGGATGTGAGAGTTGGACTATAAAGAAAGCTGAGCGCTGAAGAATTGATGCTTTTGAACTGTGGTGTTGGAGAAGACTCTTGAGAGTCCCTTGGACTGCAACGAGGTCCAACCAGTCCATTCTAAAGAAGATCAGCCCTGGGTGTTCTTTGGAAGGAATGATGCTAAAGCTGAAACTCCAGTACTTTGGCCACCTCATGGGAAGAGTTGACTCATTGGAAAAGACTCTGATGCTGGGAGGGATTGGGGGCAGGAGGAGAAGGGGATGATAGAGGATGAGATGGCTGGATGGCATCACCGACTCGATGAATGTGAGTCTGAGTGAACTCCGGGAGATGGTGATGGACAGGGAGGCCTGGCGTGCTGCTGTTCATGGGGACACAAAGAGTCGGGTATGACTGAGCGACTGAACTCAACTGAACTGAAAGAAACAATGGAAAACCCTAATTTTAGAGACCTCGAAGGCTTTGTGGTCTGACCAATTCATGGAATCCCTCTCTACAAGAATTCTAGATTAGGTTCTACCACTTACTTGTAATGGAAAGCATGAAGCTGTTAATTGACGCCTTAGGGATTATTTTTCCTCTGAAAATTATGAATAATCCCTTGCCTGTGTGATAATGTGTCTGTGGGTGTAGGTACATTATAAACCTTCAAAGATTTTACAAATGCAAGCTTTGTTTATTATGGTTAAGAGAGGAGTAAAAGACACTATGGGATAATAGGTAGGAGTAGAGGGTGCAGCATGAAAGTGGCTATGAAAGTAGGGTCTTTGCCAATTACAGGACATTGATTTTTTAATTTTTTATTAAAGATTTTTTAAGATTTTTTTTAATGTAGACCATTTTTAAAGTCTTTACTTTGTTACAATGTTATCTCTGTTTTATGTTTTGAATTTTTGGCCATGAGGCATGTGGGATCTTAGCTTCCCAACCAGGGATTAAACTCACACTTCCTGCATTGGAAGGAGAAGTCTTAACCACTGGATGGCCAGAGAAGTCCCCCAACAATGGGACCTTGATAGGGCTGAACCTTCACTCACACTTGGAAATTTGGAATCCTGAGATTTGGGGGTATTCAGAGTGAGTCTTGCCATTGAATTCAGAAAAGTCAAGCCTTGGAAGACTGACCCAAGGTATTCAAATTCTGGAGAGACTGATGTAACCAGACCACCAATGGTTTATTCAAATACTGGCCGCCCCCCGCCCCCCCCTCCCCGCCCCCCGCCAACACACACCCCGCTGCTCAGCACTAAATGTTAAGATCCTTTGATTCTGTGATAATCTTCATCCTGTGATCTAATGTATTTTGCCTATAGCCTGGTTTTGGATTAAAACAAGCAACTCATCTTTTGTATTTTTTAAGTCTGAGAATTTAAGCTCAGCCCCCACTTTTGATTTTATAGAGAAAAGAGACAAACACAGGTTAGCAACTCCTCACAGGTTACATGAGGTTTCAGGGAGAAGAGAGCAGGGTAAGACCGCCCACGCGCTCAGTTTTCCCGCTTCTTGGGGAGGCCTGGTATAAGAAACTAATTTTAGACCCCTTTTACTAGTCATTGTTCTCCCATTAAGTGGCTTCAAAAAAATACTCTTACATAGGCTTGATTCAGACATTTATAAGGTGTTGGTACATTTTTTTTAAAGAACACAATTGGAGAAATGAATTTGGCTTGCCTATTAATACTAATATTAGACTCTTGGCATACTAATTGTATAAACTCCCTTATGTATCTGCACGGCCATTTGGATGCCTACCTGCCCACCATACTCACATTTCTCTATCGATCAAGAGGGAAAAATAAAATCTTAAAAATTTACCAATTACCAATTTACTGTAGAAAATGTGCATAAGAATCCCCAGAGAAAAAGAAATGAATGACTAAAGTGTTATAAACATGAAGCTGGATTTTCCCTCATTTGCCCCAGGAAACACAAGGGACTCCTTCTAGTGCTAATTTAATAATATGCCCAGGTTCTGCATCTATGTGCATATCCAAAGACTAACTGCATTTTCAGAGGGTGTCTCCAGTTAAACTGGGTTTTGTTTTTGTTTTTTTAAATTTTATTTTATTTTTTAACATTACAATATTGTATTGGTTTTGCCATATATCAAAATGAATCCGCCACAGGTATACATGTGTTCCCCATCCTGAACCCTCCTCCCTCCTCCCTCCCCATACCATCCCTCTGGGTCATCCCAGCGCACCAGCCCCAAGCATCCAGTATCGTGCATCGAACCTGGATTGGCAACTCGTTTCATACATGATATTATACATGTTTCAATGCCATTCTCCCAAATCATCCCACCCTCTCCCTCTCCCACCGAGTCCAAAAGACTGTTCTATACATCAGTGTCTCTTTTGCTGTCTCGTATACAGGGTTATCGTTACCATCTTTCTAAATTTCATATATATGCATTAGTATACTGTATTGGTGTTTTTCTTTCCGGCTTACTTCACTCTGTATAATAGGCTCCAGTTTCATCCACCTCATTAGAACTGATTCAAATGTATTCTTTTTAATGGCTGAGTAATACTCCATTGTGTATATGTACCACTGCTTTCTTATCCATTCATCTGCTGATGGACATCTAGGTTGCTTCCATGTCCTGGCTATTATAAACAGTGCTGCGATGAACATTGGGGTACACGTGTTTCTTTCCCTTCTGGTTTTCTCACTGTGTATGCCCAGCAGTGTGGGATTGCTGGGTCATATGGCAGTTCTATTTCCAGTTTTTTAAGGAGTCTCCACACTGTTCTCCATAGTGGCTGTACTAGTTTGCATTCCCACCAACAGTGTAAGAGGGTTCCCTTTTCTCCACATCCTCTCCAGCATCTATTGCTTGTAGACTTTTGGATCGCAGCCATTCTGACTGGCATGAAATGGTACCTCATAGTGGTTTTGATTTGCATTTTTCTGATAATGAGTGATGTTGAGCATCTTTTCATGTGTTTGTTCGCCATCTGTATGTCTTCTTTGGAGAAATGTCTATTTAGTTCTTTGGCCCATTTTTTGATTGGGTCATTTATTTTTCTGGAATTGAGCTGTAGGAGTTTCTTGTATAATTTTGAGATTAGTTGTTTGTCAGTTGCTTCATTTGCTATTATTTTCTCCCATTCTGAAGGCTGTCTTTTCACCTTGCTTATAATTTCCTTTGTTGTGCAGAAGCTTTTAAGTTTAATTAGGTCCCATTTGTTTATTTTTGCTTTTATTTCCAATATTCTGGGAGGTGGGTCATAGAGGATCCTGCTGTGATGTATGTCGGAGAGTGTTTTGCCTATGTTCTCCTCTAAGAGTTTTATAGTTTCTGGTCTTACATTTAGATCTTTAATCCATTTTGAGTTTATTTTTGTGTATGGTGTTAGAAAGTGTTCCAGTTTCATTCTTTTACAAGTGGTTGACCAGTTTTCCCAGCACCACTTGTTAAAGAGATTGTCTTTAATCCATCGTATATTCTTGCCTCCTTTGTCAAAGATAAGGTGTCCATATGTGCGTGGATTTATCTGTGGGCTTTCTATTTTGTTCCATTGATCTATATTTCTGTCTTTGTGCCAGTACCGTACTGTCTTGATGACTGTGGCTTTGTAGTAGAGCGTGAAGTCAGGCAGGTTGATTCTAAACTGGGTTTTGATAAGACATTTAAATATCCCAGGTGGCGTTAATGGTAAAAACCCACCTCCCAGTGCAGGAGACAAGATCCCATCTCTGATTTGGGAAGATCCCCTGGAGGAGGGCATGGGAACTCACTCCAGCCTGGAGAATCCCATGGACAGAGGAGCCTGGTGGGCTACAGTCCATAGGGTTGCACAGAGTCAGACACAACTAAAATGGCTTAACATGCAGGCATGCATGCATACGTATTTGGCTGTGCCAGGTCTTAGCTGCAGCGTGTGGGATCTTTGATCTAATTGCAGTATGGGAACTCTTAGTTGCAGCATGTCGGATCTAGCCCCCTGACCAGGGATTGAACCCTGGCCCCCTGCCCTTGGGAGCCTGGTGTCTTAGCCACTGGACCACCAGTGAAGTCCCTTGTGAGGACATTTTAATGGGGTCAGGAGAATGACCTTCACAGATCTCTTCAAGCCAGGAATACCATTCCCAGGGGGGGTTTGAAGGGTCAGGTTGGGAATGTACATCCCCCTATAGTTTCACTGTTGACTGCCCACCACCATTACCTTTCATACTCTGACCATAATTATTATTAATAACAACTATACTGCATGGCACTAATTGTCTATTACAGTATACAAATACCTACAAAGACAGAAATATAGATCAATGGAACAAAATAGAAAGCCCACAGATAAACCCATGCACCTATGGACACCTTATCTTTGACAAAGGAGGCAGGAATATACAATGGAGAAAAGACAATCTGTTTAACAAGTGGAGCTGGGAAAACTGGTCAACCACTTGTAAAAGAATGAAACTAGAACACTTTCTAAACCATACACAAAAATAAACTCAAAATGGATTAAAGATCTAAATGTAAGACCAGAAACTATAAAACTCTTAGAGGAGAACATAGGCAAAACACTCTCCGACATACATCACAGCAGGATCCTCTATGACCCACCTCCCAGAATATTGGAAATAAAAGCAAAAATAAACAAATGGGATCTAATTAACCTTAAAAGCTTCTGCACATCAAAGGAAACTATTAGCAAGGTGAAAAGACAGCCTTCAGAATGGGAGAAAATAATAGCAAATGAAGCAACTGACAAACAACTAATCTCAAAATTATACAAGAAACTCCTACAGCTCAATTCCAGAAAAATAAATGACCCAATCAAAAAATGGGCCAAAGAACTAAATAGACATTTCTCCAAAGAAGACATACAGATGGCGAACAAACACATGAAAAGATGCTCAACATCACTCATTAACAAAAAAATGCAAATCAAAACCACTATGAGGTACCATTTCATGCCAGTCAGAATGGCTGCGATCCAAAAGTCTACAAGCAATAAATGCTGGAGATGGTGTGGAGAAAAGGGAACCCTCTTACACTGTTGGTGGGAATGCAAACTAGTACAGCCACTATGGAGAACAGTGTGGAGATTCCTTAAAAAACTGGAAATAGAACTGCCTTATGACCCAGCAATCCCACTGCTGGGCATACACACTGAGGAAACCAGAATTGAAAGAAACACGTGTACCCCAATGTTCATCGCAGCACTGTTTATAATAGCCAGGACATGGAAGCAACCTAGATGTCCATCAGCAGATGAATGGATAAGAAAGCAGTGGTACATATACACAATGGAGTATTACTCAGCCATTAAAAAGAATACATTTGAATCAGTTCTAATGAGGTGGATGAAACTGAAGCCTATTATACAGAGTGAAGTAAGCCAGAAAGAAAAACACCAATACAGTATACTAATGCATATATATGGAATTTAGAAAGATGGTAACGATAACCCTGTGTACGAGACAGCAAAAGAGACACTGATGTATAGAACAGTCTTATGGACTCTGATGCAGAGGGAGAGGGTGGGATGATTTGGGAGAATGGCATTGAAACATGTATAATATCATGTATGAAACGAGTTGCCAATCCAGGTTCGATGCACGATACTGGATGCAGTATACTAATGCATGCTGCTGCTGCTGCTGCGTTGCTTCAGTCGTGTCCAACTCTGTGCGACCCCATAGACGGCAGCTCACCAGGCTCCCCCGTCCCTGGGATTCTCCAGGCAAGAATACTGGAGTGGGTTGCCATTTCCTTCTCCAATGCATGAAAGTGAAAAGTGAAGGTGAAGTCGCTCAATTGTGTCTCACCCTCAGCGACCCCATGGACTCCAGCCTTCCAGGCTCCTCCATCCATGGGATTTTCCAGGCAAGAGTACTGGAGTGGGGTGCCATTGCCTTCTTGGATACTAACTCATATATATGGAATTTAGAAAGATGGTAACAACAACCTTGTATGCGGGACAGCAAAAGAGTCACAGATGTATAGAACAGTCTTTTGGACTCTGTGGGAGAGGGAGAGGGGGATGATTTGGGAGAATGGCATTAAAACATGTATAATATCATATAAGAAACGAATCACCAGTCCAGGTTGGATGCAGGATACAGGAAGCTTGGGACTGGTTCACTGGGATGACCCAGAGGGATCGTATGGGGAGGGAGGTTGGAGGGGGGTTCAAGATGGGGAACGCGTGTACACCTGTGGCAGATGCATGTTGATGTATGGCAAAACCAATACAATATTGTAAAGTAAAAATAATAATAATAAACAAATAAATTTAAAAAATAAATAAAATAATCTTATTTAATTCTTTGAAGACTGCGGAAGGTAGAAATGATCCTTCTTTCACTTATGAGGAAACTGAGGTCCAGAGAGGTTTAGCAAGGTTTCTAAGGTTACCTGGCCAGTCAGAAAAAGAGCTGGACTAAGGCCCAGTTCTTGTGACCATGGACCTGCTTTTCTTAATTATATCTCATCTATTGGAGGAGGTAAAAACACACTTTCCAAATTCACAGAAAATTCACTTTGCAAAAAGTTTCACAACAAAGTTCTTTGAATTGTCGAGTTCTCCAATGTACCTAAAATCTGATCTAATTTACAGCCATTGTTTATATTACTTTAGGAGAAACAGCTCCAACATGAATATCTGTTCATACAAGGGGACATTGTATGGGATGGGAGGGAAGCCATTTTGTTTGCTTTAATGGCAGAAAAACCTGGAAGATCTCTAAATTACCTTTGGATGGCGCCATTTGACAGTCCCCTTCTTGTGAGGGTGTGGTCTACATTCAAGACAAAATATTTCACTGCTCAGATGCTGAGAACTTCAGTACTCTAAGACTTGTTTATCTTGTTTTAGGAATGATGGGAAAATTCAGTGAGGATTTGAGTCTTTTATTGTTGTTATTACTAATGCTACCTTTTGAATGCTGATGAAAGAAAGCATTTCAATTGCTCAAGTTGGATTGGATCAGAGAAGACATTTTAAAAAATCAGACAGAATCATTCTGTTAACAAGATTAGTCCAGAGGTTGATGACTAAAGAAAATAGAGAAAAGCTAAAAGGAAAGACCAAAAGAACTTTCATTAGAATAAGCCCATCTTATTAAAAGCTCAACTTTGTGGTCTTACTTATACAGTCACATCAGTGAAATTGACTGCTTGCAGGGTGTGATTAAAGCTATGTCTATACAACAGCAAAATGCCAAGTTGAAAAGTGAAAGATTCAATTAACAAACTTTTGTTTTTTTCCCTAAAAGATACGGTTCAACTGGTTTTGTAGCATTTTCCTCATTAAACTGGCAGAACCAACCACTTGGTCTGGTCACAAAGATAGAGTCCATGAAATCTTTCTGAAGGTTTCTTCTCTTTCCTCTTAAGTGAGCATTGACAGATTTTTTTTTCCCCCTTCCTGGCCTTTTCCTGGAGTTTAATAACAATCCCTATGACTTAGGAAAAACACTGTCCCAAAGTTGTTCATGGATTTCAGGGCAGCTTAATTAAGTGCACCCCAAGCGTTCTGAAAGAAATAACTTTATTCAGTGATTATCACGATTTCTTCATTTCCCAGTTTTTGCTTGAACGGATCCCATCTGTGTGTTTGAGGATCGGTGTGGGTGGGAAATCCAATTACATCAATATTTTATTTTCAGAAAAATAGCCGGCAGGAGGGTCCACCGAGACCCATTACATTTTTCAGAGTTCAGTACAATTGAGTGCTATTAAATAAACCACTGGCATATAATCAACTGCCATTTATTTCCATGAGGAATGATCTGTTACAGTGGATAGAAACCATTCAGTACCATCGACAAACAGATAGTTCACAGCCTTCAATTAGTTAGCCTATTTTTGTAATGAATAGAGACTTAATTCGAGTTTCCTCATCCTGGGAACATGAAACAAAATTATATCATACAGTGAGTAACGGTTTGAGAAACTTTTAATTTAGTTTGGCACCACGGGTTCTTCTAATTACTGCTGACTCTTCACACAGCAGAGACAGTGACCCCAAGCCCAGGAGCAAAACAGCTGCTTCTCACCTGCAGACTCATTATCGAACTAATTATTCTTCAAATAATTTTATAATATTCACACTGAACACCATTATGGACCTATAAATATAGGCTGAAGTCACTTAGTGTGCCCTGTCCTGCTTGCTCCTGCACCCTACCCCCACTCCACCTAGTTAGACACAGAGCCTGCCCCAACCACCTGGTGGGGGAAATGTCTTTGGCTTTGAAAAAAAGTTGGTTTTGTTTTGAATTAGCATTCTGAATTCATGTTTCCAGACCCAGTGTGGCTAGTTTTTGCTTGTGGGCCAAAGAGTGTTTATAAAAACCTTTACTTAGTTGTCAACATTTGGAAATTGGAGATTTTACATAGGAATCTACATTTCTGACTTTTCCTAGAGATTGGACAATCCGGCAATGCTGAACCTACTTTTCCAAGAGACCCCAGTTAGCTAGGGCTAAGCCATCACTTCCCCTCTCAGGAAGGGCGTGTGCTCGGCAAACTCTGTAGCCCATGTGGGTTCCAGGAATCAGTTACTGGTCATCATTCTATACCTGTCTCCATTTTATTTCCTACCTGGTTCTAAGGATTTGAATTTCATGAGCTCTAGGCATTCTTACTCTTAGAGGTCCTGTTTCACATCATATTAAATATATTTAAACCACATGCAACATTTAATAGAGATTTTTGGGGAAGGGAGGAACCAAAAAGGATTTGGTAAGGACTATAACTTTTCTCTTTCGAAAAAAATTTCAATTTTTCCATTTTCATATTTTGGAGTATGTGTCTATATTTGGATATAGATACAAAATATATAATATGCATGTGTATGTAAACATATATAATATGTACATGCATGTATAAATATAATATGTATACATAATATATAATATGGTATATGTTATATAGTTAAAAGTATAATAATACACTTAATTTATATACAAGTTTTCAGACACTATCATAGATCCTTTAAAAGTGCATCTGCATAAGGCACTGCCTGAATTGCTTCAGGAATCAAAGGGGCCTACAGATCTCCATAGGTATTTGAAGTTGACTCCTGGCTTGGCACAAATGGGCATTTTAGAGATTAGAAAAGCCTGGACGGTGTCCCAAAGAGTGAGGGAGGAGTTCACTGACACTGGAGTGGGAGGAAGAGTGTGGCCTCCCATTCTTTTGGGGGTTTAGAGTTTAGAGATTTCATTCAATAAGAGCCCTGGGTCTCGCTGGGACACTGTTTCCAGGCTTGCAGTAGGATGTTGCTGGGGTGAGGGGATGGTTCTGGGTACCAGACACATTTTAAGACCTTGCTACCTTGAGCACATTCACTTTGGAGGCATCATTACATTCAACTTAATTAATTTATTTTTAGTTACAGTTGGATTTTACATTTGTAGACTTTAATTGAGCCGTGAATTAATTTTAGATTTGTAGCTTTCTTTTTGCAGTTGAGAGCCAATGTATTTATCTTATTCAGAGACTCCAGCTCTTTAATTTGCCCTTGACAATCTTTTAGGCCTGAAGCATGAAGCTTTGTAGACTTACAAGGATGACACCTCTTCGGTAAACAGGCTCATGGTGTCTCTGGGGTCTGTAGGATTTCTGGCCAGATGGTCAGCGCCTCTCTCTGACTGTCTACAGCTCAGCTTCTCTTCCCAGTTTTTAGCAGAAGATGCCCAGAGAGAGCTGTTTTTTAATATGGCTCTCCTCAAAAGCCCCTGAACTCAAATCCATAATAGCATTGTAAGTCCCCTGATGGGGTGAGAGGAACTTAGCCCAAGGAACGTGGCTTCTTAATATAGCTCATGCAATACCCATAAGTCTCTATCTCTCCCAGTGTTGAGCAAAAAGTAGAATCAACTGGGAGTTTATTAAAAAGCAGATTCCCAATTTAATCCCCATAATTACTGACGTTTTAAGCTGGAAAAGAATTCAGGGTACCTTTTAAACTGATGGTTAAAAAAAAAAAATCTCTATTTTCTGTAATCGCTAATAAAAGATAGCATTTTTATTATAATGGTAAGCAACAAAACATAATTATCATTAACTATGCCTGTGACTTGTCACAAGTGGAAATCACAGATATTTTCATATTACATTGCAGTGTTGGTGGATATCTTAAATTGTCTTTTATGCCCCTTTCTACTTCAGAATGATGATAGTTATGAGACCAACAACTAAGTCTTACTACTTATTATAGCAATAGAGAAGCTTATGTATTTTGATATTTCTCATTTATTTCTCTGCTATAATATTTTTATAAGTGCATCCTGATATTGGTGTTCTTTGTTATTTTATGTCTTTTATTTTAGGCATTTAAGCATTCTTCTGAGAAGATGTCCATAAGACTGCCAAAGGGATCCATGTCACAAAGGAAGGCGGGACTAGAGCTGAGATCTGGCTGTTAAGCGGATCCACGCCTCAACATTAGGAGGAAGATTCCAGGCTAAGGAAGGAGGTGGAGCAATAGGCTTTGTGTGGGAAAGGACCTGGGGATTTTAAGATCAGAAAGAAGCCAGGGAGGTTAGAAGCAAGGGGCATGGAAAGAGTGGAAATATACGTGGTTAGTGAAGTAAATGGGAAGAGGAGAGGGCAGTGGATTTTACTCTGTGTTATTGGAAGTAGTTGGAGGGTTTCAGCAGGGAGTGACCCGATTAAGGCTGTGGAGTAGAAAGGTTTTTTTGAGGAAAGGTATTAAGTACAAAAAATCCCACAGAATTCGAGGCATAAGTGGAATTGCAAAAGATAAAACTATCAGAATACAGTCATCAAAACATATCTTAAAACTGTTACATAAAATATGCGTATTTTATTAAAACATTAAATAACAAGATCTAACGTGGAGGTAACCATTAAATATTGTGTAGCAAGAGTAGAAGTAGAAAAAGGAGAAAATTGGAAGACTCACATTTTCCAACTTCAAAACTTTATCACAAGGCTACAATAGTGAAGATACTGTGGTTTTGGAACAAGGGTAGACATGTCGATTAGCGAATGGAATTTACAGTCCAGAAGTAAACATTTATGTTTACTGTCCACTGGTTTTCAAAAAGGGTGCCAAATAATTCAGTGGGGAAAGAATGTCTGTATTAATACTGGGATAATGGTGTATCTATATGTTAAAAAAAAAAAAAAAAAAAAAAAGAAGGTAGGTACCTTCCTCGCACCATACACGGAACTTAAGGGCTATGGATCGCAGACTTAAGCAGAAGTGCTAACACTATAAAAACTGTTAGAAGGAAGTGTAGGAGGAAATCTTTGTGACTTTTAATTAGGCAGTGATTTCTTAAATATGACACCAAAAGCAAATGTGACAACAGAAAATAATAAATAACTTAGATTTCATTGAAATTAAAAGCTTTATGCTACAAATGAAGCCATCAAGAATGGGAAACAGCAGCCTGCAGAATGGGAGATGATATTTGCAAATCATGTATCTGATAAGGCATGCACATCGATATATAGAAGTCTTACAACTCAATATCAAAAAGACAAAGCAATTAAAAATAGATGAAGGTTTGGAATGGCTATATTTCTTCAGGAAGGTATGAACGTGTTACTCACTCAGTCGTGTCTGACTTTTTGTGACCCCGTAAACTGTAGCCCACCAGACTCCTCTGTCCATGAAATTCTCCAGGCAAGAATATTGGAGTAGGATGCCATTTCCTTCTCCAGGGCATCTTCCCCACCTAGGGATCAAACCTGGGTCTCCCACATTGGAGGCAGGCTCTTTACCAACTGAGCCACCAGGAAAGAAGTTATACTAATGCCCAATAAACACATGAAAAGATGCTTAGTATCAATAGCCATAAGGAAAATGCACATCAAAATCACAATAAGATACCACTTTACACTAGGAAGGGTATAATCAAAATGACAGAGAAAAATACATGTTTGTGAGAATGTGGAGAAATTGGAACTCTGTATGAATTCCTGATTGGAAATGCAAAATGGTGCAGTCAGTTTGAAAAAGGTATGGTAGTTTCTCAAAATGTTAGTGGAGAGTTAGCGTTGCATGTGATCTAACAATTCAGTTTCTAGGTGTCTGCTGCTGCTGCTGCTGCTAAGTTGCTTCGGTCGTGTCTGACTCTGTGCGACCCCATGGACTGCAGCCTACCAGGCTTCTCCGTCCATGGGATTCTCCAGGCAAGAACACTGGAGTGGGTTGCCATTTCCTTCTTCAATGCATGAAAGTGGAAAGTGAAAGTGAAGTTGCTCAGTCGTGTCTGACTCTTAGCAACCTCATGGACTGCAGCCTACCAGGCTCCTCCATCCATGGGATCTTCCAGGCAACAGTACTAGAGTGGGGTGCATTGTCTTCTCTCTTCTAGGTGTCTATCCAAGATAAATGAAAGCATATGTCTACGTAAAAACTTGCATTCAGATATTCACAGCAGCATTATTCATAATAGCCAAAAAGTGGAACCAACTCAAATGTCCATCACCTTCTGAACTGCAAAAGGAACAGCCATATAATCAAATACCACTGGACAGTAAAAAGGAATGAAATACTGATGCAAACTGCAACTTGGATGAACCTCAAAAACATTATGCTGTGTTTAAGAATCCAGTAATAGGATAGCATGTATTGTGCTGCTGCTACTGCTGCTAAGTCGCTTCAGTTGTGTCCAACTCTGTGTGACCCCATAGACCCCACCAGGCTCCCCCGTCCCTGGGATTCTCCAGGCAAGAACACTGGAGTGGGTTGCCATTTCCTTCTCCAATGCATGAAAGTGAAAAGTGAAAGTGAAGTCGCTCGGTCATCTCCGACCCTTAGCGACCCCATGGACTGCAGCCCACCAGGCTCCTCCGTCCATGGGATTTTCCAGGCAAGAGTACTGGAATGGGGTGCCATTGCCTTCTCCGAGCATGTATTGTATAATTCCACAAATAGGTGGAGGCAGGACATAGACAAGGAGTTACCTGGGGCTGGGAAGGTGGGATTAAAGTGGGAAAGTGACTTTTAATGAGTTTAGGATTTCCTTTTATGGTGATAGAAATGTTCTGAAATTAGAGAGTGGTGGTGGTTGTTGAACTCTGTGGCTATACTAAACACTAAATTGAGTTTTACAATTTAAATGGGTGAATTCCTGGAAAGTAAATGAAATCTCAGTAAAGCTGCTACAAAGGAAAAGAACAGAACCAGAGAAGCCATAGTTAGATGTCTCTAAATAGGAGAGAGGTGTCAATAGCTTGGATTGGAGGGCAGTTGTGTTGATGGAGAGAAGTGGATAGATTTGGGACCTCTGTGTTTTTGTAGTAGAGCTATAAAACTTGCTAGAGGAGTGGATAGAGTTCGAGGAAGAGAAACCTTAGAGGTGGAGCAGGTGTGAATCTTGTGGCATGGTCCTGTCCTGTTCTACATACCTATCATTCTGTAGCTGAGTGGTCTATGAACATATCCAGTTTGGTTATTTGGGGTCTAGCTGGCTCGCTCATGGCATGGGGAACTGATGAGACCAAACTACAGTTATATGCCTGATGACGTAGTATCTACTTTGCTAGAAAACAGAGGAAGTGTCCAGGATTCAGTGAGAATGTCTCTGAATTTTCTCTTTAATTCTGGAGAAGTTGGCTATTTGCAGGGCTCTTGAAGAGTAATAACCATTTTAGCCCTAAATGTTTCTATACAGGTCAAAATCGTTTTTCTTCCTCATAAGCATTTTCTCTGAGCATCGAGGGTCTGCCTTCAAGTTTAAAGCAGCTTTTTAGTAGTATCGTCTCTTTTAAACCTGGATCAGAAGGTGAATGTTCTGGAGAGACTAAAATCACCTGGGTAACCATTATAAAAGGGACACGTGCATTTAAAGACCACAGCACTACTGAGGTAGGAAACTTTCAGTGTAAATTCAGCTGAAGCTGAAAACATATATTTCCTTCCCCCTCTGTTTTTCTTCATGAGAAGTAGGAACAGATATTTGCAGGAGGGGATGGGTTTCACAGCCAAAGCGATTTTTTTTTTTTCATAAGAATCCAGCTCAAATATAATCACTGAGAGATTTGTGAAATACATGGTCACCCTGAAAGAAGATGCTGGCTTTGCTAAAAGTGACAAATTGCCACCCAGCATCCTTGTTTTACTTCTGAAAACGTATGAGCACTGAGTACAGTCAGGGGATCTGGAGACAGAACAAACTGGGTTCATGCAAGAGAAAGTAAAGCTGCCTGGGCTACTGAAGTCTTTTTCTCCCAAAATAGAGAACCACTGGAAAAACATGAGAGTAAAATTCCTTTGAAGAAGGACCATTACCTGAATGGACTGCAGTGTTTAGTCATGTGAGGTAGGCTAAAAGGGTGAAAGGACGTGCAGTGTGCGCTTATAGACCGGGGTTCCCAGTCACTTAATCAGTGGAAGGCAGTGTAATTTCATGGTCATGAGTACCAGCTCCTTGACCAGATCACCTGGATTCAAATCTCACGTTTTTTGCTTATGATCTGCATGTCAATAGGCAAATTATGTAACAGTTCTGTGCTGTAGATTCTGTATCTTATAATGCAGACATGCGTGCTAAATCATTTCAGTTGTGCCTGACTCTTTGTGATGCTATGGACCATAGCCCACCAGCCTCCTCTGTCCACGGGATTCTCCAGGCAAGAATACTGGAATGCATTACCATGCCCTCCTCCTAGGGGTGAACCCGGGTTCTCTTATATCTCCTGCATTGACAGGGTTCTTTACCACTAGTGCCACCTGGGAAGCTCATAAATGCAGATAATACTACCTAACTCATAGGGTTGCTTTGAGGATTAAATGGGTTTGAGCCTTGCAATGTTTGTAACAGTTCCTTGGCACACAGTACATGTTTAATAAATATTAGCTATTATCATCTATTGAGTATCTCTTATGTCCCAGCAAATGTATTATACTAGATTCTGGGATTGCAGTAGTAGACAAGATAGAAAGATCTGTGTGCTTATAGAGCTTATAGGTGATTAGAGTATTACTTGCACAAACATCCTCAAGGCATATGTGATCCAGAGGGAAGGGATACAATTCAGAGCTGCCCAGCTTCCAGCTCTTCTGTGATGATAGAGAGTTTATTTACGATGAAGACGTGGAGCCTGGGTGCATGCACATAAAAGTCAAAAAGTGATTCTCAAATGTGGGCAGAATCGTGGCTGCCTGAGTGAATCACTGTTACTGATGGGAGTTGTTAGGGGTGGAAATAAGTCTGTAAATCTCTGGCTCCAACCTTAGGAGGTGCTGAGTGTGCCAAGGTTTGTGTGTTCCTGGCTTGGGAGTCACTAGCCTAGGAAAGTGAAAGTGTTAGTCTCTCAGTCACCTCTGTCCATGGAATTCTCCAGGCAAGATTACTGGAGTGGGTAGCTATTCTCTTCTCTAGGGGATACTCCCAAACCAGTGATTGAACTCGGGGCTCCTGCCTTGTAAGCAGATTCTTACCATCTGAGCCTAGGGCTTCCCTGTTAGCTCAGTGGTAAACAATCTACTTGCAATGTAGGAGAAAAAAGAAAGAAAGAAAGAAAGTTGCAGGCAGATGCTTTACCTCCTGAGCCATTGGGGAAGCCCTGCAATGTAGGGGATGTGGGTTCAATCTCATCTGGGGGAGTGGGGGTGGGGAATAAGAAAATGGCAACTCACTCCAGTATTTTTGTCTGGGACATCCCAAGGACAGGGAAGCCTGGCAGGCTACAGTCCAAAGGAGGGGTTGCAAAGGAGTCGGACATGACTTAGGGACTAAACAACAGAAACAATTCTAGGAAAGGGAAGGAGTGAATTGAGAGGCAGGTTTTGTACAGGGAATTATAGTTGGGGCAGTTTTGGATTTTCTGCCTCCTTACAGACCCATTGCTTCTTTCTCATTTAACCCCTACTGGGAATGCAGAGCTAGCATCATGATGCCCTATTAGTATTTGTTAGGAGAAGAGATCAGTATTAGCCAGGTTTAATGATTGAGGAAAACCAAGAAGACCTGTCTTCTCCTCTGAAGGGCAGAGTTACTACCAGTGGTGACAAATCCATTATCCATTGTCCCAGGATGAAACCTGGACTGAGTTTCCAGGATCTTGACTGATAGGCCTCTGGTAGAGGGACTGAAAGGTCATTATTTTCTGTCATCCTCTGGTATCCATGTATATTCTTCATCAACTGCTTGTCGGATTACTTTCTTTAGAGTAATATCGTCTACATTCTCACCTCTGTTATGCTGGGGGAAGGATAATTAAAGTCTTACTTGAACTTCTACTGGTTATATCCTGCTGTCTTCTGCTAGTCCCAATCCAGAGAAGCTGAGTCAATTACCTATGGTGATTCTCAATTCCCGAAGGAAATAGAATCTGCCATGAGATGAGTAATTAAACAACAAGAAGCCCATGCCTGGTAGAGGTTATGCACTAATTACAAAATAGTCCAATGTATGTGTTTATGAAAGTCCCCGTATTATTTCTCTAAGTAGTGAAAACTCAACTTTCTGATAAATCAATTTATCCTATCACATAATGGGGAGCAGAAAAATATTAAGTTCAGCAGTTAGGAAACATAATCTTTTACCTTCTAGGCTCAGTTTCCTCATCTGAAAAATGGGAATTCTAATACCTAACTCATGGAATTTTTATGAGAATCATGAGAGATATTTAAAATTACTGAGTAAACTTTGAAAGGCCACCCAAATATAAGGGATCATTTTATGATATGTCTTCACAATTTCACCCTTCTCTGGGTGGTTGCCACCCAGAGTCTTGATGCTGGTAGGTTGAACTGAATTACTAGAATGATCTGGCTCAAGTAATGTTTTCTGTTTCTTTTCTCTATCTTAGCTTTTGTAGAGCTACTGCTTACTACAACTGTGTGGTCCAAGAGATCCATCTAAATGATAAATTGTAATTGTTGTCTCATTATTTAAAAAATCATCAATTACTCCCAAATGTACATTGAAGGGAATTTAAGCTCCTTCGTTGCCGTCTATCTCTGACTGCCTTTTCTGTCCTCTGGCTTCATACCTAAGGTCTAATGATACCACCTTCCAGTCTATATCTGTCCCATCTCTCCCCACCCTGACCCCAACCCCAGAAACACAGGGCATTTGATTTAATGCTTTGGTGCAGTTATTCATGCTGTCCCCTCTGTCTGAAAGGTCTTTCCAGTATCTTCCACCTTGCTGGTTCTCATCCCACAATGTTCAATTCAACCATCATCTCCTCTAGGAAGCTTTCCCCAAGCCCCAGATCCAGCTAAGTAAAGAACCAGACTCAGTGTTTCCAGAGCCCCAGGGCCTCTGCCTTGTTGTCATGCTTGCCATGTAATCTTGAAATGATCTGTTCACTATAACCAGACCTCCTTGGAGGCAGACGTGATGTCTTCTGTATCATAATTTCCCTGGTATGTAGCACAATGCTTGGGACAGGAGGTACTCAGTATAAACTGAACTGAATTCTTCTTGCAAACTCTTGGTATCAATTACTGTCCAAACAAAAACAGCAAAGTGCTCTTATTATTGAAAACAGAGGCATTCCAATACAGCTAATTCTTTGTACAGAGGGTGGAAGGGCTGACAAGCTGGATAGGGAACAATGAGGCCAGTCAGAGAGTAGCAACAGCAGGAATTGCTACTACCCTAAGGGGAGGTGGGTTTCCTTGGTGGCTCAGGCAATAAAGATTCTGCTTGCAATGCAGAAGACCCAGGTTCGATCCCTGGGTTGGTTAGATCTCCTGGAAAAGGGAATGGTAACCCACTCCAGTATTCTGTCCTGGAGAATTCCATGGGCTAGAGGAGCTACAATCCATGAGATCGCAGAGTCAGACATGACTGAGCAACTAACAAAGCACAACAGAGGGGAAGGTGAGGTTGCTAGGACTACAGGGTTGAGACCTCCAGGCAGAAGCTGGAGCCAAGGAGGGTCATCTGGAGGGAGTGAATGTTTTTCAGCTGTGATGCGTATGCACGATGATGGCGACTTGCAGATTACATCCCCACAAATGTCACGGACGTGCCCAGGGTTATTATTGGTTATTGCCAAGCACATGCCTCTTCTCCTTTCTCATGACTCAGGAAGGACACTGGGATTCACAGAAGAGTGGCATTGTTATGGGAGACAGAGAAGAGTAAATCACCACAGATAAATCACCTGTGACAGAGATACATTTCATAACCAACCCAACTGTCCCAGTTTCCTGCCACCAAGGGATTGAGAACCAGCAGTTGTGGTTAAAATATTCTTACTTCCTGCATAAATGAAGCAAGCTGATGTCTAAAATTAGAGTCGAAAATTGAAGGAGGATTTCAGAGAATTCATGTGAGAGGATTTTTGCCTCACCTCTTTATGTATTTCAGCTGAAAGGATTATATTTTTTTATGGACAATCGCCCTAAATACGAACTTCAACATGTCTGTATATATATCATCTATATTGTGTTACAGAGATAAAACATTTCAAGAGAACAAAATCTGTGCAGGACTTATGGCCCATGCATGGTTCAACCTACAGGGATACAGTATGTTGTTCCTGTGATTCTGATACATCCTTGCACTATTTTTTTTTCACATTACAACTAGTTTTTAAAAATATAGAATGATCTCTGTTTTTGTTGTTGTTTTAGCATTAGGAAATCCTTGTGTTTTTTGGTTACTCTGGGCTATTGTGAAAGATCTCATTACTTCAAAGGAATTAAATCTTTTCCGTGATCAAGTTTCGAACAATGCCCATTCCTCTCTGGAACTGGTATTGTATTTTTAGAATTCAGGGGAAAAAGTAAAATACCATAAAAATAAACGAATCTTGCTTATGTTCGTGATTCTTTAATCATGTGAATGCTGAATACATAAAATGTCTCCTATTGTTAAAATCTCTGTTTGCCACTTAAAAATACGTAGAGTCAAGAGCACCCATGTTATCTCCAGCATGTTACACATCAGAACTTATAAACACATTTGTTTATTTGCTTACGTGCTTGTTATCATTCTCCACCCCCAGTGGTGAGGACAAAGGCCCTTCTGTCTCATTCTTTGCTCTGTACTTTGGAACATTGCCTAGCACACAGAAGTGGGTTAATAGATACATTCCAATGACTCACCACATTCCTTTTTGCATCACTCCTGAATGAAATATGAGAAAGATGAAGAGATTGACCTTATGGGAAAATTCTTTCCAAGGTCTAAAAGGTGTTGTCTGGACCTTGCTCCACTCCACTGAGCTGGGCTGAACCTTGAACAACCACTTGTGCGTGCAGGAACTCCAAGAAGAGGGAGCCTGTGAGCCTGTTAATTGCAAGCTATTTCTCAGTGTTGCCAAAAGGTCACCACTATTAATTATGACATATATTTGAAGAAAAGGAAGTCCTGTCTATATGGCAATATATTCTGCATTGTCTAATTTGTTTGCTGTAATAAGGCCAAGCTTAGTTATTGATGAATCAATCATCCATGCCTTGTATGCTGATGACACCACCTAAGTCCCTCTCTCAAGATAATGGTATTGCATATGGAGATTGGTGCTGGGCCGTATATTATTAAACTCCATAAACATGTTGAACATTAATTGCTACTGCTGTGCAAGAAAACATCTTTTTTTCCTTTTTGTGGTGGAGAGTTAAGTAATTTATACAGGATGACTCAAGCCGTGTCTCTAGGCAGCCAGCTGCTAAATCAATCCATATGGCCGTGTCTGTGAGAGAATCAATTGGATGACCTGCATGGGTGAATGATGCAGGGCGTCTGAGCCACGCTGAGTTCTTTCTTGCTGTAAATGGACAAGCCCTGGAGGTTATGTCTCTACATACCTCATGGGAAAGAAAGTAGAAACAATTACAAGGTCAACTGAAACAAAAAATAAATGCTCATCTCAATTAATTCACATGAAGAGAACTTTTCCTAGATTTTCTTTTTTGTGTGTGTTCTCCCTCCTGCAACCAGATAATGGTCTTAATGCTCCATTTCACTTTTCTGGGACCAAATTAGGCTTGGTTCAGAGCAAATAAACAGCTTACTAGAAAGACAGGGTGTGAGGCCTGAGGCCGGGCCTGGGATGGGGGATCTGAGCTGTGAGTTCTCCGGAGAACCATATACCAAGTCAATGGTGTCCTTTGATTACTTTCTTTCTGTGTCTTACAGTCTTGCTTTAACTTGCTTTAACGCTTTGACTTTATTTTTATGTTGTCTTATAACTCATTTATTACCTTTAGAATTGTTTCAGAGAACAGCTTGTGAACAATGTGATCAAGGAAAGCAACTGCTTTCCCTCTTTCTCTCTGTCTCCCCCAGATTTTGGCTTTACTTCTGGCTTGGTTGGTCTGTACTGCACCGGGGAATGAGAACACTTCCTTAATTATTAATATGTATAGGATAAGATGGTTGAATGGCATCACCAATTCAATGGAAATGAACTTGGGCGAACTCCAGGAGATGTTGAGGGACAGGGAGGGCTGGCGTGTTGCAGTCCATGGGGTCGCAAAGAGTCGGACACAACTTAGAGATTGAGCAACAACAACATATTATATATATAACATTAATATAATAATAAAATTATATATATTAATATGACTGGAGAAGGAAATGGCAACCACACTCCAGTACTCTTGCCTGGAAAATCCCATGGACAGAGGAGCCTGGTGGGCTGCAGTCCATGGGGTCCCTAAGAGTCAGACACGACTGAGCAACTTCACTTTCACTTTTCACTTTCACGCACTGGAGAAGGAAATGGCAACCCACTCCAGTGTTCTTGCCTGGAGAATCCCAGGGACAGGGGAGCCTGGTGGGCTCCATCTACAGGGTCGCACAGAGTCAGACACGAATGAAGCAACTTAGCAGCAGCAGCAGCATATTAATATGATAATAATAAGGGCTCACTTACATTTTCTAAACAAAAAGATGCATGATAGATTCAGAGTTTTGTCTTCCTTTTGCATCCACATATGATGTTTATGTAGAGTGGTAGACTGAAGAATAATCTGATTTACATGGATTTATCAAACTTTGGTAATGCTTAGTTCTTAACAGAATCCTACTTGGACAATATTTTAAATTTTCTTTAATGAGTGGTAAAGAAAATGGATTCATAATGAATGCAGGGCAGACTCAATCCACAGGAGTCTTTTGATCCTTGACTTTCCATTGGGAAGCATGAATTGGAAAATCTGGAAGACTCATGTTTTAGCTATGTTTTATAAAAGATACTTATTGTTTTCCTCTGAGTTCCTTCATCCAACCATAATTCTGGTATCATTCATTATTTTCCTCTTTTAACGGGAGGGCAGGGGGAGTTGCCCAATCACTTTTATTTAATTCTGATCGGGGAGACTACTGCATTAACCACAAGGGCATAGAGGTGATTATGTGACCTAGATCTGCTTTATCATAGCACCCCATCCCCTGGGTTAGGGTTAGGGTTAGGGTTATAGTGATTGGCCCAGGGATGGGTTTGAGACCCAAACCAAGTCAATGAGAATTTTTGCATGGAGTTTTCTACATGGAAACACTTTTTATCCCGTCTTAGGTTGCTAGCTGAACAGGTACCAGCCTGGAGTTATCTAACTGTGCTTTCCCCAGCACTCGCTTGGCCCAACCTCATTCATGGAGAAAATGTACTGTAAGGAGGGAGTGAGGGCAACACCTGATGAGAAGAAGAGGTGGGAGGGGAGAGAGAGACAGAGAAGGAGAGAGAGATAGAGACACAGACAGAGTACAAACACTAGAGCGAGCTAATGAAAATGTGTAAACGTCCACATTCCACCATTCCTTGAAGCCAGACCCTCTTCTGCGCTCCCCTTGTTTTGTGTGCTCATCACATTTCATTTGTCTTTAAGTTAGTTTTCTGTCCCTTTTAATCAGACAGCTTCAGACTAACAGGTAGCATCTGATATTAAGCACTGATTACTGCTTTACTTTCCTATGGATTGCCATCAAGTCCCAGGTTTTGGCAAGAGCTGGGACTCAGAGAAAATAGAATGACTCTGGGGTTTAGCCTGCCTGTGGAGAATTCTAGGCAGCTCTGTAGCAGACAGTGAGGAGAAGGTGGCAGGAAAGTTGCATTTACACCTCAATCTTAGATACAAGTAACTCGTCATCTCAAGTGACATTCTGATATTCTTCTGTCATCCCCTCAGTCTTTTAGGACATGACTTTTCTTTCCCTCAATTCCTTTTTATTTTTTGTTTTTCATATATAGCTGTCAACAGATGCTTCTTTATTTTCTTGCTCATGCCTCTGATTTCTGTGTCCTGTATTTTGAAAGGTGTGTGCACAAATGATAATTATTATCAAGCCAGGGAGACTATTACTTTTGAGATATTGGGTAAAGTGCAGGGGAAAATATATTTCTCCTGGTTTTCTAGGTGTGGAAGAAGATCTTCAGACATGATTATTTGATAATTCAGTGACTAAAACATTTGTTTTTGTCCCTGATCTCTGACTTCTACAGATTTATGACTACGCTTTGGGAAGGTTAGCCTGCCTTCTCTGCAGAAGGCTCCAGGTCTGACCTCAGGCTTGTCTGTGGCCTTGGAAATGTGAATTATGGCTGCAAGGATTCAAGAGGTGAGGATGAGGGGAGTGTCTCTTCTGTTCACCTCCTCAAACTCCGTCATCATCTTTCATGTGGTTCATGGTCCTGCTGTGTTGCGCGCTGGGTCATTTTTTGGTTATGGGGCCACTTCTGATAGCTAGTGAGAAGGGATGCAGAGGAGAGAGCCCTTCAAGGTGATTTGAAGGCTGAGGTCTCCTACTTATCAGCCTTGTTGCCAGAAGCACAGTTTCATTATAACATTTACTCGGGAGGAGACTGGTGAGGGGTGGAAGGAGAGCTGGATTCAGAGAGACTGGGATGGAGCGTCAGCTTTGCTCTAATTCACTCTGAGGCTCTGGGTGTGGTCCTTACTTTTTCCAACTGGCAGATTAAGCTTTTTTGTAATGAAGAAGATGGTCGTACCTGCTTCATGAAGTTATTGTATGAACTGAAATAAAGATGAGGCAGTAAATATGAAAGTAGTCTGTGGATGGATGCAGGTGGCTCAACACAAAGTCGTGTTCTCATTAAGATGCTGTACTTTAGAAATAGCACCATTTAGGAGAGCAACACAACCAAAATCAATTCTGCTCAGTGGAAGATGTTAATTTGAAAAAAAAAAATTTACTAGGAAACAGCCAGTTGAGGAGGTAGAAGATGCTGCATTCAATATCTTTGCATGGGTTTAAATCGAAAAACTATGTCTAGAAAAACTATGTCTATACCAGTAAAGTGAAAGTTAAAAAGTGTTAGTTGTTCGGACATGCTCAGTCGTGTCCGAATCTTTGCAGCCCATGGACTGTAGCCCCCAGGCTCCTCTGTTCATGGGATTCTCCAGGTAAGAATACTGGAATGGGTAGCCATTCCCTTCTCCAAGGGATCTTCCTCACCCAAGGATCAAACCCAGGTTTCTTGCATTGCAGGCAGATTCTTTACCATCTGAGCCACAGGGTGGGATGGGCAAAAACTGTACTGAGCTAACAAGCGCATTCATTGTAAGAAGTAATCTCTCTACTTAAAATTTATCCATATGTGTCCACTAGTTTGGTGTATTCTGAATTATTGAGTCACAGTGCATAATTTCAGAAAACTCAATGTTGACATATTGACACTTGCAGTTGTACTGATTAGCATGGCCATTGCTGTTTTCTCTAGGGAGAAATTGGGATATCCATCTCCTTCTTTGCAACGTGTGGACCTTTATACCACACACATGTGTGCACATCGTACACACATGCCTACATACCCACACTCTTGACAGAAGACTGAAGTACTGAGTTTCTGTGATAAGAGTTAGAGTTACACTCAGAATTTGCATACCTTGGAGTCTGACTTTTCCTGGATTGTGAAAATTGCTGCCAGCCTCAGCTATTAAGTCAGATGATGTTTCCTGTCGAGGGTGTTATAAATGGACATATGCAAACTCTGGGGGATGATGAGGAGAGGAAAGTATTGCAGTGTTCCATTTCAAAACTTCACGTGACAAAGGCTTGCTGTCTCTCACAGTCCTACTGACCTATCACAGAACTGCTCAGATGTCACGGACTCATGATGAAATGACTATTGTCATGCACCACGGTTCTTTGGTTTTTCTCATGGATAATTTTGAAATACAGCCCCAGAGCAGTTAGTTTAAAAAACAGCAACAACAACTTCATGCCAGAAGAGTTCTGGAAATAAAAATAATATCCTTTTTCCTCAGGTTCCTCTCCAGGTAAGCCAAAAACCAAGAGATAACTGTCTGAGAGTAGATTACAAGGGGTAGTCAGAAGACATTTTAGAAATAGAGTTTCTAAACTCTATTTACATATGTACACGATGCTTCTATCAACACAAGAAGGCCTGGATGTTTATTAATGCAGAAGAATGTTAACTAACCAATTCCTGAGAATTGGGACTATTTGGCAGAAATAAGCAGATGAATACAGGGCAGACAACAACAAATAATTACATGTGCACTACATCACACGATCCTTTAAATACTTCTCCAAGAAAGGAAAACAGCAAAACAAATAGAACCTCCTCTAGCTGAGTGTGGTTAAGAAGCAATAAACAAGGGAATTCCATGGAAGGCAATGTTTCTGTTGCAAATGATTTTGTTTTTCAAGTGTTTAATGTCATCTAAGTTCAAAACGTTGGCTTATCAGCTCATTGGAGGAGGAAAGGGAAGGAAGAAGGAGCCACAGGAAGACCTAGAGAAATGCAATAGAAGGAGATGGAGAAAGAAGTAAAGGAGGGAAGGTATAGGGGATACTGAGGAGATGGGGGAAGGAGTGATGGGAGCTGCAGAAGCCTACCTGGAAAGGATGGGGCTCCACTGGGGAATCTGTGTTTTACCTCAGATAAAATGAAAAATGCTCTCTTTGGGGGCTGGGGTTGTTGGGAATCTGATGTCCCAATGGTTTTAGTTATGTTTCTTTTCAGAGTAGCCATCTCTCTAAAGCTTCTAAGAGATGCCCAGGTCTCAGGTGGGAATACATAAACTTCCCTCCAACACAGACTTCTCTCTAATACCTGCTTTGCACTCATTAGGAAGGTTCTGCTCAGGGAGAAGCCCTCCCTGCCTTTCTAATGTTGAAGATGGGGAGACTGTGAAGGGCAGGGTTTTATGTTGAGTCTGTCTGGGATGAATCCCTTTGGAACTTTCTCTGTGTGTGAAAAAAACCAGAGCTCCAGATTATAGGTCTGAGCCTAGTAGAAACCTTGAGTAGATGCAGAAACACCATCTTTATCACAAAGACCTTCTTCTGTAAAGCACACTGGAGGTATGTCTTATTAGAAGATGCATGTATAGATATCTAGACTCTTGATACAATTCTTTGAATTACTGACCACCTGTCTTAGTTAAGAATGGTTAGCCTGTGTTGGGGAAATAAATGAATCCTGAGGTCTTAATGACTGAGTACATTTATTTCCTGCTCATGCAACTGGTTGGAACAACTTTCCAGGCATCTATCTTGTTTTCTTCTTGTGGCTCTGCCATCTCAACATGAAGCCTCCACAGTCAACAAAGCAGAGAAGAAACAGACAAGACTCGTTCATTGCCTCAGCCTAGAAGTGATCCATGTCACTCTTGTTCATCTCATTGGCAAGGCCTAGTGTCATGACCCTGCCTACCTGTGAAAGGCTAAATGACTTCCTAAACCCAGACTTTGCACAGGTCTCCTGACTCTTTGCCAGTTTTTTCCCTCCATTATACCATTGCCTGCTCCACAGTGATAATCAGGTACCTAGGACTCAGCACTTTGAGATGCTCATCACCATGTCTGCTCTGTCATGGTATTTGGTACGGGTCTCAAGTGAATTGCCCATTTTGAACCACTTAGTGTACTCTCTGAGAGGGCATACTGTTTCCTGAGGGATTTGGGAAAATGAGACAACTTCTGCTGCGCTGTACTTGGTTGCTCAGTCATGTCTGACTCTTTGCAACCCCATGAACCATAGCCCACCAGGCTCCTCTGTCCATGGGGCTTCTCCAGGCAAGAATGCTGGAGTGGGTTGCCATGCCCTCCTCCAGGGGATCCTCCCAACCCACAGATTGAACTCAAGTCTCCCGCACTGCAGGCAGATTCTTTACCATCTGAGCCACCAGGGAAGCCCAACATCTACTTGAACCCAGAGAGTTAAGGTCCAACTGCAAGGCAGGTGTTGAGGTCACTGGCAGTGTCCATAGGCAGGTGGCTATGGTCACTGGCAGTGTCTGTAGGCAGGTGGCTATGGTCACTGGCAGTGTCCATAGGCAGGTGGCTATGGTCACTGGCAGTGTCCATAGGCAGGTGGCAGTGTCCATAGGGCAGCTCTAGAGGGAGCTCCCAGAGGGAGTGCAGAGCTGGGGGCTACTTCTGTGCCCATGGAAGTGTGACAGTTCCTAAAAGTCATATACTTAGGAATGCGGAGGAATGTTCCATGGAGAGATGGAAAACTGGGAAAGAAGCCTAAACAAAGGCTGGACATTGTGCCTGGAGGAACTTGGAGCAGCTGCAGCTGTCTTGAGTCCCCATGGTATTCAAACCTCCAGACAGAGAGGGAAGGTTTTCTGAGCCTTCATCGGCAAGATCCCTGACATGCACAGAGCTTCTGGAGCTGCTTCAGGACCACAGGCAACAACAGTGGGGCTGCCAGTCAAAGAGCTGCAATTGTTCTTCAGCCTGACCTGGCCAGGGCTCTCCTCTGAGAGGCAGCTTTTCCAGCTAGAACCCTGAGGTCAGTTGGGTGAGGAAGAATGTACCTTACCAGCCTCATTTAAAAGGTCCTGAGTAATAAGAGACAGACTAAGAAGTTACTTCGTGGAAACCATCACAGTATTTCCTGGGAAGATGACGTGGGGAGACTAGAATTGTAATCTTTTGGACATCACCCCAGGTCACACTGTCACTAGCAAGGGGGCAGGGGTCTGTCTTAGTCTCTTGCTGTATCTTATATGCTGTGTTCTCCTCTCTCTTCTGTCAAGCTCTGCACGGGAACAGACACTTGGTACCAGTCATCGCAGTCTCACTGAGGACATTGGTCTTTGGGACACTGGCCAGCAGTTCTGTTTCTGTGGACAGCAGTCTGCCGTCTAGACCTATAACATCTCCTGTGGCCTCAGGAATACAGTGTGGCCCATTACCAGCATTCTTCCTGAGTGTTTCCACCCTAGTTCCTCAGTCTGTGTCTCCCTCTTCAAAGCATGCTTGTTCTTAGAGATAACATTTTTTTTTTCTTCCTGGCCATTTTCTACTATTTTACCATTCTCTTTATTCTAAACTTTTTTCTTGAAGAAAAAAATTAAAGTTAGCTATTATCCCTAGAAACAAAAAATTCTCCTGCTTCTTTGGGGATCTTCTCATTCTAGGATGTGAAATATAATATCCAGCTGAAGGCTCAGAACATGAGAAAGGCACTTTCTAGGATCCCCAATAACTACTCAGGAACAGACTTAAAACTGGGAGAGGAAGTCTAAGACTCCCTGTCTTCTGTTTATAGTCTCAACCTATTTATATGTAGATGGTTCTTTTTCATTTTGATTGGGTAGTTGCCTTGGGGATTTCTTCTCCTCACTTCTTTATAACTCTTCACAAGGCCCTTCCTTGCATATGTCTCTTGATGACATGAGAGTGATCTCTGAAAATTTAAGTTGGCTCCTAAGGTGTCCCAGACACATTCCATGAGCCAATTCTCTTTCAAGTTTACTGTCCTTCACAGATTGTGAAGTTTGCTGATATTTTAAATAGGAGGACTTTTAATAGAGAGAATAAGGTGCTTATAAAGTTCCCTGAATAGGAACGACTAGGCTGGATTCTCAGGGGTGATTCCTAGACCCAGTAGAGAGTTCTCAGGTCTGTGACTACCACTGTTGTTGTATTTAAGAGCACATCTCCAATTCACGATCCAGGAATCAGGAAACTGGAATCAAGAAGCTGCCATCACTGCTGCTACTTTGTGATTGCCTCCTGATGATGCCTAGGAAGCTGGGAGGTGGACTCTGGAACTCGGCTATAAGAAAGCCTCACATGGCCTGGAACAGGCTTGCAAGGAGGAAAGCAGACAAAAGGAGCAGGCAGGTGGCCACCACCTCCCTCCTGCCTTTGAGATCTTATAGGAGTGCATCTATGCTCAGAACTCTCACTGCAGCAGAGTCTAGGAACATAGTTCTCAGTTTTCATCCTCTTTCACTACAAGGATGTTGCATAGAGGTCTAGGGAATGAATTCACAGCATCCACGTCAACTGTTGATGGGCTTTTACCATCAACATAAATGCTCAGTGACACTGTCATTACAGAGATGTTTATTGCAGAAAGAGACTTGCTGCTGCGTCGCTTCAGTCGTGTCCGACTCTGTGCACCCCATAGACGGCAGCCAACCAGGCTTTCCGTCCCTGGGATTCTCCAGGCAAGAACACTGGAGTGGGTTGCCATTTCCTTCTCCAATGCATGAAAGTGAAAAGTGAAAGTGAAGTTGCTCAGTCGTGTCTGACTCTTAGCGACCACATGAACTGCAGCCCACCAGGCTCCTCCGTCCACGGGACTTTCCAGGCAAAAGTACTGGAGTGGGGTGCCATTGCCTTCGACAAGGGTATATCTAACCATCTCATTTTACAGGTGGGCAAACTGAGGTGCAGAGAAGTAAAGTGACTCCTCTAAAAGCCACCCAGCTCATTTCTGGCAAAGTCAGAGCAATGCTGTCAGATCTTTGTTCTAGGTTGTCACTGATTCATTGCTTTACACGTGAGAGACTATGGGCCTGCAGGGAGCACACCTGGTTACGATAAGAGTACAAGAAATCATGGCAATATGATTATAACAGTGTTAATTTTGCTTGGAGATTATGGAAGAAAGGGTATTATTTGTATTAAACCAAAGAGCTATGCTTTATGCACACATTTTTGCTATAGACATAGGTTTCACGTGAGGGTGAGATGGGGGCAGGTTTTTTTTTCAGGGTGTTTTTTTCCAGTGCCTCCACATTCTCTCTGCTGCTGGGAACTTTCTGGGAGTTTGGTGGGCTCTGCAGCACCAGATGCTGTCTTTCTTCTCTCAGATATCACCCTAATATACTTTTTTGAGTGACATGTAAAAATTAGTTTCATTTCCACTCAAATGCTACTTCTTCCATTAAATCTTGTCTTAAAACTATTGCTATAATTAATCGTTCCTTTATCTGCACTCTTTATTGCTGGATTAGAGTACAATTCACAGTGTGTTTTGCTTTATGGTAAATTCTGTCATGGACTTCCCTAGTGGCTCAGACCTGGGAGACCTGAGTTCTATCCCTCTGTTGGAAAGATTCCCCTGGAAAAGAGAATGGCTACCCATTCCAGTATTCTTGCCTGGAGAATTCCATGGACAGAGGACCCTGGTGAGGGTCCATAGGGTTGCAAAGAGTCAGACACAACTGAGAGCCTAACACACACACACACACACACACGAACTGTCATTCCTGTTTCTTCTATCAGGATGTGAACCCTTCATGGGCAGGGCCTGGTCTAGTTTATTCTTGAATTCCAGCCCCCAGTACAGTGCCTTTGCATATGGGCTAATATGAGAGATGCTACTTCTGGCTCCGCTTCCTCCTTTGGTAGCCTAAGATGAGACTTCTCTGCCCCTTGCAGGTTGGCAGGGCCATGTGACTAGGTCCTGACAATGCAATGAACAAAAGTGACATGGGTCTTGAAAAGATCTTGTCTTTTTCTTTTCTGCTTTGTTGATTCTAGGAGGCTTGAGATGTTGAGATGGCAGAACCACAAGAAAAAAAACAGGACAGCAGCTCTGGAGAGTTCCTCTAACCAGTTGCATGAGCAGAAAATAAACTTTTGCTGTATTCAGCCACCGAGACCTCAGAGTTTGTTTGTCTCCTCAACACAGGCTGATCATTCTTGACCAAGACAGATGGTCAGAAATTAATAGAATTGCATGAAGAGTCTTGATAGCTACAGATGCATCTTCTAGTATGATACAGTTTATTTGTACCTTCCATTTTTTTTTCCTTGCTATCACCTGGCATAGACCTTGAGAATTCTGAAGGAGAAAATATAACAAGTTGTTTAAACTCTATAGAGGACATGGAAACAATTGGGCAGAAGTTATCACCCAATTCAATTGTGCTGTTACCTAGCCTAGAAAAGACTAAGGCCATTTGGAAAGTAATGAATATCCCCAGCAGATGGCAAGGTACTATATCTCACCTAGGAGTTGCTGTCCTCTTGACACCTTAGGGAAATTTACAACCCCAGTGACTCACCTTATCCACCTTGGCATATGCTAATTTTACTCAATTGGGCTCCACAGACTCTAAGGAGTACAGGCATTCCTGGGAGACACTGCAGGTTTGGTTTCAGATCACTGCAATAAAGTGAATATCATAATAACATGAGTCACATGAAGTTTTTGGTTTCCCAGTGCGTAGGAAAGTTTTGATTACACTATACTGTAGTCTACTAGGGGTGCATTAGCATTATGTCTAAAAACAATGTGAAAACCTCAGTTAAAAAGTATGGATTGCTAAAAATGCTAACTATCATTTGCATCTCCAGTGAGTTGTAATTTTTGGCAGTAGTCCCTCAAAACTCATGGATCACAGATCACAGTAACAAATATAATAATAATGAGGAAGTTTGAAATATTGTAAGAATTGTCCAACATGACGCAGTAACATGGAGTGAGCAAATGTGTTGGGGAAATGACACTGACGGACTTGCCGGGAGCAGAGCTGCCACAAACCTTCAGTTGTGAAAAATACTATCTGTGAAGCATGATAAAACTGGGCATGCCTGTACAGGGAAATGCTAATTTCCTTACTGCCTTTCATTCCCTATGAATCAGTTTCACCTTGTTTATGTGTGATTGGCAGCTTAACATATTTTAAAAATTTATTTTATTGCAGTATAGTGGATTTACAATGTGGTGTTAATTTTTGCCATTCAGCAAAGTGATTCCGTTATACACACACACACATTCCTTCTCATATTCTTTTCCATTGTGGTTTTCACAGGATCTTGAATATAGTCCCCTGTACTATACAGAAGGACCTTGCTGTTTATCTGTTCTGTGTATAATAGCTTGTATCTGCTAATTCAGAACTCTCAATCCATCCCTCTCCCACCCCTTCCCCTTGGCAACCACTATGTCTATGAGTCTGTTTCTATTTTGTAGATAAGTTCATTTGCGTCATATTTTAGATTCTACATCTAAGTGATATCATATGGTATTTGTCTTTTTCTTTCTGACTGACTTCACTTAGGTTGATAATCTCTAGGTCTATCCATGTTGCTGCAAATGGCATTATTTCATTCTTTCTTTATGGCTGAATAGTATTCCATTGTCCACATCTTTATCCATTCCTCTGTTGATGGACATTTAGATTGTCTCCATGTATTGGCATTGTAAATAGCAGGAAACTTAATGTATTTATTAAAGATGTGCATTTCTTTTGTATATACATACTGTGATCTCATATATAGAATTGGACATGAATGAAGTGACTTAGCAGCAGCAGCAGCATATGCAATATTTGCATATTATTTCCGGGAACTCATAAAACTGTGGAAGACAATAGGTATTTCTATCTGAACTTATCTTTTGCTGGTATAATCTCTGAGAATGTTTTGCTGTCATTAATAGAAAATTTTCATCCCAACTAAATTTCAGGCAAGATATTTCTCCTCTCTGTACATGCATTTCTTTCTCTGGAAAATGTGCATAATACTTGCTCTTCAGGTTGTGTGGGGATTGGAGAAAATATTTGTAAAGGATATAGCTCATTGATTGGAAATTTGCAGGTCAGAGAGCAACAGTTAGAACTGGACATGGAAAAACAGACTGATTCCACATAGGAAAAGGAGTACGTCAAGGCTGTATATTGTCACCCTGTTTATTTAACTTAGATGAAGAGTACATCATGAGAAATGCTGGGCTGGAGGAAGCATAAGCTGGAATCAAGATTGCCGGGAGAAGTATCAATAACCTCAGATATGCAGATGACACCACGCTTATGGCAGAAAGTGAAGAAGAACAAAAAAGCCTCTTGATGAAAGTGAAAGAGGAGAGTGAAAAAGTTGGCTTAAAGCTCAACATTCAGAAAGCTGAGATCATGGTATCTGGTCCCATCACTTCATGGCAAATAGATGGGGAAACAGTGGAAACAGTGGCTGACTTTATTTTTGGGGGCTCCAAAATCACTGCAGATGGTGATTGCAGCCAAGAAATTAAAAGACACTTACTCCTTGGAAGGAAAGTTATGACCAACCTAGACAGCATATTAAAAAGCAGAGATATTACTTTGTCAACAAAGGTTCATCTAGTCAAGGCTATGGTTTTCCCAGTGGTCATATATGGATGTAAGAGTTGGACTATAAAGAAAGCTGAGCACCGAAGAATTGATGCTTTTGAACTGTGGTGTTGGAGAAGACTCTTGAGAGTCCCTTGGACTGCAATGAGATCCAACTAGTCCATCCTAAAGGAGATCAGTCCTGGGTGTTCATTGGAAAGACTGATGTTGAAGCTGAAACTCCAACACTTTGGCCACCTAATGTGAAGAGTTGACTCATTGGAAAAGACCCTGATGCTGGGAAAGATTGAGGGGAGGAGGAGAAGGGGACAACAGAGGATGAGATGGTTGGATGGCATCACTGACTCAATAGAGATGGGTTTGGGTGGACTCCGAGTGTTGGTGATGGACCAGGAGGCCTGGCGTGCCGTGGTTCATGGGGTTTCAAGAGTCGGACACGACTGAGTGACTGAACTGAACTGAACAAATAATAAGTGAAAGAAAGTGAAAATGAAGTCTCTCAGTCGTGTCCAACTCTTTGTGACGCCATAGACTGTAGCCTACCAGGTTCAGCTGTCCATGGGATTTTCCAGGCCATAGTACTGGAGTGGATTGCCATTTCCTTCTCCAGGGTATCTTCCCAACCCAGGGCTCGAATCCGGGTCTCCTCCATTGTAGACAGACACTTTACTGTCTGAGCCACCAGGGAGTTGATACCAATTATGTACTATACTCATGTAGAAAGAACATCAGTGTTAAAAATATTTTATACTTAACATTTTTAATTCACCCCCACAGTGGTTTTCTGGAGTAAGTTTTATTATTTCCATTTTGTAGCAGAAGAAAGTAATAATCAGAGAGGGCACTGTGCAAGGTCACAGACTAAAAAGTGGCAGAGCTCAAATAAAAACTAGATTCCTGACTCTTATCCTAGCGCTATAACTTGGGGTGGGACGGGGTCTGACCTGAGGCAGTGACAGAGACGAGCTCAGAGGAAAGCAGTCTGGGGTCAATAGCACAGTTCCTGGCAGAAAGTAGGAGTTCAACAAGTGACCTACACTTTTGTTGTATTATAGGTACCAATGACCAGTAGTTACATGTCCATGTTTATCTCTATCTGGGTGATCCATCAGGGACCATAGACTCATCCAAAAGACTTCTGTAAATAAGGCTGTTATATTGTTTGGATCACACTATGTAAACTACTATGGATAATCAAAGCATTGAAACAAGAGGACAAATTACTGTACACTGTCCTGTTCTATGGGCTTGCCTGGTAGCTCAGATGGTAAAGAATCTGCCTGCAATGGGGGAGACCTGGGTTTGATCCCTGGGATAGGAAGATTCCCTGGAGGAGCAAACGGCACCCCACTCCAGTATTCTTGCCTGGAGAATCCCCACGGACAGAGGAGCCTGGTAGGCTACAGTCCATAGGGTTGCAAAGAGTTGAACACAACTGAGCAACTAAGCACAGCACATCTTGTTGTATATGTTTTGTTTGTATATGGTTGTCCACTGGAACAGAAGGCTGTTCTCTGTATATTAAAATGTTAGGAGTAAAATATATGTTTTCTCTAGAGTATAATAAGAGAACTAGAGCTTTATCCCTTAAGATGCATTACATCTCATATACCTCTATTCCTCTGAGATGCCATAGCACCAAGATGCTGGCTTAGTTCTGGGTAGAGAATAACTGTGCATGTCAGTACTTATCCCTTCCCAAGACTCAGATTTGCTCCTCTAATAATCAGGTTGAAAAACACACCCTCCTTGTAGCTGGCACTCCCATATACAGCATTCTTCTGATATAGTTATTCATTTCAAATCATGCAAAAGCAGAGGGTTGAACTGCCCATCCATTTGGCAAGAGATTTGGGAATAGGATCAAAGTTGTTTTTATTTCAATAGGGTCCCTAGTGAGCTGTTAATTACTTGGGTTTCAAATCAGATGGCATTTGAAATAGAATATTGAATTACACCTGTGTTTGGGGGTCAGTTTATCTTCTGATATGAAGGTAGATTTGTGGCAGGAAGGAACAGGAGGAAATGAAGTTAGTTTTCTTCCTGTGTTTGATGGGAAAAGGCCTTTGTTGCTGAAATATTCCTCAGGGCTTTGCATACTGGGTTAGACCAGTAGGGAAAATTATGTTTCAGGAACTCTGAGCAAGAGCAGATCTCCAATTATTTCTCAAGCAGATTTAAAAAAGTAAACCTAGATTGTTAATATGAAATATGGCATATATATATATATACACACATATATACATATATATATACTGAATTGAAAACAAGTTTGGTGGAAAACTAAGCAGTGGAAATAATGTTTCCGACCTCAGTATTCCAATATTTATCTCAAACATTTAGATTCTAATTTTATTTAAAATAAACACTTTGTTTACATTTATGACTATCATTCAATGATTTTTCAAATCCAAGACATAGATTTACAATGATAATTATAGGTGTTGATCCCCCGAGGTAGGAAATGGCAACCCACTCCAGTATTCCTGCCTGGAAAATTCCATGGACAGAGGAGCCTGATGGCCTACAGTCCACGGGATCAGAAAGAGCTGGACATGATTGAGTGACTGAGCACACATGCACAAAGTAAGATAAAAATATACAATTGTAATATATTAATTTTGATAAATTCAACATTAATAGAATATAACTTCCTTGATTAAGTTATGATATATGGCTTCAAAAGAGATCACTCAAGTGGGCCAAGTTAATAATAAAATGTTAAAATCTACATGAAGGAGTCAGAAAGAAGAATACTGAGGTCCAGAATCACTGTTCCATTGCTGGCTTAAAAATGGAAAGAGCCACGTGGCAAATAATTCAGGTGGCCTCTAGGAACTGACAGCCAGCAAGCAAATAGGGATCTGTCATACACTTACAAAAGATGACTTCCTCCAACAAGATTGAAGATGGAAGTCATCCTCATACTTCCGTGTCTTCAGTACTGAGCACTGTAGCTGGCACATTATGGGCTGAGCATCTCATTTATTTAGTGAATGAATGAATGAACAAATGGATGACTGAACAAACTGTGGCCAAACCTTTCCTTTTCACAGAGCAGTGATAAAACCCTGAGGAGACTACCATGTTCTTATTCAGTCCTTATAACTTAAAATACAATTTCATGAAACCAGATATAAACTGTAACAAAGCTGTGTGCATAGATTCCACCACACTGGATGAAGAGCATTTTGACAATGCCATGAATTTGGGGGCTGAGCTGTTAATGCAATAAAAATGCTGTAGCTTCTCTCTTGGCTTCACTCATTGGAGATCTTTGTTTCTCCCTCCTTGTGAATCTCTCTGTTTGTATTCTGTCTCCCTCTTATTTATATTCTGCTTTTTACCTTTATTTCTATCTCACAAAAACTGCTGACAGTTTTCTCATGGGTTAGCTAAGAAATAAATACAAGCTATCTTTCTCTTATCAAATTCATAATGGCTATTGCTTGTAGAACTGATGGCAACAAAATGGAACTGACAGTGACAAAAACAGCTTGTAGTTGAATTTGTTCTTGGCTAGAAAATTGATGGCAAAATTAAATCTTCTTGACAAAATTTAGATGTGCAAAATTTGATCTGGGAAAATTGAACTTCGTAGAAAGAAAAAACTAAAAATGGCAGAAGCCATAACTGTTAAAATTGGATATGGCCAAAAAAAAACCCAACCTGATTTAAAAAACATTTTTATAAAATTTCAAAAAAAAATGGATTGATGTTGACCCAGTAATATCAGTGAAACAAAAAAAATGACAAAATAAAAGCATTTACATTATTTGATTAAGGGAGGATATGGCTGGAGGAACTCAATAAATCTTAAAGTACAGGAAAGGTGATTTATTGTACCAAAGAATGGACAGATGTTCTCTTTTCCCACTGATATAAATGGGGAGTTTAGAAAGAATTTCCTGTGGAAAGTGGACTGGGAGGCCCTGAAATGCATTACCAGGAGGGAGAATGGTGAGAGAGAGGAGGTTGGGAGGGCAGAGTATAGGGATATGTGTGTGTGTGTGTGTGTGTGTGTTGGGGGAGTGCTGGGGAGCCCTCTCTGAAGTTTCCAGAAGAAAGTATTATAGAGAATTATCATTCTGAGGTGGTTTAAGTACATTTCTTTCTGACTGAAGACATATAGATGAATGGGGAATTTTGGCACTCTGGAATATTCCTTTAGGCTCATATTTCTATGATTCTATGACTTTAAAAAATTCTATTTTACTCTTTGGTGAGAAAGTAAAATTATGCTATTTAGGAAACAGAACCATATAGCCTTATTGAGAGGTCACTTTATATCTTAGTACTCAAAATTTTTAGTTTTATTTAAGTGTTTTTAAAAGTGTCATATTCTTATGACCTAGGTCTTGCAATGCTACTATCTTTTAGGAATCAGTTTTATGTATGTGGAATTTTGTGAATAAATTGGTCATTGTGATGACTATTAAGGATATTGGCTTAAATTTAGGAACAATAGAAGTTTTCCTCCAAAGGTGAAATAATGTAAGGATTAAGGAAGTGAAAATGATTCACTGTGACAGCAAAAGTGTAACTGCTGGTTTTATGAGAGAAAGCATACAGGTTATGCAGGTGAAGAATCTATGATGAGAGCCTTATACAGGGTAAAAAAAGGATGAAAATTATGTGACTTGTTGTTGCACTGATTTCTAAGGCTATAACCTGTAATAAAAGATTGTACCATAAAGATGGAGAGGGAGACTGAGTGGAAAGGAAGTTCCCCTGGAGCACACCAGAGGATTGGAAGTGGCTCTCAATGGGACAGGGAAGTTGTTAGTGTGAATGAAAGACAAGATGGCAGCTGCCAACAGTAAGCTGAGACTGCCCTCCCCTGATAAATGGGAGAGCTACTCTGACTTTGCTTGTAGTGTGTGTGCATCCTGTGGGATGCAGTAGTTGTAAAGAAGGGGCCATGACATGCAAGAAAAAAGAAGCAAAGAAATCTAGTAAGGAAGGAAGCTTACTGGAGGGAAACTGTAGATTAAAGAGAACTTGAAAGTGAATTCTAGGTTATTTCCAAGTCACTGAGTTCATTGAAATCCTGGGAAATGCTAGGAGATTGAATATAGCAGTGAGTGCGGCTGCATGGTGCTGGAGAGGTGGCTGTGTGGCGCTGAAGTGACTGTGAAGAGATACCCATGTCCAAGGGTAGATTAGCCCCAGCAAGATGGTAGGAGGGGCGAAATTGCATTTAGAATCAAACCCCATACCTGCCAGAGATGCTCAGAGGGCTCAAACAAACCTTGTGTGCACCAGGACCCAGAGACCCCACAGAGACTGAGATAGAACTGTGTCTGAGCATTTCCTGTGGAGGTAGAGGTCAGCAATGGACTGCCACAGGGGCGGGGGCTTTGGGTGCAGCAGACTGGGATATGGCATCAGCCCTCTTGGAGGAGGTCGCCATTAACCCCACCATAGAGCTGACAGAACTTACACAGGACTGGGAAATAGACTCTTAGAGGGCACAAACAGAACCCTGTGTGCACTGGGACCCAGGAGAAAGGAGCAGTGACCACACAAGAGGCTGACCCAGACTTGCCTATGAGTGTCCAGGAGTCTCGGGCAGAGATGTGGGTAGGCAGTGGCCTACTGCAGGGTTGGGGGCACTGAGTGCAGCAGTGTGTGCTTGGGACCTTTTGAAGGAGGTCACCATTATCTTCATTACCTCCACCATAGTCTGGCCCCAGATGAATAACAGGGTAAATAAACCATAAACAGGTAAATAAACTATAAATATCCAAATACTGTAGGGCCACCCAAGCCAGACAGGTCATGGTGGAGAGTTCTGACAAAATGTGATCCACTGGAGAAGGGAATGGCAAACCACTTTAGTATTCTTGCCTTGAGAACCCCATGGACAGTATGAAAAGGCAAAAAGATAGGACACTGATAGATGATCTCCCCAGGTCAGTAGGTACCCAATGTGCTACTGGACATCAGTAGAGAAATAACCCCAAAAGAATGAAGAGACAGAGCCAAAGCAAAAACAACGCCCAGCTGTGGATGTGACTGGTGATAGAAGCAAGATTTGATGCTATAAAGAGCAATATTGCATAGGAACCTGGAATGTTAGGTCCATGAATCAAGGCAAATTGGAAGTGGCCAAACAGATGGCAAGAGTGAACGTTGACATTTTAGGAATCAGCGAACTAAAATGGACTGGAATGGGTGAATTTAATTCAGTTCAGTTCAGTTCAGTCACTCAGTCGTGTCTGACTCTTTGTGACCCCATGAATCGCAGCATGCCAGGCCTCCCTGTCCATCACCATCTCCTGGAGTTCACTCAAACTCATGTCCATCGAGTCGGTGATGCCATCCAGCCATCTCATCCTAAGTCATCCCCTTCTCCTCCTGCCCCCAATCCCTCCCAGCATCAGAGTCTTTTCCAATGAGTCAACTCTTCGCATGAGGTGGCCAAAGTCTCAGATGACCATTATATCTACTATGGTGGGCAGGAATCCCTTAGAAGAAATGGAGTAGCCATCATAGTCAACAAAAGAGTCTGAAATGCAGTATTTGGATGTAATCGCAAAAATGACAGAATGATCTCTCTTCATTTCCATGGCAAACCATTCAATATCACAGTAATCCAAGTCTATGCCCTGACCAATAATACTGAAGAAGCTGAAGTTGAACAGATCTATGAAGACCTATTAGACCTTCTAGAACTAAAACCTCAAAAAGATGTCCTTTTCACTATAGGGGATTGGAATGCGAAAGTAGGAAGTCAAGAAATACCTGGAGTAACAGGCAAATTTGGCTTTGGGGTACAGAATGAAACAGGGTAAAGGCTAATAAAGTCTTGCCAAGAGAACACACTGGTCATAGCAAACACCCTCTTCCAACAACACAAGAGAAGACTCTACACATGGACATCACGAGATGGTCAATACTGAAATCAGATTGATTATATTCTTTGCAGCCAAAGATGGAGAAGCTCTATACAGTCAGCAAAAAAAGACCAGGAGCTGACTGTGGTTCAGATCATGTACTCCTTATTGCCACATTCAGACTTAAACTGAAGAAAGTAGGGAAAACCACTAGACCATTCAGGTATGACCCTTACGATTATACAGTGGAAGGGAGAAATAAATTCAAGGCATTAGATCTGATAGACAGAGTCCTTGAAGAACTATGGATGGAGGTTTGTGACATTGTGCAGGAGACAGGAATCAAGACCATCCCAAGAAAAAGAAATGCAAACAGGCAAAATGGTTGTCTGAGAAGGGCTTACAAATACCTGTGAAAAGAAAAGAAGATAAAGGCAAAGGAGATGAAGAAAATATATCTATTTAAATGCTGAGTTCCAAAGAATAGCATGGAGAGATAAGAAAGCCTTCCTCAGTGATCAATGCAAAGAAATAGAGGAAAACAATAGAATGGGAAAGACTAGAGGTCTCTTCAAGAAAATTAGAGATACCAAGGGAACATTTCATGCAAAGATGGGCACAATAAAGGACAGAAAAACTCACTTTTCATTCCAATCCCAAAGAAAGACTATGCCAAAGAATGTTCAAACTACCACACAATTGCACTCATCTCACATGCTAGTAAAATAATGCTCAAAATTTTCCAACCCAGACTTCAACAGAATGTGAACCAAGAACTTCCAGATGTTCAATCTGGATTTAGAAAAGGCAGAGGAACAAGAAATCAAATTGCCAACATCCGTTGGATCATCAAAAAAGCAAGAGAGTTCTAGAAAAACAACTATTTCTGCTTTATTGACTACACCAAAGCCTTTGACTGTGTGGATCACAATAAACTGTGGAAAATTCTGAAAGTGATGGGAATACCAGACCACCTGATCTGCCTCTTGAGAAACCTGTATGTAGGTCAGGAAGCAATAGTTAGAACTGGTCATGAAACAACAGACTGGTTCCAAATAGGAAAAGGAGTACGTCAAGGCTGTATATTGTCACTTTGCTTATTTAACTTATATGCAGAGTACATCATGAGAAACACTGGGCTGGATGAAGCATAAGCTGAAATCAAGATTGCCAGGAGGAGTATCAGTAACCTCAGAAATGTGGATGACACCACCCTCATGGCAGAAAACAGAGAAGAACTAAAGAGCCTCTTAATGAAAGCGAAAGAGGAGAGTGAAAAATTTGACTTAAAACTCAACATTTAGAAAACTAAGATCATGGCATCCGGTCCCAACAGCGGAAACAGTGAGAGACATTTTTTTGTGCTCCAAAATCACTGGAGATGGTGACTGCCGCCATGAAATTGAAAGATGCTTGCTTCTTGGAAGAAAAGCTATGATGAACCTAGACAGCATATTAAAAAGCTGAGACATTACTTTACCAACAAAGGTCTGTCTAGTCAAAGCTATGGTTTTTCCAGTAGTCATGTATGGATTTGGAGTTGGACTATAAAGAAAGCTGAGTGCTGAAGAATTGATGCTTTTGAACTATGGTGTTGGAGAAGACTCTTGAGAGTCCCTTGGATAGCAAGGAAATCCAACCAGTCCATCCTAAAGGAAATCAGTCCTGAATATTTATTGGAAGGACTGGTGCTAAAGCTGAAACTCCAGTACTTTGGCCACCTGATGCAAAAAACTGAATCATTTGAAAAGACTCTGATGCTGGGAAAGATTGAAGGTGAGAGGAGAAGGGGACAACAGAGGATGAGATGGTTGGATGGTATCACCGACTCAATGGACATGAGTTTGAATAAACTCCCGGAGTTGGTGATGGACAGGGAGGCCTGGGGTGCTTCAGTCCATGGGGTCGCAAAGAGTCAGACATGACTGAGTGACTGAACTGACTGCGCCCTAAATAAATCTCTCAGAAAAGTAATAATAAGCCATCATTGTATGGGTGAGGTTAATGGATTTTATATACTAAAGTGTCAGAAATTCTAAGCTACTGTTGGCCATTTCTTGGCCTAATGTTAAGTACAGACGATTTATTTCTTCACTATAACTTTGTGGTAAGAGTATTTGTCTTGAATTTCAAATGATGCAAAAGAATGGAATACGTGCCACCTGTTCATATTCTGTGGAACAGATTACTTGGGGGAAATTACTAAACTTTGCACAAGCTGTGGTATCATTCCAGTTAGGTAATGAATATTTTTCTCTTTGCTTAACTCAAAAAATAGTTACTTAAAAAAAACAAAAAACAACCAACTATTGTGATGCTGCTGCCGGTAGACAGGAAGTTTCCCAGGAATAGATTAAACTATTAGTTCTATTTGTTGAGAGTTCTGAATTATTATAAAGGCAATATGAATATATATACATATATGTATAATTTTTTGTTTCCACATAGTTCTACTTAGTTTCTTATAATAATTAGTAAAGAAGATGAATGTTTACTTTTCTGTTTTTACAAATTAAAGGATGGTGATGATTTTATTTTTAAAGACAAAATTGAATAGATTAGACTTTTTCTTTGATAACAGTGCTTTTTGGACCTCAAGATCATAACCATGATCTTGTCTGTCTGGTGGTGATACCCATTTTCCAGGTAAAGTATCAGCATTGCAAATTCAAGCTTCTATTTTGACAGTTTGTGCCATGGCGTCTCTTTCCTTCAGCAGTCTTTGATTAATTAGAGTTTGATCTGGAGGAAAAAATAGAGAATTGACCTTAAACAAGGTGCTTTAGTATGATATATTCTGGTCATCATGCATCTAGCAAAGGCCTGGCACAGTAAGCTAGTTTTGCACATTTGGACAGTAGGCTGCTAAAAGGTTAGTTTATTATGGACACCTTAACTAGAGGTGAATTTCCAAGCTATTTGTATTGGTCAGATTAAATTGCCTTATCTTACATCTTGCTGAATAGACTTTTCCCTTATCTGTAGATAGTTTGAACATAGAGTGTCTTTTTGCATATGAAAAACAGTGTTGAAAGCCAATTTAATATTGATAGGATTATGGCCTCTGCATATTTTTAACACCTACAGAGCCTTATATGGATTTCCTGTTGTCTTTCCTGAAACAATATACTTGGGATATTTCAGCTCGAATGAAAGTTTTGCCACCAATTTTGCTCCTGAAACACAAGAAAAGATGAACAGACGTCTGCTGCATTAAAAAAGGACACAGGCATGCATTAAATCCCTTATGTCTTACTTTTTAATGATGCAATTGTGAATTATGTTCTTGTTGCATTTGTAATTAGAGGCTTCAGCAGATGGTGAAGACTTATTTTAAAGTGATGTGTCTATTAAAATAAGCCACACTGCCGAATGACTGTTCACTGTAACAGCATCTCTATGCCCCTAAAACACTCCGATTCTTTGTTGATGTGCAGTTGATTACCACAGCTGATTACATATGTGCACATATTTGCTCAGAAATGTATCAGGGATATTTGATATGTGCAATACTTTATTTGAAAGTGTGTGTTATCACAATTATAGATAATGAAGCTTTCAATGAATTATTCAGTCACCGTCTACAAAGGGAATGTACTGATTTCCCTTTTCAATAAAATTAGGCATGACTCTTTCTAAACTATTGAGGCTAATTCTCTCTACACAGTGAGAGAAGCCTTGAATGGGAGTTTCTGAGTGTTGTAAGATTCTCTATGAACATTCTTATAGAAAACAGTTTTGTTTGGGGTGAACTCAGTCCCTGGATAGTGGTGGTATCTCAAGCTAAGAGTAGGAATGGAGAGAACTAAGTACAGGGTGAGGGCCAGGTGGAAATAGAATAAAGTCAGCTAGATGATATGCATTAGAATACGTTAGGCTCTGATAACAAAAAACGCCTAAATCTTAATTGCCTGACAACAACAAAGACTCATTTCTCTTTCTGGTTATGTGTCTATCATGGATCATAAAAGGGGCTCTACTTATCATAGTGCATAAGGATCAGACTGATAGAAGCTACATCTCAACACAGGCTTCCATAATCACCTCGCTAATGGTAAAAGGATGAGGTGGCTTACACACTAGCTTTTAAGACTTTGTTCTGGAAGAGTCACATGATACTTCCACTCATATTTAATTGGCCAGAGAAAGTCATAACAGTCAACCTAATATTAAGAGAACAGACACATGACATCCTACTGTGTGCCTGAAGTGCTTGGTCAATAACAATCACAATCACCTCCTGGTGTACGTTTCCGAAGCCTTCTGTAAGGCTGTGTGCCCCTGAGATAGCGCCTCTATCTGGCTACTGTGACTACTCCATTCCTCATTCTGGTCCAGAAATATCATCTGTTTGACTCTTTTGTTTTAAATAATGTGTATAAAGACTTTTTGAAAAGAGTGTGTGTTACCTGGAGGGGCAGAGAAAGAAAGTGAAGTCGCTTAGTCATGTCCAGCGCTTTGCAATCCCATGGACTGTAGCCTACTAGGCTCCTCCATCCATGGGATTTTCCAGGCAAGAATACTGGAGTGGGTTGCCATTTCCTTCTCCAGGAGATCTTCCCGACCCAGGGATCAAACCTGGGTCTCCCGCATTGTAGGCAGATGCTTTACCATCTGAGCCACCAGGAGCAGATAAGTCCTCCAGTTTAACATTTCCTAACCTTTGTTCTCTTGAGAGATGTTAGTGCAGAAATAAGCATTCTGTGGTCAATTGAGTCTGGAAATTTTGGGGTAATCGATGGTTCAGTGGGTAAAGAATATGTCCACAGTGCAGGAGACACAGGAGACCCCAGTTCAGTCCCTGGGTAGGGAATATCCCCTGGAGGAGGAAAATGGCAATCCACTCCAATATTCTTGCCTAAAAAATCCCATGGACAGAGGAGCCTGACAGGCTACAGTCCATAAGTTTGCAAAGAGTCAGACATGACTGAGTGACTAAGCACAAACACACATTCGCACACACACACACATACAACCTGTGTTCTCTTGAGAGAGGCTAATGCAGAAATAAGCATTCCACAGTCAATTGAGTCTGGAAATTTTGGGGTAAGTTATATAAATTTCTTTACTTCTCAGAGCCCTTCATATGTTAATATGAATATCTGTGAGGCCAATACAGAATGTGGTATTTCTCAATTCTATAGGATCTCTTTTTTTGTGGATCTTCCCATGGGATGGTATTTTGTGGGAACACATCTTGAGCAATACTATTCAGGTCTCTCCACTGGTACTGGGTATCATGTTCGGTCATCACTGTAGCTCTGGGTTGGTGAACACATCAAGATGCTGTAGCTCTACATCTCCCCACTCCCACACCGTTCTTTATTCAATTCTTCCATTTGATGATTCCTGACCTGTACCCTTTATAAAGTCAGCAAACATAAGTATTTTCCTGAGTTTTCTAAGCTGTTTCAGCAAATTATCAAATCCAAGGTAGGGGTTGTGGGAACCCTAGATTTAATGCAATTGGTCTGGAGTACCTGTGGTCAAGGGCTTCCCTGGTGGCTCAGCTGGTAAAGAATCCACCTACAATGTGGAAGACCTGGGTTTGATCCCTGGGTTCGGAAGATCCCTTGGAGAAGGAAACGGCTACCCACTCCAGTATTCTGGCCTGTGGAATTCCATGGACTATCCATGGGGTCACAAAGAGTCACACAACTGTGTGACTTTCACTTTCACTGGTGGTCAAGACTTGTGATTGGCATCTGAAGTGAGGGCCATCCTGTGGAACTGAGCTCCATAGACTCACGGGATCTGCTGTTAATTCCAGGAAGATAGTGTCAGAATTGATTAAATTGTAGGACACTGGTTGATGTCTGGAGAATTGTTGATGGTATCACCCAGAAGTTACAGAGAGTTGCCATAGTCTTATCTCCTCCTCCAGTCCTTACCTTCTGTCTAGCCTGGAAAGGAAGGCTTGTGACTTTGAAGGATGTAGGGCAGAGGGGAAATTTTGTGATAGAAAAATACGTGTCTCCCATGAAAACATGAATCATCGTGAGAGGACTGGCAGTCCTAGGGTGAAGAGACCTCAAGAGCCATGATTCCATACCCAAGAGGCAATTATCATCTCTTTCTGCCATTAAGCAATATATATATGTGTGTGTGTGTGTATGTGTGTGTGTATATATATTATATTTTGTGTATAATACATATATATGTAAACTGAAATAAAACATATAGTGATATATATATATATACTATCTAGAACAAGGTACTTTTTAATATTATTATTAAGCTATTATAATAATAACAATGATAAAAATAGCTAACAGTTCTGAATCCTTTATAAATATTTTTAGCCCTGGATTAGGTGTATGGCATGGATTGCCTCAGTTTTTTCTTTAAAAAAAACCCTATGAGAAGTGGCTACTTATTCCATTTTATAGATTAAGGTAATCAGATTCAGATAGATTAACATATTTGTCCAAAGACATACAATAATAAGCAAAGTTAGGATTAGATGAACCTAGGCAGATTCACCATATTTTCAACCATTGGACCAGTATAACAAATATTGTTTAAATTTGTTAGTGTTTTATAGAATTTAAAGCCATTTGTGTAGACTATATCATTTGTCCTCCACACCAACACTATTAGTCAGATGCCATATTTCCATTTTTTAGAGAAAAGGAAATTCAGTCTCAAAGAGTTAGTCAAATCTTATATTAAAAACAAACAACTTGAATTCTGGTCCATTCTTTTCCTATTATATGTTTTGTTTCTTCCCACTTTTATTTTCTCTAGCTCTGTCCCATTTACTTGGATTTTCCTCTTCCTTCTCCCTTTATGTTACAATATGGATTTGCAGCATGTGAACAACCAGGAAGTAGTTTCTTGAGTTAGTTACAAAAATGTCCAGAGAAATATTAATATAAACTGGAAAGAATGTATCTGGTCACCTTAGCCCCAAATAAGTGAATGAAATCCTACTGCATTCCATTCAGCTTAATAATTCTTCACCCAATACATTGAATGTGTCAAGTCTTTGAGACTGTCAAAGAATGGGTAGCACACACACACATACAGGAGCACACACACACACAAATATGTTTAAACAATCCAGAGGTCACAAATCAGTTGGTTCTAAAGGAGATCATCCCTGGGTGTTTGGAAGGAATGATGTTAAAGCTGAAACTCCAGTACTTTGGCCACCTCATGCGAAGAGTTGACTCATTGGAAAAGACTCTGATGCTGGAAGGGACTGGGGGCAGGAGGAGAAGGGGACGACAGAGGATGAGATGGCTGGATGGCATCACCGACTCAATGGACGTGAGTTTGAGTGAACTCCGGGAGTTGGTGATGGACAGGGAGGCCTGGCGTGCTGCAATTCATGGGGTCGCAAAGAATCGGACATGACTAAGCGACTGAACTGAACTGAACTGAACCATTGTAGGCCAAGTGCTAGTGCGTGCTGGAGGGAACTGCATGGAGCCATAGATAATGGCTGTCTTGAGTGTAACAGTGAGCAGCTGTCTTTTTGCTCAAATAACAACATAAGAGAGCGAGCTGTGGAATTTCAGCATTTACCACCAATGTTTAACGCAGGGTTAAGTGGCAGCTGGTTGTCGTCTAGGCTCAGGAAATGTGTGAGGGTGTCAGGGTAGTACTGGTGAGCACAGAAAAGCTGGGACATTCAAGAAACTGAAAAGCCTGATTGTCTTACAGCTATGGTTCATCCTTTCCTTTAAGTAATGAAGTTGTCCTTTTATAATAAACTGAATTACTTAAACGTTGAAAAATTATCTTAGAAATGACATACCCAGGGTCATAAACCATTAGATGATTTTGAAGATGTGTTTTGTCTAAGTTGACCAATATTTGTAAAAAATTGATTTTGAATGCTTAATTTAGTATGCATGCATTCTCTAGGAGGTTTTTTTTTTTTTTTTTTCCCCTAGAGATACTTGGTGTAAGCTGATGGCTTTCTAGAAGTTTGTGAGGCTTTTCTTGGTGGTAGGGGGTGCTCCATAGGTGGATTCTTTCATAATATTATTGTTTAGAAAAATAATGAATCTGCTTTCATTTGAGGCGGAAATGAATATTTCAGATATCAAAGATACCTGTACCTTCATGAAGCGAAATTGTCAAACTGCTAATTTAACTGGGAATGCTGAGGTTGGTGGGACTTTTGTAAGACTGAAGTGTCAACCAGCCTGTGTTCTTCAAGAAAATGGCCACTGAGATTTCCTTAGAGATGATTTGTCAGGATGGCCTATCAGCTAATAGGAAGAAGGTAACCAGATATAGCTGAATCTGTATGTTGAGTCTGGAGATCTTTATTTTAGTTTTGGCTTTGCCAGTAACACTATGTTACCTTGCAAAAATTGCTGATGATCTGTGATTTTGGTTCCTCATCTGGAAAATGTGGAAATTGGTAAGATGATCTCCAATGCCCTGTCCAGCTTTAAAATTCTCTGATGCCAGGAATATGGTTTGTCCATCAATGAAAAGTCAGTGAGCTGACCTTGGAAATTGCTTCATGCCAATTAATCTCTTTCATCCTGATACTAGAAAATGATCAGTAAAATGGTTTCATATTGTAAATCATGAATATGTTTTCTCAGAACCCCTCCTCCACTGCCTTATAAAAACCTTATAAAAAATGCATTTGTGTCTGAGACAAGACAAAAAACAAATACTTCCATCAAGTTAACTCTTGAGATTGAGGTTGCTGTGTGAGTAACCTGTTTGGTAGCTTATTTCTAAGAGGTTAGGAGCAAAAAGAGGAAGTGGGATTGAGAACCTTTTTCACTTTTGTGATGGTTTGAAAAGCAGTTCTACTGGGGAATCACATTGGCACACACAAACAAACAAAAAAGATCCACTTTGGCTATTGTATTTTAAAGCCCCTGGTGGTATTCTGACATCTGTGATGATGAGAGCCACTAGCTGAGCCTAATCTTTGTCTAAATTAACCTTGATGTCTTTCTGGCCCCCTTCTATCCCTCCTCCACCCTCTTTGCTTATTTCCCACTCACTGAAGTTCTGGATTTGTTTCTAGTTGTCCCCTCAGCTGGCTCTGGTCCACTCTCAGACAGTCAGGCAGTCTCAAGCCTCCTTGGTGTTTGGGTTAGTCTTTATGGGGTGCCAAGAATTCATTCCAAAAGACACACGCTTTCATGTTTTCCTTCTGTGGCAAATGGGTCGGGTCAGAGACTCAGAATAAACAAATCTATGAGTGCCTCATTTGCTAATCCCAGAATCTTATTTCCCATTCACTGGACATATTTTCTAGGTGGCCGTGCCTTCTAGCGCTAAAACAATTACTGGAATTAAACAGGATTTCTTTGCTCTATGTGGTGACCACATGATTTTCCTAAATTTTCAAATCAATATACTTTTTATTCTTGCTTAGAAAGATGACCGACGATTTGTTTAATGTAAAAATAAAGAGAACTTAATTGTACGTCATGGGGATACGTCTCATGTCTGATAGGAAAAATTCCCCTGTTAGGCAATGTCATTGCATTCTCATTTGAGAAACTGAGACTCCTATATTTACAGGCCCATGTCTTTTTTTTTTAAATTGGAGGCTAATTACTTTACAATATTGTGGTGGTTTTTGCCATACATTCACATGAATCAGCCATGTGTTGATGTACACATGGTGTACATGTGTTCCCCATCCTGAAGCCCCCTCCCTCCGCCCGCCCCATCCCATCCTTCAGGGTCATCCCAGTGCACCAACCCTGAGCACCCTTTCTCATGCATCGAAGTGGGACTGGCGATCTATTTCACATATGATAATATACATGTTTCAATGCTATTCTCTCAAATCATCCCGCCCTCACCTTCTCCCACAGAGTCCAACAGTCTGTTCTTTACATCTGTGCCTCTTTTGCCATCTCACATATAGGGTCATTGTTACCATCTTTCTAGATTCCATATATATGCATTAGTATACTGTATTGGTGCTTTTCTTTCTGACTTACTTTGCTCTGTATAATAGGCTCCAGTTTCATCCACCTCATTAGAACGGATTCAAATGCATTCTTTTTAATAGCTGAGTAATATTCCATTGTGTATATGTACCACAGCTTTCTTATCCATTCGTCTGCTGATGGACATCTAGGTTGCTTCCATGTCCTGGCTATTATAAACAGTGCTGCGATGAACATTGGGGTACATGTGTCTCTTTCAATTCTGGTTTCCTCAGTGTGTATGCCCAGTAGTGGGATTGCTGGGTCGTATGGCAGTTCTATTTCCAGTTTTTTAAGGAATCTCCACCCTGTTCTCCACAGTAGATGTACTAGTTTGCATTCCCACCAACAGTGTAAGAGGGTTCCCTTTTCTCCACACCATCTCCAGCATTTATTGTTTGTAGACTTTTGGATCGCAGCCATTCTGACCAGCATGAGATGATACCTCATTGTGATTTTGATTTCCATTTCTCTGATAACGGAGTGATGTTGAGCATCTTTTCATGTGTTTGTTCGCCATCTGTATGTCTTCTTTGGAGAAATGTCTGTTTAGTTCTTTGGCCTGTTTTTTGATTGGGTCATTTATTTTTCTGGAATTGAGCTGCAGGAGTTGCTTGTATATTTTTAAGATTAATTCTCTGACAGTTACTTCATTTGCTGTTATTTTCTCCCATTCTGAAGGCTGTCTTTTCACCTTGCTTATAGTTTCCTTCATTGTGCAAAAGCTTTTAATTAGGTCCCATTTGTTAATTTTTGCTTTTATTTCCATTACTCTGGGAGGTGGGTCATAGAGGATCCTGCTATGATTGACATCAGAGAGTGTTTTCCTCTAGGAGTTTTATAGTTTCTGGTCTTACATTTAGATCTTTAATCCATTTTGAGTTTATTTTTGTGTATGGTGTTAGAAAGTGTTCTAGTTTCATTTTTACAAGTGGTTGACCAGTTTTCCTAGCACCACTTGTTAAAGAGATTGTCTTTTCTCCATTGTATATTCTTGCCTCCTCTGTCAAAGATAAGGTGTCCATAGGTGTGTGGATATATCTCTGGGCTTTCTATTTTGTTCCATTGATCTTTGTGCCAGTACCATACTACAGGCCCATGTCTTGATAGCACAAGAGATGATTCAAGTGGGATTAAAAAAAAAAATTAGGAAGGGGTGTGGTATAACAATGTGGTTTGAATGTGTCCATCAGAGCTAAACCAAGGACAACAGCAAAAACTCAGTCAGTTGTGTTCATTTCATACCTGCGGATTAGTGGCTGAAATTAGGTGATGATTGTGTTGAGCATATTATTAACTGAATTTCTGTGTCTCTGGGTGTACCTCATCTACCCACATAGGCCCAGACAGACTGGCTTGTGCTATAAGTTTATAGCCCTGCAGTGCTGAGTGCTGGAGGCTGAGGAAGTTCAGAGCACAGTAACGGGCCCTGTGTGAGGAGTGTATGGTGGACACTCTATGATGAGGCAGTCGACACTCATACTCACAACAAGAGACTCATACAAAATACTCACTCACAAAGACACAGCAAAACAACCCAACCTAACCCAGAGTCAGATGAATGCACAGCTGCTCAGGGGGGGCTGCTAAATAACTGTAGTAGAGTCAGGTAGAATTTCTGGAAAGGTTTCTCCATAGAGGTGACCCTGAGGAAAGCTTTGGGAGATGAAGGCTGCATGGCAGAGTCATGGGGGTGGGTTCTGGGAAAGAACAGGGAAGCACAGGCAGGACTAACCAGCTTGGAGCAGCTAAGTGGAGAATGGGAACTTGACTTCTGAAGGAAGTGAGGGCATTGGGGGAAGGCTTGGAAGGGCAGAGAAGGAGGATGAAATCCTGTGAAGGAGATCTTCTTGAGGAGCCAGTTTAAATCAATTGGGTTTCCCTGGTGGCTCAGATGGTAAAGAATCTGCCTGCAATGCGGGAGACTTGAGTTCGATCCCTGGGTCGGGAAGAGCCCCTGGAGGAGGGAATGGTAACCCACTCCAGTACTCTTGCCTGGAGAATTCATGGACAGAGGAGCCCGGTAGGCTACACACTCCATGGGGTCCCAAAGAGCCGGACACTTTCAAGGACTGGCTAGCTTACTCTTGTCTGAGAAGATGGAGGAAGAGAGGGGAATGGGTAAAACATCTCTTAGCCTAGAGGCAAGTCAGGCACACCTGATAAAATCAGATTTGTGCTTTCCCTTTGCTTGCTGCTGGGGATGCTTTTTAGCATTCAGTCATACTCTCCGATACTAAAATCCTAATTCCTCGTTTGTTTCCTCACTTCCTTTACTAAACCCTGCCTAAGGATTAGAACCTGCAGCCAGAGGTCAGTCCTTACAAGGTGGAATTAGCGGCAGGTCAGGAGTCATGGGGTTGGGTTCTCTCCAGTCCTTTCATCTCAGTATGAGGACTCTCAGCCTTTGGCAGACAGATTAGCCTGAAGCTGGCTGCCTGTTCCCACTGCACGTCTGCCTGCAGTGACTTGCTCCGGAAGACTCTTTTGGAACCAACACACCAGTTCCCATACCTGAACCCAGTCATCTCACCCTCCAGGAGAGGGAGAGGGTGTGTTTCCCTTGTACTGACACAGAGAATGGGATTCTTGTCCTTCTAAGTAAACAGTTCTGCACTGCAGAGGGTGGGGCCCGATTAAAACCAAAAGCCTGGGATTAGGTTGTTTGTCTAGCACCTGCCTCCCCAGGGTGAGCTCACAGCTCTTAATGACACCCTTCCAGCCCAGTCTGGCTCACCTTCTTTGGAACCCTGGATAATGCCTGACATCCTCTCTGCTCTGTTGCAGCTGGGAATTCACCTTTTTTGTTTTTCCTGCCAGTTAAAGTCAGATGGAATCTCTTTCAGATCCTTAGATAAGACCTGTGTAGATCTGTGAGTCATTAATCTGCATGCGATTGATGCATGCTTTTCATTTCTAATTAGACTTGTTTGTTGGAGAAGAACAGATAAAACCAACTCGCAGTTTTTAATGCTGTGGGAGCTAGTGACAAGGTAGACTCCATTTTCTACTTTATAGTTAGTTTTAACATTCAAACTATAAATATGAATTACTTTTCTGTCTGACTCCTCTGATGTAGGTTATTGTTATGCTAATTCAGGTGTATGTCTTCCTGGACCTTATAAGTATATAAATCTTGTGTTCTTTTGAACAAATTGGCTGGTTAATCCTTTAATCAGTTATTGAGAGATTGCTACAAGCACAGAGCAAAGGCCACAGCTCTAAGCTTAGCAATTTGAAGGTCATCATTGTTATGCATTTAGTGTTTCTGCTTTGTTTTTCCTTTTTTCTTCTATTAAATAGGAAAGTTAGCCTAATCCTACAGCAAGCATTTTCCTTTAAAGTGGAAAGATGGAACCAGGGGAGGAGAAGGAGATTCCAAGGATTCAAACAATAGGTAATGCTGCTGATGGGAGCCATCTCTCATCTCTTTTTCTCCCCCAGCTGCTCCCACCATCCCTTTTCTCTTAGGTATTTTCTGAGAATGGATAATTGTCTCAGCAGGTTGGCTGTATTTGTCATCTAGCTTTTCTGTTTTCTCAATAAAATATTTATATGTATTCTGTAGATAACCTTTTGCTAGCATAAGTAAGATGTTTTTCCTTGATCTGCCCCTGGAAATATTTGTTGAGACTCCATCAATTGCTGAGAAATAATAGGTTAAATTCAAATACATCATTCATTGACAGCTGTTTTGGCTTCAGTGGGGGGAGGTTAAATTTGTGTGGACAATTAATGTTGACAGTAGAAGCATGAGGAGATGATTTACCATCAGATTCTTTGTGTGTGGAGGTCTTGGCTTGAACCCTGGGCTATCTGGCTTGATAATGGACCTAGTCATGCCCCAGACACTTGTCCTAGTTCATTTCCATAGGATGCATTTTGAATTGATTTATAAAGACTGTGTCCACATTTTTGATCCCCTAGCTGACCAAGATGATGTGAAAGGTGATCTTGGCAGCTGCTAGGATTGTTCTTCTAAACTCCATTCCCTCCTTGGAGTTTTTCTGCCAGGATGGTAGACTGGGTGTGACTGGGGCTCAGCACTTCCCAGGCAAAAGTCACAGGTGTTCTGGCCTCTAAAGGAATTCTTCAACCCTTTGCTCTCTCGAAAGAAGCTGGTGTGGGGAAAACCTCAGAACTTCTGACTGAGTCAGGAGATCCCTGTGGGGTCATCTCCAAGTCAGTGCCACATTGGACACCGAAACTTGGCCTCTGTGCACTGGTGCCGAATGGAATCTGAGACTGAGTTTTGGGTGAAATAGAAAAGAAGAGCTTTATTATTTTCCAGGCTAAGGGGGACACAGTGGGTTAATGCTCTCAAAAGTTTTTGCCCCAACCCAGAAGGATTTGGTGAAGAGTTTTATGGCAATGCTTCAAGGGTGGGGTTGCTGATAAGCTTCAGAGTGTGTACAGGGACTGCACTCCTCTAATCTGATCTCAGATGTTCTCCTGATAAGCTTCTGTGGTTCTCAAGGTTATCAAACTGTGGCCTTCTCTCTGGAATGAAGAATGTTTCATCAAGTAGTTAACATCTTCCATTTGTTGGGGGTTTTGTTCTACAGAAGAATTCAATGATATTGCTATGTATATCCTCTGAAGTGGAATGAGGATGCTGCCCCAAGGCCACACTATTGGTTTTTGACTGCTGCTCTTTTGTTCCTGCATCCCCTCCTTTCTTTGATTAGCAACTCTTTGAACCTGCTGTGGAAGTGTTGCACTTAATATGTCAGCAAATTTGGAAAACTCAGCAGTGGCCATAGGACTGGAAAAGGTCAGTTTTCATTCTAATCCCAAAGAAAGGCAATGCCAAAGAATGCTCAAACTACCGCACAATTGCACTTATCTCACATGCTAGTAAAGTAAAGCTCAAAATTTTCCAAGCCAGGATTCATCAATACGTGAACCGTGAACTTGCAGATGTTCAAGCTCGTTTTAGAAAAGGCAGAGGAACCAGAGATCAAATTGCCAACATCCGATGGATCATCAAAAAAGCAAGAGAGTTCCAGAGAAACATCTATTTCTGCTTTATTGACTATTCCAAAGCCTTTGACTGTGTGGATCACAACAAACTGGAAAATTCTGAAAGTGATGGGAATACCAGACCACCTGTCCTGCCTCTTGAGAAACCTGTATGCAGGTCAGAAAGCAACAGTTAGAACTGGACGTGGAACAACAGACTGGTTCCAAATCAGGAAAGGAGTACGTCAAGGCTGTATATTGTCACCGTGCTTATTTAACTTGTATGCAGAGTACATCATCAGAAGTGCTGGGCTGGAGGAAGCATAAGCTGGAATCAAGATTTCTGGGAGAAATATCAATAACCTCAGATATGCAGATAACACCACCCTCAGGGCAGAAAGTATTATAGTAAGAAGAACTCACCCTTGTGGTAAGAAGAACTAAAAATCCTCTTGAAGAAAGTGAAAAAGTAGAGTGAAAAAGTTGGCTTAAAGCTCAACGTTCAGAAAACGAAGATAATGGCATCCAGTCCCATTACTTCATGGCAAATAGATGGGGAAACAGTGGAAACAGTGGCCAACTTTATTTTTCGGGCCTCCAAAATCACTGCAGATGGTGACTGCAGCCATGAAATTAAAAGACGCTTACTCCTTGGAAGAAAAGTTATGACCAACCTAGACAGCATATTAAAAAGCAGAGACATTACTTTGCCAAGATCTGTCTAGTCAAGGCTATGGTTTTTCCAAGAGTCACTTATGAATGTGAGAGTTGGAATATAAAGAAAGCCGAGCACCGAAGAATTGATGCTTTTGAACTGTGATATTGGAGGAGACTCTTGAGAGTCCTTTGGACTGCAAGGAGATCCAACCAGTCCATCTTAAAGGAGATCAGTTCTGGGTGTTCATTGGAAGGACTGATATTGAAGCTGAAACTCCAATACTTTGGCCACCTGATGCGAAGAGCTGACTTATTTGAAAAGACTCTGATGCTGGGAGAGATTGAAGGCAAGAGGTGAAGGGGATGACAGAGGATGAGATGGTTGGATGGCATCACTGACTCAGTGGACATGAATTTGAGTAAACTCTGGGAGTTGGTGATGGACATGGAGGCCTGGCATGCTGCAGTCCATGGGGTCGCAAAGAGTTGGACATGACTGAGCGACTGAACTAAACTGAACCTGCCCCTTAGAACTCAGAGAAAGTCATGGAGGCTGAAGCCAATTTCCTACAAACAAGAAAATGGGGACACAGGAAGGCTTCTGTGCCCAGGAACCTCACAGGGTCCTGCTCAGTTTCAAAGACATATCATTTTATAGCCTCTCTTCTACCCAGGCCTCATTCAACAGAGCCCAGGGAGGGCCTTTTGGGGGATGCTCATCCAGTGAAAGCCCCAGTGGGAACAGTGTCAAGGGGATGCAATGACCTGGTTCCACTTGGACAAATGAAATAAGATGGACGGAGTGATAAAAATCCAGATCCTGATCTCACTAACCTCAAAGCAGAAAAATCCTTTGCAGCTCTCTGCTCCTCCCTGATTTGACAGAGAGCCACATCGTCCATGCTATGTAAGATGCATCCCTGAAAGAAGATGGTGAAAGTCAAAGTGAATGGATTTGGCTGTATCAGGCACTTGTTCACTATGGCTGCTTTTAACCTGGCGAAGTAGACATCATTGCCATCAGTGACCCCATCATTGACCTTCACTACATGGTCTATGTGTTCCAGTATGATTCCATCCATGGCAATTTCCATGGCACAATCAAGGCTGAGAATGGGAAGCTCATCATCAATGGAAAGGCCATCACCATTTTCCAAGAGTGAAATATCACCAACATCAAATGGGGTGATGCTGGTGCTGAGTATGTGGTGGAGTCCACTCATATCTTCACTACCATGGAGAAGGCTGGAGCTCACTTGAAGGGTGGAACCAAGAGGATCATCATCTTTGCCTTTTGCTGATGCCCCCATGTTTGTGATGGGTGTGAACCATGAGAATTATGACAACTTCCTCAAGATTGTCAGCAGTGCCTCCTGTACCACCAACTGCTTGTTCCCCCCCTCTCCACTGGCCAAGGTCATCCATGGCCATTTTGGCATGGTAGAGAGATTCATGACCACAGTCCATGCCATCAGTGCCACCCAGAAGACTATGGATGGTTCCTCTGAAACCGTGGTGCGATGGCCAAGGGGTTGCCCAAAAACTCATCTCTGTTTCTATTGGCATTGCCAAGGTCATGGGCAAGGTCATCCCTGAGCTGAATGGAAAGCTCGTGAGCATGTCCTTCCATGTCCCCATCCCCAACATGTTGGTTGTGGATCTGACCTGCTGCCTGGAGAAACCTGCCAAGTATGATGAGGTCAAGAAGGTGATGAAGCAGGTGTCAGAGGGCCGCTTCAAGGGCATTCTGGGCTACACTGAGGACTGGGTTGTCTCCTGCGACTTCAACAGTGATACTCACTCTTCTACCTTCGATGCTGGGGCTGCCATTGCCCTCAATCACCACTTTGTCAAGCTTATTTCCTGATACAACAATGAATTTGGCTACAGCAACAGAGTGATGGACCTCATGGTCTACATGGCCTCCAAGGAGTAAGAGTCCCTGAACCACCAGCCCTAGCAAGAGCATGAAAGGAAGAGAGAGGTCCTCAACTCTTGGGGAGTCCTTGCCCCACCTTGATCCTCCAGCACACTGAGGAATCTCCCAAGGCCCACACAGTTTCCATCCCAGACCTCTTGAGGAAGGCGAGGGTTAGGGAGCCCTACCTTGTCATGTACCATCAATAAAGTACCTTTACCAGATGGTAAAGCGTCTGTCTTGCAGTGCAGGAGACCCAGGTTCAATCCCTGGGTTGGGAAGATCCCCTGGAGAAGGAAATGGCAACCCACTCCAGCATTCTTGCCTGGAAAATTCCACGGACTGAGGAGCCTAGTGGGCTACAGTCCATGGGGTCGCAAAGAGTCAGACACGATTGAGTAACTTCACTTTACCCCCCAAAAAAGAAAAAAAATAAAAGGAAGAAAATTTCTTTCCAAACTTTCCATGGAGTTGAGTCAGAATTCAAATCAGAATTGGAGGCATGAATAGAATTATATACAAAAGATGTTTGAAATCTTTGTGGTTCTGAGAGTTTCAAATTTTTTTTCTTAAAAAGTTGTTATCTAGAAATCTATCTAAAATCAAATCTGCCTGGCTTGGTGTCTTCCAGTGGCTCTTGTCACATACTGGGCCAGTTGGTATGATAGCAGCCCTTTCTTTCCAGGATGTGTGTTGATCATATATGGGCATTTATGTGTTGGGCTTAACTCAGGAAGATTGTTTAGAAAACACAAATAGCAATTCCCTATATTGAACAATGAAGTCAATTCCTTTCAGAATACAGATCTATAATAATGATGATAACCAAAATTACCCATTAGTGAGCATTCATTGACCTTACTAGTACAAACCATGCAGCATTATCCGCTGTGTCATGGAGATTACTGAGGTTCACCTCAGTAAAACAAGCTAGTGACAGTACAGTGGGAATTTAAGTCTAGGTGTGTTGCCCATAGTGATTGATTCAGAGGTGGTTGTATAACCCGTTAGGCCAATGGAAAGTTTTACAAATAATTTCAGAAGCCTGAAAAATTAATTTTAAGCCTTAACATTCTGTGATAAACTCCCAAAGGAACTTGTCTAAGAATGAAGCTAAAGCAGAGGGAAGCACGAGAAATGGAGAAAACTGGATCTCTGAGGACTGGATTTCAGCACCTAGAGATAGCTATACCTGAAGCCAACTAGCCCTGGGTTGCTTAGTTACATGAAACAATAGATTCTTTTTTTTTTTTTTTTGGTTTAAGCCTCTATGTTGGGGAAGTTTGTCTCAAGCACACAAGCAGGTAATCTTTCGACCCCCTACTTACTTCACTATGTGAGAATGGGCTGTGAGCTTGGGACATCTCCTTTCTAGGAGATAAAGTCCCCAGAGCCTGTGCCGGGCTATCACCTTGTGTGGGAATATCTTTCCCTGTTTCAGATTCCATGTTTCTACATGTGCTCCTTTTTTCCTGCTTAAGCATGTGCGTGGTGACACCTGGCCAGTGTACTATGGTATCTGTCCTCTTTGGGGGAGGGGACTGAATCCTGTTACTGCAACCCAAAAGGGATTCATGCAGGACAATTAGCCTGCATCTGAAGCCGAGAGGGAACTGCTAGCCCTGGGGCACCCTCATCTAACCTTGGAACTCATCTTGCTCTTTCCCTTCTGTGTGAGTAAAGCCTTGTCCCTTCCAGCACCTGGGTGAGTTGTGCTGTCCTGGTGATTTCTTTACCAAAATGCAGCGGACAGAGTGTTTAGACTTCTGTTCCTGGTGATACACGACAGGTGCCACTTGCTCGTCACTCTTTGAAATACGTTTTTGCCTTGAGACTGAAAATGGAAAGGCTCTTGGCTATCTGTGTTCCCAAACTTTGTCTGAACTCCCCAGTTAAACCCAATAAGTTTATCTATCCTTCCCTCACACTTGTATCTGCTATCAATATTGTTTCATCACAATGGATGGTGGTTGCCTTTTTTACGTATCTGTCCTTCACTAGACTGCAAAATCTGGCAAGGCAGAGATAATGCCTGTCTGTGTGTATACGTGTGTGTGTGTGTGTGTGTAATTCTTGCCTCTAGGCCTCTTGAGAGATCCCTGGAGAAGGGCATGGCAACCCACTTGCCTGGAGAATCCCACGGACAGAAGAGCCTGGCAGGCTACCGTCCATGGGGTCTCAAAGACTCAGACATGACTGAGCGAATAACACACACACATACACACACAGACACACACACACACACACACACAGGCCTAAATTGTCTCCTGAAATGCAAAGTAATAAAGATTTAATCAGAAAATTCTTCAGGAAAACTTAAGTATCAAGGTGCAGATTCTCCAACTCCGCCACAATATAACAACTCCCATGATTCTTAAACTTTAACTTGCAAACAAATCCTGTGAACATCTTGTCAAAATGTAGATTCTATTTCAGAAAAGTCTGGGGTAAGACCAGAAATTCTCAATCCTAATAAGTCCTTTGGAAATTTGAGAAGCAAAATATTGGTATGTGTCTTTAGTTCTCTTTAGGACGATATCAGTTCAGAGCATGTAGGAAAATTCTGAAAAATCTCTTATTTGAATTAAATAAATTCCAACAGAGATTAACTTAATAAATTTTTTTGAGGCACAAACAGCCATTATTTTCTTAGGCAACAAATAAGTACTTTTTTGAGCACTGATATGAGTCTAGCTCTCAGCTAAATATAATGACATACAAAAAAAATATGAGATTAGTTCAGTGGAATCCAGTTTAGTCTTGGAACCCATTTTAGTCTTGGAGAGGGATAAGCATTGTTGATTTTAGGGATGTTATCAAAGTTTGTCATACTGCCAAAATTTGACAATATTTTTACTTGACATTATAGAACAAGAACAAGAGAAGATTCTGGAACTCATCATCCATTTACACCTTGACATGAATTAATTAACTCTGCTTTCCTTTCTCTTATCCTAAAGAGATCCACCAACTAAGGAATGGGGATTGTGTTCTGGTGGCCAAGCCAATCCCCAAGAAAGGGGGATAATTCTAGAGGAAGACAGTGGGGATTCCTGTAGGGTGATGTTCTCTTTACTAGAGTTCCCTAAAAGGCTTCTGTGTATGACCCAAACCCATCTGTGTTGCTCAGGAGAAATGGCACCAAAGATAAGATGAAGTTTACTTATACTGAAGTTTTACATCTGGACCATAAGCATTATTGAATATTAATGACTGCAGGGAACTGAGTGATGGCTTGGTTCAATCCTCTCACTTCATAAAGAAGGAAGCTAGAATCCCTAGTGGAGTTTGGCTTGCTTAAACATACTTCTTACGCAGTGTGGGCCTGTTCTTCCCAGTTGGGGTTCTTTTTGCAGCATGAGGGCAGTGAAGCAGGGGGAGGCTAAGCACCCAGGCTCTTCTCTGTAGTCAGCCTGCTTGGCTTTAACTCGGACTTCTTCAGTTACTAGTGGACTTTGAGTGAGTTTTTGTCTGTGTCTCAGTTTCCTCATTCATAAAAAGGTGTTAATGATGGTAACTGCCTCTGCGGGGTGTGGTGAAGATTAAATGAGTTGATACAAGTAAAGTAATGAGTATAGTGTGGGTCCATACTTTGTTCTGGTGTGCTGCGATTCACTGAGCGACTGAACTGAACTGAACTGAACTGAACGGATACTTTGTTCTGGACAAAATCCACTGGGGGTTCAATTTATCTTCTATAGCCACTCCCCTGCAGTAGGAGAAGAGTGTTTTTCCCTGGCTGAGGACCCAGCATGCTGTCCTAAGTTGAAGGACAGGCTGACCTCTTAAATCCACCACCCTAGTTGTCAGCTGGGGGCACTCAGATTTTGACAATCAGAGAGATCCCCTCAATCTCATACTTCCCCAGACAGGGCAAGTCCTCTTCCCACAAATGTCTGAACCCCGCCTCACCTTGTATTTCTGCAAATTCTCAGACCTTTCATCTTTGCTCTGGGGTCCCATGTCCAAGAAGGCTTCCCTTGGGCTGCACAGACCAGGCCACAAAAGTTAGCATCTTTTTTGATCCCCTGCCCAAGAATTCCCTTGTATGACCACATTCAGTTCTGAAACTTTCTCAGGGAAGACAGAAGAATGGTTTGTAACAAATCCCTCTTAAAAGCCAAAAACAAACAAAACAAAAAACAACCCTTAAAAAACATCAATTAGATGTATCTCTTCCCTAAACTCCCTCAGCTTTTCTACTGCTTGCTGGGGGTGGGATGGAGGTGGGGTTAAGGGTTGGAGGGTGGGTATGTTTTCTCTTAGGACCTTCCACCAGATTCTGTTAGTCTTGATTGTCCCAGATTTCTCACTCAAACAGGTTGTTTTTCTTTTGTTGCTTTAAAGTAACAATTCTCAAAGAGTGGTCTCAGAAACACCCTGGTCCCTAAGATCCCTTTATGGGGTCTGTGAGGTCAGACCATAATAATGCTAAGTGACTACTTGCTTTTTTCACTCCCTTTCTCCCTCTCTCAAGTGTACATTGGAGTATCCCAGGAGTTACATGATGTGAGGTGACATTCTATAATGAAATGTGTCAACATTCATTTGAACTAATATTTTCCAAGTGACCAACACATGATGTTACAAAATCATGCCTAAATGAAAGACCCATTCAAAGTGCAAGAGACTTCAAGAAGTAAGTTTATTTATATAGTTTTAGGTTCTTCATTGCAACAGGCCTCTAAAAAACCACCACTTATAGAACTTTGGTGCTGCATCAAAGAAGATTATCTACAATTATATGAAAAGGCTTCCCTCTATTTTCCAACCACACATCTCTCTGAGGCTGGATTTTCTTCATATACTTTAGTGAAAGCTATATAAAACAATTGATCAAAAGCAGGAGCAGATATGAAAATCCAGCAGATTCTACTAAGGCAGATAGATAATAAAGAGCTTTGTTAAGTATAAAACAATGTCAATTTCTCACTAAATTATATTTGGAAAATATAGTTATTTTTCATAAAAATGTTTTACAAACATATACTGGATTTATTATTTTTAAGTGTTAGTTTACAAATACTTCAGTGTTTTCAGTTTTAATTTCTACTATGGCAAATGTTGACAGATACAATCTGTGTAAACAGAGGCTCTTTGGGGTTCTTAACAATTTTTAAGAGTATAAAGGTGTCCTAGGACTCAAACTTTTGAGTACTGTCGTTTTAGAGCAACTCATGTCTTTGATTCCTGCCTCAAATCTGCTGTACAAATACATGAAATTACCTAGGCATTAACCAGTTTTCAGGTACTTTAAATATTTTACGTGAAGCTTACTTATTGTTTACCTTGGGAGGTAGGTATAATTATTATTCACATTTATACTCAAGGAAACTGAGTTTTGAAGAGGATTAGAAACTTGCCCAGCATCATACAACTAAAAAGTGGTAAAGGAAAAAAATTAAATTTAGGTAGGTCTCCATCTTATTTTACAGCCTAACTCAGCTGAAAAAAACAAATTCCTTTTCACGAACGGACCCCACTTTGCTTAGAGAGCAGTGGATGTTACATGTTCATTTGACAAATATTGCTGTTTTGGTTATGCTCTTTTCTGTGCTCACTTGGTAGATGTCTGGGAGCTGAAATTGACCCCACCCACCTTGAGCTGTCATTTGGGAAATGAAGACCTCAAGTGCGCTTTAGTCCTCAATCCACAGCAAGGATTGCCTGTCTTCCCCATTGCCTGGCAGCCTTTCTCTGGGCTCCTTTTAAAGTACAGTCTCCAAGTCTCTTCCAAGTGTGGACTTCTCCGTTCCGCAGATGATGCTCAGTTATCACTCAGTGGCTGAACCTGAATATTTGATAGACTGTGCGTTTAGCAGCAAGGTCAAATTCCAAGTGGGCTCCTAATGGGTTACCTCTCACAGTCCAGAAACTCAAGCAGGAGTTTCTGCCTCTCTCTCTGTGCCTTTACAGACCCCGCAGTCATGCCCACATGGGCACCTGGACCAGGAGTTCCTGGTGTCACTTGATGATCAGTGATCTCATCACAACTATTTTCGGTTGCAAAAATAAAGTCTGAGATGCTGTCACTGGGGGTCTCAGTGTGAAGGCAATCAGATTTCAAGACACACTGTCTGGAAAATTGTCTCTTAATGTGAATATTCTAAATATTTATTTAAGCTTCCTCCTGCCTCTGGGGCTTTCCAAGTGGCTCAGTGGGAAAAGAACCCACCTGCAATGCAGGAGATGCAAGAGATGTGGGTTTGATTCCTCAGTTGGGAAGATCCCCTGGAGGAGGGCATGGCAACCCACTCAAGTATTTTTGCCTGGAAAATCCCAAGGACAGAGGTACCTGGTGGGTACAGTCCATAGGGTCTCAAAGAGTCAGCCAGTACTGAAGTGACTGGACACACCAGCCTCCACTGCCCTTTCAAAAGCAAGAAAATTGTTCAAAAATCCAGACTTCTACACATAGTATTCCTAAAGTATACTGTGGGCAATGAGTGTAAACGTCTCTGCCCCAGCAACTCTTTGCAGAAACTTCTGTGTGACTGAGATGGCATTTCATATTCGAAATGGAGAGTTATGGCATTTAACTAATTTGCCCAAAGGCACACAGTTAGTAAATGACTTTGGAATCAGAACATGGTTTAAACCTCAACTCTGATAGTAAATATTTGTGCTATTTCATCACATCTTTTAAAGTCTCTAAGCCTTGATTTCTCTATCTGTAATATGAGGGGAGGGTACTGTGATGATTAAATAAGGAATTCCAAGTTCTGAGCAGAGCATTTGGCATGTATTCAGTAAATTCAGCTATGATGGTTATTATCATACTGTTACTTTGATTGTTGTTTTACAACTCTTATCTGTTTTCACAACCATTCCTTCACTTTCTGTTATCAGTGGGCAGTAGCTGTGTGTGTCCAGCCAATGCTGAAGACAATTCTTGGTATTTGGGCTATTGGATACGAGTTTGAATGAATGAATAAATGACAAATGAAAAAAAAATGATGAAGTCTTGACACAGGAGACTTCTATTGATTAGTGAATTTCTAAATTGAAATACTAGGAAAGCTCTGTGGAAAAAAATCAGAGTTTCAGAAGTGACTACTGAGAGTAAACAGTGATGGACTGGGTTGAAGAAAGTCCCTGGGCAGGAGGGCAGCCAGAAAGCAGAGTCTCTAAATAACCCACGTGGGCCTCTGTACACAAGTGACTGAAGTGTGGCAAGTTCTTGCTGGAGGTCTATCAGAATGGTTCTATATGTAGGTAATTTGTAAACTAGGTGAAGCACAGAGAATTGGTAAGTTTCTTCCACGTTCCAAAACTTATCATTTACTAATGAGTCCTTTGGATTAAGTAGTATTCATGGTATTATGACTGCAGTTTAAAAAAGAGAAAGAGGGGCCCACACATGCCTATTTAACCACATTGAGAGGGTGTGTAAGTATGTAATGCATGCGTGCGTACTCAGTTGTGTCTAACTCTGCAGCCCGGTGATCTGTAGCCTGCCAGGCTCCTCTGTCCATGGGATTTCCCAGGCAAGAATACTGGAGTGGATTGCCATTTCCTTCTCCAGGGGAATCTTCCCACCCCAGGGGTCAAACCCAGGTCTCTTGCATCTCCTGCAATGGCAGGCAGATTTTTTACCGCTAGTGCCATCTGGTAAGCCCGTGTGTGTACATGGGATGGCCCTATTCCATGAGTTCACTCCGGAACCCAGCTTAATGGATGTTTATCAAATCACCCTGGGGATTGTCTCCTGTGTAGTCAGCTGAATGAGGAAAAGTTTGTAGACAATGCTGACTGGGAGGTGTTCATGGGCCAGACTTCAGGTATCACTTGTGACTTCGGTCTCTATTTCATTGGCCAGAACTACCCACACCTGACCAGGGTGTGTCTGAAAGTCTGGGGAATGGAATGACTGTCTGGCCAACCACTTTTCAATTACCACTGTGCAATAAGGAAGAGGAACAAACTTTTGGTGAACTGTGGACTGTCTTTGCCATACCTTGTAAGGAGCTAATATCTCTGGGAAGGGTGGTTTAGTGTAGATAAAACTGTCCCCACCAGATTAATGTCCCCACCTCAGACAGAAGGTTTTACCCCAGAAAAGTTACAGAGTTATAAAGCTGAGTGGTGCAGGCTGTGGGAAATATACTGGCCTTAGAGTCCTAGACTCTGGGTGTGAGAAGTGGGACTTTAGGAGAGGATGGGAGAAGTGGAAGACAGAGACAGAATAGCTATGAAGTCACAGATTTGTTGAAGCTAAAACATGGCTGCCCTGCAGAGAAGTAACTTGGTGCTTGCGGGCGGCCTTTGCAGTAAAGCAGTTATATAAGCCATCTGGGGGCTCCACTCAGGTGCCCTGAGCTGCGCGCGGAGAATAAGGACCTACCTACCCCCTCACGGCTTTTCCTCCTCCAAGAAGGCGAGTCAGGCTCATTATGTCTCTAGGTGGATTTTATAGTTCTGGATTTGAGCCTAAAAGTTGCATGTGGTTTTCAAATACTTATTTTATCACACTCCACGATTACTTCCATTATGTGTGGCTAACATTTGAGTCTTTTCAGATTTAGGAGGGATATAAAAGGTTTAAATAAGTCCAATATCAGATGTGTCTGGGATTCCATTTCTTGCATGCACACTGTAAATAAACGCTGATGAAAAATATTTTAGTTCCAAATTCTGCCACCCCAAATCCTACAAATATGCACATTAAAGCCCCATAATCCCATAAAAGCCTTTTTACTTGTAAATAACACTATCTTGTTTTCCATCTCAAATTTCTTCTCCTGTAATTACACAATATTTGGTTTCCCCTTTTTAGGCAATTCAAATTAAAACTTATTTCATTTCGTAATTACAAACATTCATTTTGAGTAAAGAGTAATCTGACGGGAATTTGGTTCCAGTGATATTGTAACCCAGACTTGCAATAGGAAAGCAATCCATCTCCTGACTAATGTCTTGGAATCTTTTAAAATTCTACTCCAGCTAAACATTTGCATTTGGAAAGTTTTATCCTCTTCCCTGAAATAATAATGCTTTATTAAGAGCACTGTGTAATTTTATTTTTTTTAAATAATGATTTAAATCAAAGACCTCAAGATATACAGAATCTAAAGGTTGAGCCATTTCACCCTCTTACTTTGGGGTGATTTTATAACTCCCTTGAGTTCTGGAGTAGAACGTGGCTTGGAAAATGTTCATTATTAAGTTCATTTTCAACCATTTCCTGAAAAAGGAGAAAGAAAATATTCTTTGTCTGGGTATCATGAGAGGTGGTAATTTTGAAATATTAGATAAAGTATATGTTATTACTATTTTCAGTATAGATAGAGGGAAAAAAAAAAAGAGCTGACTGCACTTTAGAAATGGATAGTTATTACCTAGGGAAACACAGTGTTTATTAACTAAAAAACACATTGAGAAAAAGCCAAATAGAGTACTTGCATAATCATTGTTTATGCATTGCAGTGTAAAAACCAGTCCAAAACTGAGTGGTTTACAACAGTGATTTATCATGGTCTCTCTCCATTCTAGGGGTTGATGGGCTCAGCCGGGTAATTTTTGTTGTTGTTGAGGTCCTCTAGGTGGTTGCAGGCAGACGGATACCGAGGCTGGGGCATCCGAAGGCTTCATAGCCCACGTGTTTGGCTCTGAGCTGGAACACCTGAGGGCTGGTTGCATGTCTCTCTCTCCAGCAGCTTCAGCATGTGGCCAGCTCTGCTTCCACAGTGTGATGGTCTCTGGGTAGTTCCATTTTTTACTTGGCAGCTTACTTCCCCCACAGCGAGTGCTCCAACAGACCAAAGCAGAGTTTGCAAGGCTTTTTTCTAATTTGGCTTTCAAAGACCTTCAGGGTCCAATCTGCCTCGTTTTGTGGGTTGTGAGTGAGTCCCAGGAGGACCAAGTTCAACAGGAGGTGATTACCTAAGGTTGTGAATAGAAGAAGATGCGGTTTATAGGGAGCCATCTTTGTGGACTGCCTACCACCATCACCAAGATGTTGATGAGATTGCCTGCTCAGCTGTTTTAATGGGTGAAAGTGATGAGTGTTTGTATCCTGCAGGGATGTGAGCTGGTAAGAGCTGGGAGGGAAGAGACGAGATGGAGGCTCTATATTAGAAATATGTCACACTGCTTGAATGTTGTGTGTGTGGTGTGTGTGTGTGTGTCTGTGTGTCTATGTATCTATGTGTGTTTGGGTGGTATTTCGAATTATTCTGATTACCCCTGCACTTTGATTTAGGCTAGGGTAAGGATGAGAGAGATATTTAGTGCCCATTCTGTGCCAGTTCTGTTCTACACGATTTTAGCATTCAATATCATTGTTATGAAGTTAGTAACGTAAAGGTCATGTTCAAATCCTTGGTGGCCTTGTCACTTACAGGCCATGGAACTTGGAAGAGGGTAAGTTACTTCCATGGGCTTTGGTTTTCTCCTGTGTGATATGTTTGAGGGGCTTTTGCTCTTGGAGGGAACAACTCCGTTCTTGTTATGCTTTTTTAGTGCTCAATTTGTTAATCTTATGAATTTATTAATCAATGAGTATTTAAAAATATATAAAAGCTTAAACATTTCTCTCTTTTATGTACTATTTGTACAACGAATACATAAAAAATTCATGAATTTAACAAGTGGCATTTTTGAAAACATGTAAACAATGATTACTGATTAAATCTAAAATTTCTAAATATTTAATTAAAATTAAAAGTCTAATTTATCATATTCTTGTAAATGTTTTAAACACTTAGAAGACATACAACACTCATACAATATTAATATATCTGCAGTACTTATCAGGACCCTCACATAAAAACATGGTATAAAAATGGTAATATACCGTTTGTTTCTTTGTTATCTCCAGTCTTATTCTGTTTATTTTTTTTCATGATAGAGTGACGTGGTGCGTTTACTTATCTGGAGATTCAGAATGGCTTTTACTGACCTAGTGAGGTCATAGATAGAGGGCTGTGGATAGAAGGTCGCATATAGAGGTTGGCTTTTTTTACTCCCCTGCTCCCTCCCCTCCATCAGATCTCCTAATTTCCTACCCTTGCTTTATTTTTTTGCATAGCACTTTTCATCAACTGTTATGCCTGCTGTACTTATTTGTTTATATACTTTTTTAGGTATTTGTTTGTCATATATCCACAAAGATATTTTTTGCGTGTTTCATTCAATGCTGTAATCTCATTGTCCAAAAAAGCACCAGGCACATAGGAGTTGCTCACAAAGATTTCTTAAATGAACAGATGATGGGGCTTCTAGATCAGGATATCAGATAGCTCATGAGATGTGAGTGTCTCTTCCACAGAGATTTGGATTGGCTACTCCATTGGGCAGGCTATGATCTAAGTCAGGCACCATCCTTTTTATGGTGAACTGTTCCAATTAGGGGTTTTGACTAGGGTGATAATTTCTATTCTTTGTGATCAAGCCTTTCTCCTGAGTCACATGAATTTCTTTTTTAATTAAGGAATCTGGTGAGTACATTCTAGAGTTGCTTGCTCTGAACTGGGACTTAGTTTATGTCAGTCATTTCAGTTCAGGCACTCAGCCATGTCTGACTCTTTGCAACCCCATGAACCACAGCACACCAGGCCTCTCTGTCCATCACCAACTCCTGGGGTCCACCCAGACCCATCTCCATTGAGTCAGTGATACCATCCAACCATCACATCCTCTGTCGTCCCCTTCTCCTCCTGCCCTCAATCTTTCCCAACATCAGGGTCTTATCAAATGAATCAACTCTTCACATCAGGTAGCCAAAGAATTGGAGTTTCAGCTTCAACATCAGTCCTTCCAATGAATATTCAGGACTGATTTCCTTTAGGATGGACTGGTTGGATCTCATTGCAGCCCAAGGAACTCTCAAGAGTCTTCTCCAACACCACAGTTCAAAAGCATCAATTCTTCAGTGCTCAGCTTTCTTTATAGTCCAACTCTCACATCCATACATGACCACTGGAAAAACCATAGTCTTGACTAGATGGACCTTTGTTGACAAAGTAATGTCTCTGCTTTTTAATATGCTGCCTAGGTTGGTCATAACTTTTCTTCCAAGGAGTAAGTGTCTTTTAATTTCATGGCTGCAGTCACCATCTGTAGTGATTTTGGAGGCCCCCAAAATAAAGTCTGCCACTGTTTCCACTGTTTCCTCATCTATTTCCCATGAAGCAATGGGACCAGATGCCATGATCTTAGTTTTCTGAATATTGAGCTTTAAGTCAACTTTTTCACTCTCCTCTTTCACTTTAATCAAGAGGTTCTTTAGTTCTTTATCACTTTCTGCCATAAGGGTGGTGTCACCTGCATATCTTAGGTTATTGATATTTCTCCTGTCAATCTTGATTCCAGCTTGTGCTTCTTCCAGCCCAGCGTTTCTCATGATGTACTCTGCATATAAGTTAAATAAGCAGGGTGACAATATATAGCCTTAACATACTCCTTTTCCTATTTGGAACCAGCCTGTTGTTCCATGTCCAGTTCTACCTGTTGCTTCCTGACCTGCATACAGGTTTCTCAAAGAGCAGGTCAGGTGGTCTGGTATTCCCATCACTTTCAGAATTTTCCACAGTTTATTGTGATCCACACAGTCAAAGGCTTTGGCATAGTCAATAAAGCAGAAAGAGATGTTTTTCTGGAAGTCTCTTGCTTTTTCCATGATCCAGCAAATGTTGGCAATTTGATCTCTGGTTCCTCTGCCATTTCTGAAACCAGCTTGAATATCTGGAATTTCATGGTTCACGTATTGCTGAAGCTTGGCTTGGAGAATTTTGAGCATTACTTTACTAGTGGGTGAGATGAGTGCAATTGTGCAACAGTTTGAGCATTCTTTGGCATTGCCTTTCTTTGGGATTGGAAAGAAAACTGACCTTTTCCAGTCCTGTGGCCACTGCTGAGTTTTCCAAATGTGCTGGCATATTGAGTGCAGCATTTTCACAACATCATCTTTCAGGATATGAAATAGCTCCACTGGAATTCCATCACCTCCACAGCTTTGTTTGTAGTGATGCTTTCTAAGGCCCACTTGACTTCACATTCCAGGATGTCTGGCTCTAGGTGAGTGATCACACCATCGTGATTATCTGGGTCATGAAGATCTTTTTTGTACAGGTCTTCTGTGTATTCTTGACACCTCTTCTTAATACCTTCTGCTTCTGTTAGGTCCATATCATTTCTATTCTTTATTGAGCCCATCTTTGCATGAAATGTTCCCTTGGTAGCTCTCATTTTCTTGAAGAGATCACTAATCTTTCCCATTCTATTGTTTTCCTCTATTTCTTTGCATTGATCACTGAAGAAGGCTTTCTTATCTCTCCTTGCTAGTCTTTGGAACTCTGCATTCAAATGGGTATATCTTTCCTTTTCTCCTTTGCTTTTCACTTCTCTTCTTTTCACAGCTATTTGTAAAGCCTCTGCAGACAGCCATTTTGCTTTTTTGCATTTCTTTTTCTTGGGGATAGTCCTGTCTCCTGTACAATGTCATGAACCTCTGCCCATAGTTTATCAGGCAATCTGTCTATCAGATCTAGTCCCTTAACTCAATTTCTCACTACCACTGCACAGTCATAAGGGATTTGATTTAGGTCATACCTGAATGGTCTAGTGGTTTTCCCCTTTTTCTTCATTTTAAGTCTGAATTTGGCAATAAGCTGAGTCACAGTCAGCTTCTGGTCTTGTTTTTGCTGGCTGTATAGAGCTTCTCCATCTTTGGCTGCAAAGAATATAGTCAATCTGGTTTTGGTGTTGACCATCTGGTGATGTCCATGTGTAGAGTCTTCTCTTGTGTTGTTGGAAGAGGGTGTTTGCTATGACCAGTGCGTTCTCTTGGCAAAACGTTATTAGCCTTTGCCCTGTTTCATTCTGTACTCCAAGGCCAAATTTGCCTGTTACTCCAGGGCTGTGACAGCGCAGGAGTGCGGAGACTGAGATGGCACAGGAGAGGCCGAGAAGAGCTACCCCACATCCAAGGTCAGGGGTGGCAGCCGACAGGAGCTACCCCATGTCCAAGGTAAGGATCAGTGGCTGCACTTTGCTGGAACAGCTGTGGAGACACCCCATGTCCAAAGTAAGAGAAACCCAAGTAAGATGGTAGGCGCTGAGAAAGGGCATCAGAGGGCAGACAGACTGAAACCACAATCACAGACAACTAGCCAATCAGATCACACAGACCACAGCCTTGTCTAACTCAATGAAACTAACCCATGCCATGTGGGGCCACCCAAGACAGATGGGTCATCATGGAGAGGTCTGACAGAATGTGGTCCACTGGAGAAGGGAATGGCAAACCACTTTAGTATTCTTGCCTTGAGAACCCCATGAACACTATGAAAAGGCAAAAAGATAGGACACTGAAAGATGAACTCCCTAGGTTGGTAGGTGCCTGATACGCTACTGGAGATCAGTGGAGAAATAACTCCAGAAAGAATGAAGGGATGGAGCCAAAGCAAATACAACACCGAGTTGTGGATGGGACTGGTGATAGATGCAAGGTTCAATGCTTGAAGAGCAGTATTGTATAGGAACCTGGAATGTTAGGTCCATGAATCAAAGCAAACTGAAAGTGGTCAAACAGGAAATGGCAAGAGTGAACACTGACATTCTAGGAATCAGCAAACTAAGATGGACTGGAATTTAACTCAGATGACCATTATATCCACTACTGTGGGCAGGAATCCCTTAGAAGAAATGGAGTAGCCATCATAGTCAACAAAAGAGTCCAAAATGCAGTACTTGGATACAATCTCAAAGACGACAGAATAATCTCTGTTCGTTTCCACGGCAAACCACTCAATACCATGGTAATCCAAGTTTATGCCCCAACCAGTAATGCTGAAGAAGCTGAAGTTGAACGGTTCTATGAAGACCTACAAGATCTTTTAGAACTAACACCCAAAAAAGATGTATTTTTCATTATAGGGGTGTTTATGTCAGTCATATCTAAACCTTTTGGTCAGTTTGGTGCCCTGAAATGTCAAATTTCTTTCTCATGACCATAAGAGCTATAATATTAAAACCTGCATCACAGGGTTGAAAGAATTAAAGGGATAATCCACATAAGGTGAACAGAATCATGCCTGGTATATATTAAATTCTCAATAGTATTATTTTTATTAATGCAGCTATTTTTAGTTATTACCCTTGCTGAAAGGAAAGTCATTTGTTTTCTTTATGGGTGTTTATGAGGAATTCCTTCATCCCAGTTTGAATGACAGGATATATGCATCATATATTTGCACTTATAGAACCAAACCCCGTTTCTCTCACAACAGGTGCTAAGGAAATATAAGAAAACGAGAAATGAATAAATTCTAGAGCAACAAATAGTTGTCTGTTCCTAGTTTTCCATTACTCTTTGCACAGATCCTTGACCTACAAGTTGTAGGAGCACAAATGCAGAGGGGACTAATATTTGTTGAGCACGTAGTATGTGCTATGAATTTTGCTCAGTGATATACAACTGTTATTTATTCCAACCAGCAGTCAGCTGAGATCTGAGGGTTTTTTGAAGAAGATATCAGTTTTTTACATACATTTTATAAATATGGAAACTGAGGCTTAGAAAGGTTAAAGCCACATAGCTGGCAAGTATCAGAACAAGAATTAGAACTTACATATAATGGACTCCAAACTGATTTTTCCCTGTTATACCTTTTCTTAAAGGAGAGGACAAGAGGAGCATGGTAACAGCTACTTATTTTTCTTATTATTTTGTCAGATGAATTATCTTTTCAATCTCATTCTATAAGAGTTTATTACTGAGCCTCTACTCAATTCTTATTGGGTAAATGTTCCAAATGAAAACTTGTATCCAATATGGCCAGATACCTAATGGCAATCAAATACATGGATGCTGATGACATTTATTTTTGGAGTTGACATTAAAATTATTTAAATATAATAATGATCTCTTATGCTAACATATAATTTTGCTAGCATTTCAAGAAGATAAAGTCCTAGAAATGGAAGTCATAAGTATACATTTTAAAATTAAATGGATATTGTAAAATTACCCTGAAAAATGATTTGAATAATGTACATCTCAAAATGTTTTTGCTTATATAGATGTCCCCAGCTTTGAACATTTTTGTTAGTAGTTTTGGCAAATACTGCTTTAATGTGCATTAGTTTGTTAGTGAGGTTGTGTCCTATTTTTAGTTATTAGTTGTATAATTTCATTTGTCCAATGAATTCTTTGCCCATTTTTATATTGATTTTTTTAATTAATTATTTGTATGAGATTTTTTTTGTATAGACGTATTAACCCTGATCATTATATGTTACAAATATTTTTTGCATATTGTGTCATTTGTCTTTCAACTTTGACCACAGAATCCATTTTCCTAGGAAGATTATTTTGTAAATGTCACCTCAAGAGAGAATGAAATCTGTTATGGATGTTCATTGGATAATAACAGTATTAAATAAATATGTTTAATGTGTACCGTAATAGTCACAGAACTAAATTATCTTCTGGACCAAATACCTAATTCAGTGTATAGGAGAACTCACCCTAGAAGACATAATAATCTAATTTTTCATCTACCCCAAGTATGGCACTATATTATAAACAGAAAAATTATTTTTAGAGAAATACATCTCAAAATAGAATGAAGACAGAACCATTTTAGATGGTAATAACAAAATATGCTTAGCTTCTAGGGTTAACGTGTAAGGGGGGAATAGAGTACAAAGGAAACTCCTCCTTAGTGGCTAAGAAAAGCCCCATTCCAAGAAAATCTTTCCTGCTGCCAAACAAAACCGCAGGACAATCTCCTTTTGCACAGGCAGGAGTCCTTCCACCATTGTCTGTCCTTTGTCATTGTTGATCCAGAGGGGATAATTGCGAAGCAGTTTGAGGTGGCAGCAGTGATAATAGGAAAAGTCTTGACTCTACCACTGATTATCTAAAACACTTGAACAGTTTACTGAACTCCTTGGCCTCAGTCTCCATCCCCTGTAAAATGGGAATAAGAATAGCTACATACAGGGTGATTGTGAAGATTAACATGAGGTAAAATGGATAAAACGGTTTTAAAACTCATGAAAAGTGAAAGTGAAGTCGCTCAGTCGTGTCTGACCCTTTGCGACCCCCTGGATTGTAGCCCACCAGGCTCCTCCGTCCATGGGATTCTCTAGGCAAGAATACTGGAGTAGGTTGCCATTTCCTTCTCCAATGCTATAAATCATGTTATTTGATCTGATAATTCATTTTAACATAATTTTTCAATAGTGAATACATTAATCAATTCAGGTAACTTTTACTGAGGAAATTAGGTATGGGAAGAAAAGAAGACATGAGTTCTGATTTAATCAACCTTCAAATCTAATAATTACATTTGCATTTATATAACAGCTTAGAGTTTACCAAGTGCTTTCGTTCACTGTATTGTTTATCCACCCATTCATTCAGTCATGGACCTGGAGGACGGAGTCCTTGAACTCATGGTTAGAGAAAAAGCAAATACACAGAAGAGTGAATGAAATGTGTCCAAGGTCTAATATCAATACTTGCTATGGAGGAATTGCGCATAGGACAGGATGGAGAATGACAGATATGGTGTGGGTACAACATATATCTTAGGAGAGTAGTTGTCTTAAGAGGGTGGTTGGAGAATGCCTCACTGAGGCAGTTGTAGGCAAGGTATGTTAAAGTCCCAGAGCAAGAAAGAGTTTAGCACATTGATAATGAATCTGCCTGCAATACAGGAGATCCAGGTTAAATCCCTGAGTCAGGAAGATCCCCTGGAGAAGGAAATGGCAACCCCACTCCAGTATTCTTTCCTGGAGAATGTTATAGACAGAGGAGCCTAGCAGGCTACAGTCCATGGGGTTACAAAAGAGTCAGACAAGACTTAGAGACTAAGCAACTGAACAAGAGCCCAACAAGTTGGGGGAGGTGTTCCTGGGGCAGAAAGTGCCTTGAGCTCAGGATGGAGAGACAGCATGTTGTTGGATCCTGGAGAGCTCTCTAGGTCACACTAAGGAATTTGCACTTTTTTCTAAGTGCAGTGCAAAAGCATTGGAGGCTTTTTTTTTTTTTTTTTTTTTTTTAATTTTATTTTATTTTTAGACTCCACATAATCGTATCAGTTCTGCCAAACATCAAAACGAATCCACCACAGGTATACATGCGTTCCCCATCCTGAACCCTCCTCCCTCCTCCCTCCCCATACCATCCCTCTGGGTCGTCCCAGTGCATTAGCCCCAAGCATCCAGTATCGTGCATCGAACCTGGACTGGCAACTCGTTTCTTACATGATATTTTACATGTTACAATGTCATTCTCCCAAATCTTCCCACCCTCTCCCTCTCCCACAGAGTCCATAAGACTGTTCTATACATCAGTGTCTCTTTTGCTGTCTCGTACACAGGGTTATTGTTACCATCTTTCTAAATTCCATATATATGCGTTAGAATACTGTATTTATGTTTTTCCTTCTGGCTTACTTCACTCTGTATAATAGGCTCCAGTTTCATCCACCTCATTAGAACTGATTCAAATGTATTCTTTTTAATGGCTGAGTAATACTCCATTGTGTATATGTACCACAGCTTTCTTATCCATTCATCTGCTGATGGACATCTAGGTTGCTTCCATGTCTTGGCTATTATAAACAGTGCTGCGATGAACATTGGGGTACACGTGTCTCTTTCCCTTCTGGTTTCCTCAGTGTGTATGCCCAGCAGTGGGGTTGCTGGATCATAAGGCAGTTCTATTTCCAGTTTTTTAAGGAATCTCCACACTGTTCTCCATAGTGGCTGTATTAGTTTGCATTCCCACCAACAGTGTAAGAGGGTTCCCTTTTCTCCACACCCTCTCCAGCATTTATTATTTGTAGACTTTTGGATCGCAGCCATTCTGACTGGTGTGAAATGGTACCTCATAGTGGTTTTGATTTGCATTTCTCTGATAATGAGTGATGTTGAGCATCTTTTCATGTGTTTGTTAGCCATCTGTATGTCTTTTTTGGAGAAATGTCTATTTAGTTCTTTGGCCCATTTTTTGATTGGGTCGTTTATTTTTCTGGAGTTGAGCTGTAGGAGTTGCTTGTATATTTTTGAGATTAGTTGTTTGTCGGTTTCTTCATTTGCTATTATTTTCTCCCATTCTGAAGGCTGTCTTTTCACCTTGCTAATAGTTTCCTTTGATGTGCAGAAGCTTTTAAGGTTAATTAGGTCCCATTTGTTTATTTTTGTTTTTATTTCCAATATTCTGGGAGGTGGGTCATAGAGGATCCTGCTGTGATGTATGTCAGAGAGTGTTTTGCCTATGTTCTCCTCTAGGAGTTTTATAGTTTCTGGTCTTACGTTTAGATCTTTAATCCATTTTGAGTTTATTTTTGTGTATGGTGTTAGAAAGTGGTCCAGTTTCATTCTTTTACAAGTGGTTGACCAGATTTCCCAGCACCACTTGTTAAAGAGATTGTCTTTAATCCATTGTATATTCTTGCCTCCTTTGTCGAAGATAAGGTGTCCATATGTGCGTGGATTTATCTCTGGGCTTTCTATTTTATTCCATTGATCAATATTTCTGTCTTTGTGCCAGTACCATACTGTCTTGATAACTGTGGCTTTGTAGTAGAGCCTGAAGTCAGGTAGGTTGATTCCTCCAGTTCCATTCTTCTTTCTCAAGATCGCTTTGGCTATTCGAGGTTTTTTGTATTTCCATACAAATTGTGAAATTATTTGTTCTAGCTCTGTGAAGAATACTGTTGGTAGCTTGATAGGGATTGCGTTGAATCTATAAATTGCTTTGGGTAGTATACTCATTTTCACTATATTGATTCTTCCAATCCATGAACATGGTATATTTCTCCATCTATTAGTGTCCTCTTTGATTTCTTTCACCAGTGTTTTATAGTTTTCTATATATAGGTCTTTAGTTTCTTTAGGTAGATATATTCCTAAGTATTTTATTCTTTCTGTTGCAATGGTGAATGGAATTGTTTCCTTAATTTCTCTTTCTGTTTTCTCATTATTAGTGTATAGGAATGCAAGAGATTTCTGTGTGTTGATTTTATATCCTGCAACTTTACTGTAGTCATTGATTATTTCTAGTAATTTTCTGGTGGACTCTTTAGGGTTTTCTATGTAGAGGATCATGTCATCTGCAAATAGTGAGAGTTTTACTTCTTCTTTTCCAATTTGGATTCCTTTTATTTCTTTTTCTGCTCTGATTGCTGTGGCCAAAACTTCCAAAACTATGTTGAATAGTAATGGTGAAAGTGGGCACCCTTGTCTTGTTCCTGACTTTAGAGGAAATGCTTTCAATTTTTCACCATTGAGGATAATGTTTGCAGTGGGTTTGTCATATATAGCTTTATTATGTTGAGGTATGTTCCTTCTATTCCTGCTTTCTGGAGAGTTTTTATCATAAATGGATGTTGAATTTTGTCAAAGGCTTTCTCTGCATCTATTGAGATAATCATATGGTTTTTATTTTTCAATTTGTTAATGTGGTGTATTACATTGATTGATTTGCGGATATTGAAGAATCCTTGCATCCCTGGGATAAAGCCCACTTGATCATGGTGTATGATCTTTTTAATGTGTTGTTGGATTCTGATTGCTAGAATTTTGTTAAGGATTTTTGCATCTATGTTCATCAGTGATATTGGCCTGTAGTTTTCTTTTTTTGTGGGATCTTTGTCAGGTTTTGGTATTAGGGTGATGGTGGCCTCATAGAATGAGTTTGGAAGTTTACCTTCCTCTGCAATTTTCTGGAAGAGTTTGAGCAGGATAGGTGTTAGCTCTTCTCTAAATTTTTGGTAGAATTCAGCTGTGAAGCCGTCTGGACCTGGGCTTTTGTTTGCTGGAAGATTTTTGATTACAGTTTCAATTTCCATGCTTGTGATGGGTCTGTTAAGATTTTCTATTTCTTCCTGGTCCAGTTTTGGAAAGTTGTACTTTTCTAAGAATTTGTCCATTTCTTCCACATTGTCCATTTTATTGGCATATAATTGTTGATAGTACTCTCTTATGATCCTTTGTATTTCTGTGTTGTCTGTTGTGATCTCTCCATTTTCGTTTCTAATTTTGTTGATTTGATTTTTCTCCCTTTGTTTCTTGATGAGTCTGGCTAATGGTTTGTCAATTTTATTTATCCTTTCAAAGAACCAGCTTTTGGTTTTGTTGATTTTTGCTATGGTCTCTTTTGTTTCTTTTGCATTTATTTCTGCTCTAATTTTTAAGATTTCTTTCCTTCTACTAACCCTGGGGTTCTCCATTTCTTCCTTTTCTAGTTGCTTTAGGTGTAGAGTTAGGTTATTTATTTGACTTTGCTCTTGTTTCTTGAGGTGTGCCTGTATTGCTATGAACTTTCCCCTTAGGACTGCTTTTACCGTGTCCCACAGGTTTTGGGTTGTTGTGTTTTCATTTTCATTCGTTTCTATGCAAATTTTGATTTCTTTTTTGATTTCTTCTGTGATTTGTTGGTTATTCAGCAGCGTGTTGTTCAGCCTCCATATGTTGGAATTTTTAATAGTTTTTCTCCTGTAATTGAGATCTAATCTTACTGCATTGTGGTCAGAAAAAATGCTTGGAATGATTTCTATTTTTTTGAATTTACCAAGGCTAGCTTTATGGCCCAGGATGTGATCTATCCTGGAGAAGGTTCCATGTGCGCTTGAGAAAAAGGTGAAATTCATTGTTTTGGGATTAAATGACCTATAGATATCAATTAGGTCTAACTGGTCTATTGTATCATTTAAAGTTTGTGTTTCCTTGTTAATTTTCTGTTTAGTTGATCTATCCATAGGTGTAAGTGGGGTATTAAAGTCTCCCACTATTATTGTGTTATTGTTAATTTCTCCTTTCATACTTGTTAGCATTTGTCTTACGTACTGTGGTGCTCCCGTGTTGGGTGCATATATATTTATAATTGTTATATCTTCTTCTTGGATTGATCCTTTGATCATTATGTAGTGACCTTCTTTGTCTCTTTTCACAGCCTTTGTTTTAAAGTCTATTTTATCTGATATGAGTATTGCTACTCCTGCTTTCTTTTGGTCCCTATTTGCATGGAAAATCTTTTTCCAGCCCTTCACTTTCAGTCTGTATGTGTCCCCTGTTTTGAGGTGGGTCTCTTGTAGACAACATATGTAGGGGTCTTGTTTTTGTATCCATTCAGCCAGTCTTTGTCTTTTGGTTGGGGCATTCAACCCATTTACGTTTAAGGTAATTACTGATAAGTATGTTCCCGTTGCCATTTACTTTATTGTTTTGGGTTCGAGTTTATACACCGTTTTTGTGTTTCCTGTCTAGAGAATATCCTTTAGTATTTGTTGGAGAGCTGGTTTGGTGGTGCAGAATTCTCTCAGCTTTTGCTTGTCTGAAAAGCTTTTGATTTCTCCTTCATACTTGAATGAGATCCTTGCTGGGTACAATAATCTGGGCTGTAGGTTATTTTCTTTCATCATTTTAAGTATGTCTTGCCATTCCCTCCTGGCTTGAAGAGTTTCTATTGAAAGATCAGCTGTTATCCTTATGGGAATTCCCTTGTGTGTTATTTGTTGTTTTTCCCTTGCTGCTTTTAATATTTGTTCTTTGTGTTTGATCTTTGTTAATTTGATTAATATGTGTCTTGGGGTGTTTCTCCTTGGGTTTATCCTGTTTGGTACTCTCTGGGTTTCTTGGATTTGGGTGATTATTTCCTTCCCCATTTTAGGGAAGTTTTCAACTATTATCTCCTCAAGTATTTTCTCATGGTCTTTCTTTTTGTCTTCTTCTTCTGGAACCCCTATGATTCGAATGTTGTAGCGTTTAATATTGTCCTGGAGGTCTCTGAGATTGTCCTCATTTCTTTTAATTCGTTTTTCTTTTATCCTCTCTGATTCATTTATTTCTACCATTCTATCTTCTAATTCACTAATCCTGTCTTCTGCCTCTGTTATTCTACTATTTGTTGCCTCCAGAGTGTTTTTAATTTCACTTATTGCATTATTCATTATATATTGACTCTTTTTTATTTCTTCTAGGTCCTTGTTAAACCTTTCTTGCATCTTCTCAATCCTTGTCTCCAGGCTATTTATCTGTGATTCCATTTTAGTTTCAAGATTTTGGATCAATTTCACTATCATTATTCGGAATTCTTTATCGGGTAGATTCCCTATCTCTTCCTCTTTTGTTTGGTTTGGTGGGCATTTATCCTGTTCCTTTATCTGCTGAGTATTCTTCTGTCTCTTCATCTTGTTTAAATTGCTGAGTTTGGGGTGTCCTTTCTGTATTCTGGCAGTTTGTGGAGTTCTCTTTATTGTGGTGTTTCCTCGCTGTGTGTGGGTTTGTACAGGTGGCTTGTCAAGGTTTCCTGGTTAGGGAAGCTTGTGTCGGTGTTCTGGTGGGTGGAGCTGTATTTCTTCTCTCTGGAGTGCAATGAAATGTCCAGTAATGAGTTATGAGATGTCTATAGTTTTGGGGTGACTTTGGGCAGCCTGTATCTTGAAGCTCAGGGCTGTGTTCCTTTGTTGCTGGAGAATTTGCTTGGTATGTCTTGCCCTGGAACTTATTGGCCCTTGTGTGGTGCTTGGTTTCAGTGTCGGTATGGAGGCATTTGATGAGCTCCTGTGAATGAATGTTCCTTGGAGTCAGGAGTTCCCTGGAGTCAGGGTTTGGACTTAAGTCTCCTGCTTCCGATTATCGGTCTTATTTTTACAGTAGTTTCAAAACTTCTCCTTCTATACAGCACCATTGATAAAACATCTACATTAAAGATGATAAGTTTCTCTACAGTGGGGGTCACTCAGAGAGGTTCACAGGGTTACATGGAGAAGAGAAGAGGGAGGAGGGAGTTAGAGGTGACCCAAATGAGATGAGGTGAATCAATAGTGGAGAGAGTGGGCTAGCCAGTAGTCACTTCCTTATGTGCACTCCACAACTGGACCACTCAGAGATGTTCACGGGGTTATACAGAGAAGAGAAGAAGGAGGAAAGTAACAGAGGTGGCCAGAAGGATAAAAGGGGGGAATGAAAAGGAGGGAGACAGATCCAGCCAGTAATCAGTTCCCTAAGTGTTCTCCACCGTCTGGAACACACAGAAATTCACAGAGTTGGGTAGAGTAGAGAGGGGTTAGGGAGGAGACACAGGCGACCTGGTGGAGAAAAAGGAGGGTCCAAAGGGATAGAGAGCAGTCAAGCCAGTAATCTCACTCCCTAGTGAAAAATGGGTCCTGAAGATTGGGTCCTTAAAGGTACAAAATTGGTAACAAATACATAAAAGCAAAAATTAAAAATCTAGAGTAGAGTTTGGAATTTCAAAAATACGATGTTAAAGAAAAGAAGAAGGAAAAGAAAGAGAGAAAGAACGAACAAATGAAAACAAACAAGGTCGCGAAAATTATAAAGTACAGGTACAAAATTGATAACTAATACCAGAAAGCGAAAATTAAAAATCTAGAGTAGAGTTTGGAATTTCAAAAATACGATGTTAAAGAAAAGAAGAAGGAAAAGAAAGAGAGAAAAAACGAACAAACAAAAACAAACAAGGTCGCGAAAATTGTAAAGAAAGTACAGGTACAAAATTGATAACTAATACCAGAAAGCAAAAATTAAAATCTAGAGAAGAGTTTGGAATTTCAAAAATATAATGTTAAAAAAAAAAAAAAGAAGAAGAAAAATAAAGAGAGAAAACAAACAAACAAATATGAACAATGTCACAAAAATTATAAAGAAAATACAGGTACAAAATTGATATCAAATACCAAAAAGCATAAATTAAAAATCTAGAGTAAAGTTTGGAATTTCAGATATACAATGTTATATAAAAGAAGAAGAGAAAGAAACAGAGAAGAAGAAAAAAAAATAAGTCACAGAAATTATATATAAAAAAAAAAACTATAGGTACAAAATTGATAACATATACCAAAAAGCGAAAATTAAAAATCTAGAGTAGAGTTTGGAATTTCAAAAATACAATGTTAAAGAAAAGAAGAAAAAAACAAAAACAAACAAACAAAAAAAACAAGGTCAAAAAATTATAAAATATATATATATGAAGTTTGCTGAAGAAGAAAAAAATAGGGTCTTTTTTTTTTTTTTTTTGCAAAGTAATAGGTTATAAAAGTGAAAATTAAAGGAACAATAGAGGACTTAAAATTTTTTTTTTTTAATTAAAAAAAAAAAAGAAAGAATGATCGTAAAAATAATAAAAATATATCTAGGACTTTTTTTTTTTTTTTTTTTTTTTGGGTGTTGTGGGTTCAGTTCATTTTTGGCTAGTTCCTTGGTCAGATTTATATTTCTCAAGATCTATAGGCCCCTTCCTATGTAGTCCGTAGTAACCACAGGGTTTTGATCTATTGCCTGTAGCTTCCAAGGCGTTTCCCTCTGTTATATCTTCTTCTGTTTGCTAGTCTCTTCAGTATCTGGTTTCCGCCCTGACTCAAAGGGCACGGTGGAGGACGCTTTTTTTTTTTTTTTTTTTTAGGCTTACTTGTTCAGTTGCGCTGTGGGGAGGGAAGGAGGGATGCTGCAAACAAATAACACTGGCGTGGGCTCGCAATGCCTCATCCACCCTGGGTCTGCCCCTGCTCACGGCGCGTGTAGCCTCCCTGTCCACACTGCTCGGACTCTAGGTTGTTCCGCCGGGAACAATCCGAGGCTGGCCCTGGGCTGCATGCACCTCCCAGGTCTAAGCCGCTCAGGTTCAGGCACTCGGGTAGTCCTCAGAGGCGCAGACTCAGTTGGGCCTGCGTTTTGTGCTCTTCCCAGGTCCGAGCGCCAATTTGCTCTTCCCAGGCGAGCGCCAATGCTGCGACTTATCGCCTCCCCGCCACTCGGTTATCTGGATGTAAAACCTTCTCAGGCAGATGTTGACCGTCCAGACCCCCAAGAAGTTTTAGTTAGCAAAGAAGCCTGCTTACAATTTTATAGATAATGTCTCTCTGGGGCTGCGATTGCCCCCTTCCGGCTCTGGCTGCCTGTCACCGGAGGGGGAAGGTCTGCAGCCGGCTATCTCTGTTCAGTCCTTTGTTCCGTGCGCGGGCCTGGCGGTCTTAGGTTAGGGCTGGCTTTTCTCGTGGTAGGTATCCCACAGTCTGGTTTGCTAGCCCAAATTATTTCGCTCAGATAGCGCTCAGGGTATTCAGGCCAGATTCTTACTCTCAGCGATGCAGCCCACGCCGCGCCTCCCTGCCCAGCCCCGGTTTGCTAATGGCGGATGCAGGCGTCTGCGCTGCTTCTCTGCTGGGGGAGTTACCGTAGGGCTCACAATCTGCGAGTTTTAAATTGTTTATTTATTTTTCCCCCTGTTATGTTGCCCTCTGTGCTTCCAAAGCTCGGCACAGATTCGGCAGTGAGAAGGTTTCCTGATGTTTGGAAACTTCTCTCTTTTTAAGATTCCCTTCCCGGGACGGAACTCCGTCCCTCCCTCTTTTGTCTCTTTTTTTTTGTTTTTAATATTTTTTCCTACCTCCTTTCGAAGAGTTGGGTTGCTTTTCTGGGTGCCTGATGTCCTCTGCCGGCATTCAGAAGTTGTTTTGTGGAATTTACTCGACGTTTAAATGCTCTTTTGATGAATTTGTGGGGGAGAAAGTGTTCTCCCCGTCCTACTCCTCCGCCATCTTGGCTCCTCTCCGCATTGGAGGCTTTTAAACCAGGTAATTTTCAAATGTTGAGAAGATCATTTTACTGAGAATGGGTGGGAGCAAGTGAAAATAGAGGTGGGGAAACCACTAAGGAGGTTGTTGGATTAATCAGGGGAGAAAGAATCTTTACTTAATTAAGACCAATGGGGTTTGTTAGACCAGAGCAGACACTAAACTCTTCACCCACCTAACTTCATGTTGTCCATCAGCGGAGCTCAGAGGAGGAGATGTGGTTTCACCCAGTTCTAGGACAGCAGTGTTTGTTTCAGTAGCTTTGAGAGGGGAGTGGAAACGATCATGGCAAGCAATTGTACTGCAGATTTATTTCAGCTGAACTGCCTTAGATTTATCCATATTGAACATCTACAGTTTTGGATTCTGTATTAATTTGCTAGAGATATCATAGCCAAGTACCATAGAACGGTGGCTTGACAAGAGAAATTCATTTTCTTAACAACTCTGGAAGCTAGAAGTCTGAGATCAAAATGCCCACGGGTAGCTTTCATCTGGAGGTCTCTTCCCTGGGCTTGTAGATGGCCACCTTCTCTTTCTTCACCATGGTCCTCCCTCTACTTCTGCCTATGTCCTAATCGCCTCTTCTTATAAGGATTCCAGTCATATGGGATTATGTCCACCCTAATGGCCTTATTTTTATTTATTTACTTTTTTAAAGGTCCTATCTCCAAGAACAGTCACATTCTCAGGTGCTGGGGGTTGGGACTTCAACATATAAATTTTGAAATGGGCATAATTGAGCCCATAACAGATTCGAAGATGAAATCTGTATTTGGGGAATCAGGCGTGGTAATGAAAATCAGGATCTAGTTAACTTATTTCTGGCGTGTGCTGAAATAGTTGCATTTCTCCTAAGTCTTAAAGAAAAAGATGTGGTTTCCTTTTATAATTAGTGCCAGGCACTGTGATGACTTAAATACCTCCTCAGAGGATTGTTCAGCACATTCACTAAGACTTTCTTAGACCACCGGGTTACCTCTTGTTAATATTCATGTGATATGTGCTCTTTCTTTAAGGATAATGTTTTAACTTCTCTTCTCCTAGGTAGATTTTGAGGAAAAATGCAATGAAAACAAACATGAGCAATTGTTGATACTCAGCATTTGGCAATTATGTGCTTTCTCCACTCTCTCTGTGATACCTAATTGTGAGTCAATTTCTGTGCACATTTGTAGCTGTGCTGGTTAGAAGCACCACATCCTTGACTGAAGCGTCCAGGGACCAAGCTGCGAGTTGCTTGAAAGGGATTAGCACTGCTGTCCCTGGACACAGCTTAAGCTCATGAAAAGATGGAGTCATGAGGAAAAGGTGGTCAACATGAAAAGGTTGGTGAAGGATAGGAAAAGTTTAGCACTCTTCCGGTGGAAACTCTCTGACCCATGGGTATGTGCTCACTCACATGTAGCTGTTTGAGCTTTCCTTACTCTTGCTTGGGGGAGAGATTTATTGTTATATGGAGTTCAGTTGATATTTTGATATTAAAGTGCCTCATGCAAATTTTGCATGAGTTTATTACAAAGCTTTGAGATGGACAAGGTATATGAACATTTTCCATTCTGTGCGTAATACTGAATCCTAACCCGTGAAAAAGCTCTCTTTCTCCCATGTGAATTACCATGATCAGAACCAGGAATGACTGTTGGCAGCTTCGGGAATCAAATTCTGAATCCAGAGCATTCTTTTTGGGTCTTGCTGTTGGACCAAGACCTGTGGTGGTGGGAGTATGCACAGATGAAATGGTCTGACGTTTTCATCAGAGAATTTCATCTGGTTACTTATGAAGTCCCTTGGGCCTTTGGCTTCCACTGCCCTAGGCTAAGCAGAAAGAAAACTGGCTTTAGACTCAGACGTGGGCTGTATCACTGTTAACTGTGTGACCTCTCTGAGCCTCAGTTTTCATACTTGAAAATAGTAATAATAACTCTTAGATGGCTTGGATCATAGAAGAGCTTAATAAATAGTTGTGGGCTGAAGTACTGTTTTCTTTCCTACCTTAGATCAACCTGCTTCTATTCCTTTATCCTCTTGTCTTCATAAAATGCATTTCTTAGAGGTGGATTCTGATAGTTTAATATACCTGCTTCCCTGGTAGCTCAGCTGGTAAAGAATCCACCTGCATTGCAGGAGACCCCAATTAGATTCCTGGGTCAGGATGATCCTCTGGAGAAGGGATAGGCTACCCACTCCAGTATTCTTGGGCTTCCCTGGTGGCTCAGCTGGTAAAGAATCTGCCTGCAATGTGGGAGACCTGGCTTCAATCCCTAGGTTGGGAAGATCCCCTGGAGAAGGGAAAGGCTACCCACTCCAGTATTCTGGCCTGGAGAATTCTATGGACTAGTCCATGGGGTTGCAAAGGGTTGGACATGACTGAGCGACTTTCACTTTCACTTTTTTCAAACTTAGGATACTGTTACCTGTCTTGGGGCAATCTTTAAACTTTGTCTCTAACCACAGAGAATTCTATGACCTCTTAAAGGGATTCTAAGTATTAAGTTTCAGAAGTAGGTGGAAGGCTTCCCTGGTGGCTCATCTGGTAAAGAACCCACCTATGAACGCAGCAGACATGAGAGACATGGGTTTGATCCCTGGGTCAGGACAATCCCCTGGAGAAGGAAATGGAAAACTGCTCCAATATTCTTACTTGGAAAATTCCATAGACAGAGGAGCCTGGTGGGCTATGGTCCACGGAATCAAAAAGAGTCAGACACAACTGAACATGTACACACACACAGGTGGAAGGCATTAGTAATACCATCCTAGGTTTGCCTCATGGGTAATCACACAGCTCTGCTGGAACATGGTGATGGTTTGGACTGCTGCAATCACTGGCATCATTATAGTTATCATCATCATCATCACCATATCTCCTCTTCCTCTTCTTTGTTCTTGATCACGATCATCATTTACAATCACAAGTGTCCAAGTGGTTATTCTGTTGGGTCATTTGGAACAAGTGAATAGTGACAAGGGTAACTGCTTTTATAACCTTCAAACCATTGAGTTTAACACTTAACAGATTGTCCTTGGCACATTCCATACCATATCTATCAATCTTCCTGTCTCTATTGTCTACACTGTCACTTAACCTTCAGAAATACCTCGGTTATTGTATTCAGACAAAAGCTCTATTCAGATGCTGGTTCTGTTACTATAAGCTGTGTGAACTTGGACAAATTCCTAAACTTCTCTGAGCCTCAGTTTTCTCATCTGTAAAATAAAAATATTAAATGAATGACAACATTGCAGAAGTATTGGATTAAATAAAAAGAATATATTTAGAGCTCTTTGTACAGATCTGAGCATATATAGGTGCTCAAATAATGGTAGCTATTATTATTGTTGCTATTAATATTGATGTTAACATAAAGTAAATAAGAGCCTGAAATGGCAACCCATGCCAGTATTCTTGCCTGAGAAATCCCATGGACAGGGGAGCCTGATGGGCTACAGTCCATGGGGTTGTAAGAGTCGGACATGACTTAGCTACTAAATCAAGATAATAACTAGCATAGAGTAATGCTCAGTAAGTGGTGGTAATGGTTGTTAGTTTTTCTTTTTCATATTTGTTGGGATAGGAACCCTTCAAAACTTGACCTATATCTTCCACTCGTCCCTGTACCTTTAAAGGAGCCCAATTTAACTCAGCCTGAGCTACTGAATAAAATTGAGCCTTTAACCCACAACTCCAATGTCAGCAGCTGCCATGGACTCATTTTCATCTTTCATTTTGCTCCTCCATATCTGCTCTGGTCTTTGTCTTCTGGATTCTGGTTTCTCAGTTTGGACTTGCTCACCCAACTCTCTGCTCATCCCTAAAAGTTGGTGGCTTACCAATCCTATAGTTTAACTTGCAGACTTTCTGAACAGGCTTACCTCGTCTTCTGCTTCCCCTGTGCCACCCCCAAGGTTTCTGATTTTCTTTGGCTTCTGTTGATGTTTGGCATTTCCAAGAGGACCTTAGAAAAAATTTACGATGGCCAGGTTTGGTCTTTAGGAATTCCTTGATCAATTGTCTTATTTACTCTCTCAAAGTGTCCATTTGATATGAAATTCCATCATGGATCCTAAAATCTGCTGCATAGATATTGCCCTTTCTTTTCTTCTCATTTACTTGGCTTATAAGAGGATGCTAAGATGAATTCATCTTTTGCCCATGGGGAGAAAACTGCCAGCAATCTCCTGTTCTGATAGTACTGGCAGTATTTTGTCCATTCTGACTCTGTCACTCTCTGGTCCCTGTTTTTATGAAGGTTGCTTTACAGGATCTGGCCTAATGGTTATATGGATAATTAGTCCAATGGGTAGGGCACCCTGAAACACATTTGGCAGCGCTGCTCTGGGTCTGTGCCAGATCGTCTAGAGCAGAGAGACCACGATTTCTTGCCCAAACCCTGACTCCCACCGCTGGCCCATGAATCCTGCTAGTTAAAGGGGTTAGCCAGTCCTCCTTTTAATTAAAAAAGTTTGGTCATACAGTTGCTTGATGATGATGTTATTTCTTACCAGAATTCAGCAGACTTCCACAACCTATTCCTAGGACTCTTTGAAACACGCACTTTAGCCAGTTCTTATCAAAATATGCTCAGTAACTAAACAAGCAGGTTTAGTTTTCTAAATTGTGACCCTCCTCTCCAGCAGAGGCTTCCTGATAGTAATTAGTAAACTGTGGTCATGGTGTTTGTGCCTCATGGGATCTGATTTTTATTCTATTCAGAGAAGTGGACAGGTAGAAAGCTTAAAAAGGAAAAAAAAAAAAAAAAAAAAAACCACACCACATACTTCAGTAAAAACAACCTAACATTTATTTCAGGGTCATTTCATCAGGCAAAAAGGCTGCCTTTTAGCTGCTTCGATGCTTTCTGAAACCTTTCAAGCTACAAAGAGAGTGATTCTGGTTTGTGTGGCTAAAATGCGAGAGAAGATGATTGGTTTCATTAGCCAGGGAGGGGTGATAATATGCTGCTATACTTCTCCATTTATTGGGCACTTTATATTAATAACTCATGATGGCTGGAGTGTTTAGGTGTATATTTCAAGCTCAGTGTAAAATACCATGCCATTAAGAATTTAAACACATTCTAATTTAATTATGGCCAAGAGCTGGTTCCAAGTGATCCTGTGTTTTTGTTGGCTGGTTTCAACACTGCAAATTTCGAATATGGAAAGATTTATTTTCTTTTACTCTTTGTCCCTTTTATTCTGGATTGTTAAGAACCTTAATCATTTTAAAGAGTGCACATTTGGAAAATGAAGTGCAATTGAAGTTATGGAAAATTCTAGTTTTCTTCAATACTGTTTTGCTTTCCATTTTGCAATGTGCCAATTTTTTTCTTGCTTGTGATATATTGATTACTCACAAGTTCTTTTTACCTCCTTTTTTGTCCTTAAATGACTTTTCTGTTTCTCAAATAGCTACACTCTTGTCACATGCTTTTTCTATCATGCCCTAAAATGATACCATCCAAGTCAACTTGGGATAGGACAAATAGAGATAATTTCTTGAGTCCTGTTTTTTTGGGCTCTCTGGGTAGCGATTTAGCCAGGCAGCTATGAGGGAGGGTGAAGGAGTTAGCACAGGACAACTGGTAATGAATAATATTTGGGCTCCTGGGGTAAACTAAGTCACATAAGACCCTGTCCTATAGATCCAGTATTCTTTAACATACTTGTCAAGCTAACGCCTTCTGGTGGCCTTTGATGATCAACTTAAGTAGACCTGCTGCTGCTGCTGCTAAGTTGCCTCAGTCGTGTCCGACTTTGTGCGACCCCATAGATGGCAGCCCACCAGGCTCTGCTGACCCTGGGATTCTCCAGGCAAGAACACTGGAGTGGGCTGCCATTTCCTCCTCCAGTGCATGAAAGTGAAAAGTGAAAGTGAAGTCACTGAGTCGTGTCCGACTCTTTGTGACCCATGGACTATAGCCCACCAGGCTCCTCCATCCATGGGATTTTCCAGGCAAGAACTGGAGCGGGGTGCCATTGCCTTCTCCTAAGCTTATATAAAAGTATTTTAAAAAATAAGGTGGCAGCACTACTTACAATGGCTAAGACACGGAAATAATCTAAATGTCTATTGACCAAAGAAAGGATAAAGAAGAGGTGGTACACACACACACACACACACACACACACAGTAGAATGTTATTCACCCATAAAAATAATGAAATCATGGCCATTTGCAGCAACATAAATGGACCTAGAGATTATTATACTCAGCAAAGTAAGTTAGAAAGAGAAAGACAAATACCATCTGATGTCACTTATATGTGGAATCTAAAACATGACTCAAATGAACTTATCTGTGAAACAGACTCACAGACATAGAGAACAAAACTGTGGTTGCCAGGGGGAGGTTGCTTACAGTGGGTGAGGGATGGATTGAGAGTTTTGGACTAGCAGATGCAAACTATTACATATATATAGGACGGATAAGCAAGAAGGTCCTGTTGTATGGCACAGGGAACTGTATTCAATATCTCATACTAAACTATAAGGGAAAAGAATGAAAAAAATAAGGTAGAGGAGATGAGGCTCCTCACTGGGGGATTTTCCTGGAATCTGCCTGAATCTGTTGGCGATAACTCTTCAACTTTTAGGAATGAGCTTACTAATCAGTGACCTCTGGGGAGCTGGTGGAAGATGTCTATGCTCAGTTTATAGACCCGACAACCCCTCTTATAGCTCTCACTGGATCCCCTAGAGTTTCCAGCAATAGGGACCTTGCAATCTCCAGATGTGGTAGACTGTAGACTCTGTAAGTATAAATCTGGGTCTCTGCGTCTTTAAAACTTTCAGTTCATAGGTAACAACAGGATGATAGACATCACCGCCCCGTCCCCACCCTGCCCCCAGGGTGGGGCAGTGTGTCCTAATGACTTTGTGTTATAAAATTTAATTAGGTAATTTTTTGTTGTTCAGTATGACTCTTCATGACCCCATGGACTACAGCATGCCAGGCTTCCCTGTCCCTCATCATCTCCCAGAGTTTGCCCAAGTTCATATCCATTGCATATTTAGAAAATATATATATTTAATTTGGAAAAGGAACAAGCACACCAATCAATTTTTCTTATATAAACTACAGAATGAAAAAAAAATTTGGTTGATATAGGATGATGAAAGAAGCCAAGGGGTTCAGATATGATTTTGGGGGGACAATAGAATTAGATTTTTGGATTTATATATTATTTAAGTATATATATGCCAAAAGCTGCATAATTTGAAGGAATATCTTGCATTGATGGTTTTCAGGGTCAAGGAATAATTTTCAGGGAGTGTGTAACCAAAAGGACTGTCCCTTAGAAAACAAGGACTCTTGTCTCTTTTGTCCTTTGCTGCGCTCTTATTTCAGATGTTCCTCTCTGTCTGGCCCACCCTAGGGGATGAAAGCTGGCCACTGCACATGTAATAGGCCACCCAAGACTGCTGAAAAAAAATCTATAACATTTTCGCCAAATTATTTTTCAAAAATCCAAAAATAGTAAGATGAAAATACTAAATTTATATTTAAGACATTTATTGGCATGGCTCCCCATTAGGAGGCTGTGAGAGCCCTTCAAAGACAGACATTATGAACTACTGCCTGGCTTGGAGGAAGTCACAATTAATATTGAAAAAATTAATAATGACTTGGATTTAATGAGAGATACATGAACCGTATGAAACTGCCCATATATGAGGTTACGATGTTGGTGGACAGAGGTCAGAACTTGAGCCATGCAGTGTAGAACTGGATCAGGTGTACTCCTATAGGATGCTACTCAGTTCTCATCTGTATTTTAGCTGTTTGTATCCTTAATGTATTGGGTATTTTACTTTCTGATTTCCTAGTTAACCACTTATTATAAATATTTTTCCACATGGCTTCAAAGCCCTCATATTGTATTTTTAATAGATCGGTATTGTTCCATTGAGTTGCTATAGGATGCTTTTCTTAAATTTTGTGTCCTGTTGAATTACTGGTGTGAAATTGTTCACTAATGGGAAATGAACATTATGGGGATCATTGTTATTAATTGCCTTATTGTGATAAAAAAAAAAAAACTCACACAAATTTATATAACAATCAGGGTAGAGAAATGAACCAATTTCCAATTTGAGTCTACCAACAACCTCTCCCAGACCTACTTTGAAAATACAACCTCCCACATTGTACACGCCCCTCACCACAAACACCCATAGCCATTTCCTGAGGCTTGCCTCTGTAGGACACCAAAACATTCAGGGGGAAAGGAAAATGCTCCAAATGGTTCCCAGATGTCTGAATGTGTGGCATAATTGGGCATCGAAACGATTGGAGTTTTCATTTTTCAATGAGATATTTTGGCAACAGGCAAACAATCTTAATACAGTAAGTAAATTTCCCCCCTCCCTTGTCCCCCAAATAGACTAAATTGATACAGTATTTAATGAGCATGTACTACGTGCCAGGTACAGTAGTGGGGATTAGAAAATGCAAGGCTTAAGGAAGTTCCGGAGCCAATAGGAAGAAGTTTAGTCTTTTATGAAGTGTAAGATAAGGATGTGTTTTTCTGTTTGGGCAAATGTCTTATAGCACATACTCATACTTTCAAGGGAGGACATTGCATTTCTCACACACCTCTTTAATTTGCAAATTTAATATAATAATTACACTCTGGACAATATGTCACTTGTCTACCAAGATGCTTTTCACAAGTCAGAGGAGGGAAACTGGAGACACAGAGGGGCATGCCTAAGTGCCCAGGAGGGTGTGAGCCAGATGCACTGCCCCTTCCCAGGGCCCCATCCTTCCTGACACTCAGGTGGCAGAGACTTGGGAAACACACAGCTTGGAATTCCAGTGCAAAGCCAGGATCACCCGGCCAGATACAATTACAGCTGTATCATTATTATTATTGAGTAAGAAATTGCTCCAAACGTGTTGGCTTAAAGTGAGCATTAAGTTGCTCAGAGAGGAAAGAGCGACTCTTGTGCCACTGGCTAGAACTCATGCAGAAGAGATACAGAAGGAAATCATACCCACAAAATCTGATCAGATTTGTCTTTAAGAAGTCTAATTGCTTCAATCACACAGTCTCTGTGGTTGATGCAGACCTAGGATAAGCTTATCAATTATGTTTCAGTTCTAGGGTCTTCCTTGGTGGTCCAGTTGTTGAGAGCCTGCTTTGTGAAGCAGACGATGTGGGTTCAATCCCTGGTCGGGGAACTAAGTCCACCTGCTCCAACAAGAGAGCCCGTACGTGGCAACAGAAGATCCCACCTGTCACCAAATACACAAATAAAAAGAAAATATTAGATACAAAAATATTTTTCAGTGCTACTGTGAATGAGGCAGGGTTCCTGCACAATGCTTTAGGTAGGTGACTGACTAGAAAGGTCTGTAGGGAAGGATGGGATTTGAATATAGGACCTCCAAGTGATAAGATGCTTTAAGATTAGGTAGTCTATTGTACTACTAATACTTTTCAGGATGAAAAGTCAGTGACTCAAAGGAGGAAAGTGATTGGTTCAAAGTGACACAGTCTGGTGATGTCAGGGAAACAAGCAAAACACGGTCCTTCTAGCCCTTGGTCTCCTAGGCTCCTGTTTTCTTTTCTGCTGTCTGATATTTCATGTTCATTTCCTAGGGAGGCAAAGACAGTGAGTGGAGGAAAAGAAGCGAATGACCATTTGGAGTTCCTTCATAACTGAGTGGCTTTTCTGGTGGCTCAGACAGTAAAGAATACACTGGCAATGCAGGAGACGCAGGTTCGATCACTGAGTTGGGAAGATCCCCTGGAGATGGAAATAGCAACCCACTCCAGTATTTTTATCTGGGAAATCCCATGGACAGAGGGGCCTGGTGGGCTACAATTCATGGGGTCGCAAGAGTTGGACACATGTTAGCAACTTAACTACTACCACCATGAGTGAGTAAAGTCTGTGCGTTCTTTCCTAGATTCCATCCTGCCGGTAGACTGTAGAAATGGCCACATTTCCTCACCCCTTCCTGGGTCCATGCTATTTACTCTGCAACTTTGCAGCTCCTCCTAGTAAGAGGTGGAATCCATTTCCATACTCTTTGAATTTGCCTAGCCCATGATTGACTTAGGCTGATAGAGGTGTGCCAGTTGTGAACTTCAGCCTCAAAGGGCTTATGCTTTTCTCTTCTTTCTTGGAAACATCTTGAAAATTGGCCTGGGCTAGCTGTGGAAGATGGAAACTGCATGGCCCAGTCACCCCCATCATCCCAACATCCCAAAGGCAACTAGACTGTGAGACCTATGACTGGCTATCCTAGACTAGTTACCACCCCCCCCCCCCACCCCCTGCCAATACACGCACACCTGTCACCTGGCTGCAGACATATGAGCAAGTCCAGAAGAAGTCAGCTACATCTGCCCCAGGTCAGCTAAACTGCCCAGCTGGGCAAAGAGAAATGCTCAGTCTAAGACAATGACCTTGGGGCAGGTTGTTCTGCAACAATAATACTGATACAACTGTAATGGTATCTAGTCATATGATCCTGCCTTTGCACTGGGATTCCAAGCTGCATGTTTCCCAAGGCTCTGCCACCTGTATGCCGGAAAGTATCTGGAGCACTTTCATCCTGGCTCAGCCAGTCTAGATTAATGCTGTGCCAAGAGCAAACTCTCAAATGCACAAAGCCTGTGGGTACTGCCCTGGTGAGAGCCCTCAGAGGGAGTTTAGGATGTGGTTAGAGACAATGGGGACCAGGAGAAAGCCAGGGGCATGGAGTCTTTGGTGCTGTGATTTGCTGAACCTTTGCCTGGGCCATTCCCCCATGGATACCATAGGTCTGGCTTACTTAATGCTAGAGGTGCAGCTTCCTATGGACTGAATTGTGTCCCCTCAAAATTCATCTGTTGAAGCCCTAATCTCTCGTATGGTATTTGGAGCTTGAGCCTTTGGAGGGGTTTCCCAGGTGGCACTAGTGGTAAAGAGCGTGCCTGACAATGCAGGAGACATAAGAGATGTGGGTTCGATCCCTGGGTTTGGGAGACCCTCTGGAGGAGGACATGGCAATCTGCTCCACTGTCCTTGCCTGGAGAATCCCATAGACAGGGAAGCCTGGTGGGGCTATGGTCCATGACGGTTGCAAAGAGTCGGACACGACTAAAGTGACTTAGGACACATGCATGCATTGATTCATTTACAGCATGAGAGAACTTATGTATGTTTGTGTCTCCCAAAGGCCTTGAAAGATGGCTTTGAAAGGTGATCAGGTTTACATGAAGTCACGAGGGTAGGATCCTCCTGATAGGATTGATGCTCTTATAAAAAGAGACAACAGACAGCTCCATCTCTTTTTCTCCCTACTCTTTTCCCTCTTGGCAGTGTGCAGATATAGTGAGAAGGCTGCCATCTGCAATCCAGAAAGAAAGTTCTCATCAGAACCCAACCACGCTGGCACCCTGATCGAGGACTTCCAGCCCTCAGAACTATGAGATAATAAACTTCTGCTGTTTAAGCCACCCAGTCTAGGGTATTTGTGATGGCAGCCCCAAACTAATACACAGCTGTTTCTAGTTAGACAGATGTTTGGCATTGCTTCAGGGGAAAATAATCTGAATGATTAAATGCATTTTTCAGTCCAGATGTTTTGGCAATGTGAGGATGTAGCCAACATGTGCTTGTGGGGTGACCCTGTGGCTATCCTGGGGAGTAGCTTCTGGACAAAGTGAGGAAATTCTGGGAAGGACCAGGGGAAGCTCCCTTCTCTTTTGTGCCAAGGATGCACATGTTCATTTTTGAGAAGAGGGCCTTCCATATGTGGGCTTTTTGTCCATGGAGATTTATGAAATACATCCAGCCTCCTCCCTTTAGTTGCACAGAGACAACTTTGAATGAGCCTGCCTAATAGTTTGTCATTGTTCTCTCCCTCTGTTCAGGTTGTTGATAATCACTGCTGCATTTGTGGTTGAAAATTGTGAGAAGTAAATTCTGGGCAAGGTCAAATGAGTGAGCTAAAGAATGTCAAAAGATGAAATAGGTGACCAGGACGTGTACTGAAAAGGGTCCCCAGTACCAGCTTTACAATGATGAAAGGCTTGTCTTAATGTATAAACATTAAATAAATGTATAAATATAAATTGAGGTCTTATTTAAACTCCCTCCTCCCTTCTCCAAACCAAGAACTCTGTTAATGATTCTTTCTCACATGTGACTCAGAATCAGAGTTGCTGACCACACAGAAGGGAATTCTCTATTGCCGGATTTCATTGTTTAGTTGCTAAGTCATGTCCTGCTACTGCTGCTAAGTCACTTCAGTCGTGTCCGACTCTATGTGACCCCATAGACAGCAGCCCACCAGGCTCCCCTGTCCCTGGGATTCTCCAGGCAAGAACACTGGAGTGGGTTGCCATTTCCTTCTCCAATGCATGAAAGTGAAAAGTGAAAGTGAAGTCGCTCAGTCGTGTCCGACTCTTAGCGACCCCATGGACTGCAGCCTACCAGGCTCCTCTGTCCATGGGATTCTCCAGGCAAGAGTACTGGAGTGGGGTGCCGTTGCCTTCTCCAACTCTTTGCAATTCCACAGACTGCACCACTCCAGGCTTCCCTGTCCTTCACTGTCTCTCGGAGTTTGTTCAAACTCATGTCCACTGAGTTGATGATGCCATCTAACACTGCAGGATGGGTAAACTTTTGTAAGTGTAAATAGTACATATTTTTGGCTTTGCTAGCCATAAATGCTGTAGCCACTCAACTTTGCTATTGTTAAATGAAAGCAGCCATAGATAACACTTAGACAATTTTTTTTTTTTTTTTCATCAAAAGCAGTGACTGCCTGGATTTGGCTCATGCTCCATGGCTTGCCAATTCTACTCTACTAGGTTCAATGAATCAATGTTTCTAAGGTGCTTTAAGCAGCTCCTGGAATATGATGATACTTTGGAATTGTTGATTATTGGTCTTCTTCACCTGACCTGGAGCAAGGCAGTAGGAGCTAAGCCCTAAGGAGAAATAGGTTAATATACAGTGAATATGAGACTTAGTCAGATGAAAATAAGGACGGGGGTCAATTGAAGGGACGTACATACAGTCCCAGCACCTGGCGGAGAATTGCCTTAGAGGCTGTGTCTTAGTTCAGGCCGTTATAACAAAGTGCCATAGACTGTGTGGCTTATGAACAAGAGAATTTTTTTTCATAGTTCTGGAGGTTGAAGGTCTGAGATAAGGGTGCCAGCAATGTCAGGGAGGGAACCTCTTCCAGGTTGCAGGAAGGGGGGCCCCTTTCAGGGCCCAAATGGCTCTTGTCTAACAGTCAGAAATGAATTGTCTAAGGAGACACATGTGCTGACAAAGCAAGAGATTTTATCAGGAAAAGCCCCCCTGGGTGGAGAGCAGTAGGGTAAGGGAAACCAGGAGAACTGCCACGCGGATTTTATGGTGATGGGGTTAGTTTCCAGGTTGTCTTTAGTTGATGATTTTGACTCAGAGTCCTTGCTGGTGGTGCAGGCCTTGTTCAGCCAAGATGGCTGCCAGCGAGAAGGATTCTGAGAAGTGGTCGGACATGTGGTGTCTCCTTTTGACCTTTCCTGATCTCCTCTGGTTGGTGGTGGCTTATTAGTTCCATGTTCTTTACCAGGACAACTCATGTAAATGGTTACTATGGTGCCTGGCCAGGGTGGGCAGTGTGCTTCCCCTAACAGATGGACTCCTCTTTCTGTTCTTATGGCAGAAAGAGGACTAGAGAGCTTTCTGGGGTCCCTTCCCCACAAGGGATGTGTGGGTGGGCTTCCCTTGTGGCTCAGCTGGTAAAGAATCCACCTGCAACGTGGGAGACCTGGGTTAGATCCCTGGGTTAGGAAGATCCCCTGGAGAAGGGAAAGGCTACCCACTCCAGTATTCTGGTCTGGAGAATTTCATGAACTGTGTAGTTCATGGGGTCGCAAAGAGTCGGACACGACTGAGTGACTTTCACTTTTGCGTGGGTATGTTCTCAGTCGTGTGACTCTTTGTGACCCCATGGACTGTGGCCCATCAGTCTCCTCTGTTCATGAAATTTTCCAAGCAAGAATGCTGGAGTGGGTTGCCATTTCCTTCTCTATTGGGGCCCCTTTTATAAGGGTACTAATCCCATTTATAAGGGCTCTCCCCTCAGGACCAAGCATCACTTCTTAATATCATTCCATTATAAGTTAGAATGTCAACATTTGAACTTCAGGGGGATGCAAACATTCAGTTCACTGTTATAATTCTTTTGCCTCGCCAGGAGATTAAGATGCCATGTTCTGTCGTGGAGTAAGCCCCGCTACCTTTCCCTTCTACATTAGCTTTATGAACTAACAGTCCATAGATACGCTGCTTGAATAAACGAATTGATATCCTCTATCCCACAGTATCCAATAGAATATGAGGTTATCACTGCAACAATTCCAGGCAAATAACTCTAAGCCCCAAAACAAAGTGTCATCTTGCATGATCCAGATTAAGGGTACTTGCTAACAACATTCCTACATGATTTACAAACCTTTCACTCAATCCTGGTTGCATTGGCTTTTCTATTGCTCTGTTAGCTTAGTGCAGGTGTGTGAAAAGATTTGAGCATGATGAATTGTTTCTCCAAGAGCCAAAAAAGTAAATGATGAAAGAATTGGATAGAAAACATGTTAACAAGATATTTTATATTAACTCCAAGGAGCTAGATCAATTACTATGATGTGTTACATGTTCAGAAGTCAGGAAATTCTAAATTATGGTTCCCAGTATGAACGTAACTCAGACCCTTTGCACATGCAGTATTTTATAGGACTGTATATGGTGTTAACTTTAATGCTTTAACATCTATGCTTAATGTGGCAACTATAAATTTGAATTTCTTGACTTCAGAGGTTATAATGTTTAACCATACAGCTGCATCGATGTGCTTATTGCATTCAAATATTTCTTGGTGTAATATTTTGATGAATCAATCCCCTATATGGATAGGTCTGGGCTATTTGGTTATCATACAAAAAAAAAAAAAGAGTGCTGTCTACCACTGTTTAGCTCTGTAGCCTCTCTAGGCCATTTGAACTAGTGGAATGTGAATGATCAATTTTCACTTTCTGGTGGTTTCTATACCAAATCGGACCTTAAGGAAGAAGGATTATTTGAACATTGTTGTGCCACTTATTTCAAGAGGTTTGGTTAACCTAGAGATGGTGTGGGAAATGTAAGAAAAGTTCAGAGTTTAATTCCAGGCTGTAATTCTCATTAGAACTGTAAATGGAATCCCCTTGAGTTTAAAATCTAATGTGAGAGTCTGATAGGAGATTTATAAATGAAAAATCTCACAAGCCTGGAAGTAACCAATTTTGCCTATTAAGTGATTGGTACCATGACCACTTGCTCATTCTCTGTGTATTTCTTTGCTCCTGAGGGCACATCATTTTAGACAAACAGGTTTCTCTAGTTTCAGAGATATCTATCTCCCTTCCCCCCCTCATCACCATACCACTCCCGGGCTTCAGCTTTCTCTGGTTTTAGCAAAAAGGTTGTAAAGCAGCTGTCCTGGCCATTGTTGGCAAAAAACTTGGAAGGCCATAAGGGAAGCTGTGCTCTCAACCACTTTGCTATTATAATTAGTCCCAAGTTCCTTGTTCTGGGCCAGGTACTCACCCCGTACACATACCTACATGTAGGTGCAGTGAGTATGGATCTTATTTCATAAGCTCAGGTGTGCAGGAAATGTTCCTCTTTAAACATTTTCTTTAAATTGACTTAATTTTAACTTCTGGCACCCATAGTACTGGGCTGTTTTGTATGCTGTTCATGAGAGTTGTACTTAAAATAGTGTAAGGGCACCAAGAGGTTGAAAGTAAAATATTGGAAGAAAACATTCTGTGCTAACACTGACCAAAAGTAAGCTGCTATGAATATCTGTATGAATATCCAGACAAAATGGATGTTAAGGTAAGAAGGAGTACTAGAAATAAATGGGAACATTTAATAAAGTTTAAGGGAATAATTCAACAGACATAATAACATAAACTTTAAAAATATAAAGCAGAATATTGCTGAAGTGAAGTAGATATTGACAGATCCACAATGAATTGGATTTGTTATAACAAGAAGCCAAATCTGTGAGAATAAGAAATTTTTCTAATACAATTTACTCTCTAACACAACTGATTCTAACGTAACTGTTAGAACATTCAGGCAAAAATATGTGAGGATATAGAAGACTTGACCAATATTATCTACCAATGTGATCAAATTGAAATTTATAAAATTGAACACTCAACTGTACAACACAAATTCCTTTCAAGTATACACAGAACATTTGTTTACCAATATTGACTCATATGCCAGATCATAAAGTAAGTTGGAAAAATTTCAAAAGATTGAAGCCATGTGCATTATATTCTCCAACCATAGTGGAACTGAGCTAGAAATTAATGCAAAGAGATAACTAGAAAATCCTCAAGTATTTGGAAATTAAACAATACATTTCTAAATAACCCATGGGTCAAAGAAGAAATCACAATAAAAATTAAAAACATTTTTTTTCACTAAATGCTAATGAAAATGCAACAAAATAAAACTTGCGGGGTAAAACTAAAGAAGTACTTTGAGGAAAATATATGGCCTTAATTCAACATGTCTGCAAAGAGGTAAGGCTGATAATCAGAAGTCTTATCTTACATCTCAGAAAGTTAAAAAAAAAAAAGAGAGAGAGAGATGAGCAAAGTAAAAGGACAGAAATAAAGATCAGATCAGAAGTGAATGAAATAAAACAAACACATAAGAGAATCAATAAACCCAAAGTTGGCTCTCTGAATATACTAATGAAATTGACAAAAAATTCTTCTAAAAGTATGCTTTCTTCTTTGGAAGTCCTGAGTTAAAGTGTTCCCTGGATATACTGTGTGTCAATATCTGAATTAGCTAGAGAAAGAATCTGATTCTTCATGAGAAGAGACAAAGTATATAGTGACTGATACAGTCTCTCTCTAAAAAAAAGTGAAAGTGTTAGTCCCTCAGTTTTGTCTGACTCTTTGTGACCCCTTAAACTGTAGCCCGCCAGGCTTCTCTGTCCATGGAATTCTCCAGGCAAGAATACTGGAGTGGATTGACATTCCTTTCTCCAGCCTAGGGATCAAACCGAACCTGCATTGCAGGCAGATTCTTTATCATCTGAGCCACCAGGGAAGCCTATTTTCAACTACTGAACCTATTTTCATTTGCATTTTACACATGTATACCAGCCATCCCACAAAAAACTGAGCAGGTAGGGGAATCAATAGCTGAATTTCATTTTGCACAGAAAATTAGAAGTTGGTAGAAATAGAGGTTTAGAAGAAGAATCTTACCTCATCTTCTCTCATCCCATGCATTATTATATATATATGCATTATTATATTATTATTATGTCATCAAATCTGAAATTAGTGTGTTGTTTGTTGTTTTCCTTAATAAAATTATTTTAAAAGTATATTTTTCTAATCAAGAATGCATTTTAAATTCTCCTTGATAGGACTCAAGATATGATGTTTAGATTAAATTTTTATTTCTGACATTTGGTATTTTTTTGTTTGTTTTTCTAATAGTGAAAATTAAAGACAATATTTTTTATAGTCTTTATACTTTGCTGGCCTGATTCTTGATGGTCTATATTTTGTTTTCCTCATGTTATAATTCTCTTAGATTTGATGACTCTTTATTGTGCCTTTTAGTTTCTGTACCTTATGCATAAAATATGTGTGTGTATATTCTTCATTACTTCCATATTTTCAATGATTTACTCTTGAAATCTTTAAATTGTTTTCCCATTACTCTTTCTTTTAAGGATTCGCAGTGTCATGTGTTCTTTATGTTACATTGTATTGTCTTCTCTAATATGGAATTGCTAACAATCATAAAATACAAAGCATATTCAAACTTTTCCCCCTGCATGCATTGTTCTACATAACTTCCATTGAAGCTTCACAAATGTCCTGCCTTTATTGAGACAGGCGGATGCTAATACTTTATTAACATACACATTTAAAGAAAATATGACTGATTCTTCCTTTGTGGGGATAAGGAGCTAATTTAAAAATAATGTTTAGTAATGTAATAGATTAAAATCAAAGGTTCTATTGATTAAGTACTTCCCTGGGTATGAAACAGTGTATAGGCTTTTTACATAAGCTCTGACTTAATCTCAAGACAATGTAAAGATGTAAAGGGCTGGAGAATGGTTGAAAAATAACCCAACACTCAAATTGAAATAAGACTAAGTGCTGAGAAGAATTCATGCTTTTGAATTGTGCTGGAGAAGACTCTCAAGAGTCCCCTGAACAGTGAGGAGATCAAAGTAGTCAACCCTAAAGGAAATCAACATTGAATATTCATTGGAAGGACTGATGCTGAAGTTGAAGCTCCAATGCTTTGGCCACCTGCAAAGAGTCAACTCATTGGAAAAGACTGATTCTGGGAAAGATTGAAGGCCAAAGGAGAAAGGGTGGCAGAGGATGAGATGGTTAGATAGCATCATGACTCAATGAACATGAAAGTGAAGAAAGGAAACCTGGAGTGCTGTAGTCCACGGGGTTGCAGAGTTGGACATGACTTAGCGACTGAATAACAACAATATAATCCCAAGGCCTAAACTGTTTCACCTGGGCTTCCCTGGTGGCTCAGTCAGTAAAGAATCTGCCTGCAATATGGGAGACCTTGGTTTGATCCCTGGGTTAGGAAGATTCCCTGGATGAGGGCATGGCAACCCATTCCAGTATTCCTGCCTGGAGAATCCTCAAGAACAGAGCAGTCTGGTGGGCTGCAGTCCATGGGGTCACAAAGAGTTGGATGCAACTAAACGACTAAGCACAGCACAAGCTGTTTCCGCCCAAGTAAACGTTTTTGGAAAATTTAGAAATATTAACTTCTATGCAGATTTATTAAAGAACTTGGGGTGTGTATGGGATAGACATGTGCCTGGAACATGTTAGCTACTCACTCGTTGTTTGCTTTTGAGTGGATGACTGATGAATTAATTAATGTCAGTGATTTAGAAGATAAACTGTTTCTTGGAGTCTGTTTTGCACCATGTAACTAGCCAGGTGGTTTCTTTTTCTGATGTACTTTGCATGTCTGTGCAATTGGTACTGCAGAGGTGTTTCAATTGGGTGAGGAATTTCATGGTTTGTGCAGACAACTGTGACCTGACGGAAGAAACAATTTGTCCCCTCTTCCCAGGGTTTGGCTTTGGTTCCCATTCCAGGAGTGCTAATGACCGGGACATCTGCAATCTGCAGGCTCAGCAATTGCTTTGGGGGCTGACAGCAGCTGTCAGCTGAGGGCCCCGGAGGTTCCTCTCTACCAGTGATCAGATGGTCTCATCATAAGGAGGGCACTGGGACTCTGTCTACTTCCTGGGCAAAAAAGAGCTCTCTTCTAGTTAGGATATAATCAGGCACCCTCTTCTAATAAATGGTGCATGAGTCCTTCCAGTTCCTGAGCATCCATCAGCATGTTGACTGGATGTAGGTCCAAGGGGGAAGGGCTTGCATTTCCCATTGAAGAGAGCACAATTGGCTTCTATGAGGCATAAAGATAATTTTCATTTTTATTTCACAGACAAAATTACAAGATTCTGCAGCAATGGGGAAAGCTAGTTGGAGAAGTTGGGAGGGAGGCCTGCGAATATATAGGTATCTGAGCAAGTACTGTAATTCAAATCAGCAAGTTCTTGTTTATGGAGGAGTGGGCAGGAAGTACAGGTATGCATCCTATCCTTCCAGCCAAATCCCTGGAGGATTGGAAGCTCGGCTCTCTTCCTGTATTGTCCTTCTATTCTGTGTTTGTTTGTATTCAGATCAACAATATTAATACCCTATCAACCAGTTGCCAGTCCCTGAGCTGGATGATGTTGTGGGCAATAGAAGAGAAGAAAAATTCCTGAATCTCTTAGCACATGGGCTTCCCTGGGGCTAAGATGGTAAAGAATCTGTCTGCAATGCGGGAGACCTGGGTTCGATCCCTGGGTTGGAAAGATCCCCTGGAGAAGGGAATGGCTATCTACTCCAGTATTCTTGCCTGGAGAATTCCATGGACAGAGGAGTCTGGTGGGCTACGGTCCATGGGGTTGCAAAGAAGTCAGACATGACTGAGTGACTTTCACTTACTTACTTAGAACATACAGGTAGAAAAATTTCACATGTATAAGACTATATGGCCTCTGAATTATGTCAGTTTAATTATTAGACCAGCCAAAGAACCTAGAAGGGAAAATTTCTCCATCCCTACAATTTCCAGCTCTAACATTCCCACTATGTGTTTGAATAAGATGGTCTTAACCTTTCTCTCAGCTTGACTAAATTTTGGACATGCTTCCTCTTGACTCTAGGACCCTAAGCATCCTTTTCTTACAGCATTTACTTTAGAAAACTTGCATTCTAAATCCTTTGTATTCCCCTTTGACATGTAAATCTTTTTAAAAGCCTCTTGCCAGTTTTACAACCTGGGCATGCATATCTTTCTGAAGAACCTGGGAACTACAGCTTTGAAGAGAAATCTACAAAGGAGATGATATGCTAATTTCCTGATTTCAGTGGGATGATAGAAACCTCAGTGGGTACCTTGCTCCAAGTTGCAAAACTATCTTGATTATAAAGAAGAAGCTATGATAACAGCAAAACTCATGTGGCAATGTGAGATGGCGTAAATTGAAATGATCAGTTTTGGTCAGTTCAGTTAGTTCAGTCATTGAGTCATGTCTGACTCTTTGTGACCCCATGGACTGCAGCAAGCCAGGCTTCCCTGTCCATCACCAACTTCCAGAGCTTCCTTAAATTCATATGCATGGAGTCAGTGATACCATGCAACCATCTCATTCTCTGTTGTCCCTTTCTCTTCCCGCCTTCAATCTTTCCCATCATCAGAGTCTTTTCCACTGAGTCAATTCTTCGCATTAGGTGGCCAAAGTTTTGGAGCTTCAGATTCAACGTTAGTCCTTCTAATGAATATTCAAGAACTGATTTTCTTTAGGATTGACTGGTTGGATTTCCTTGCAGTCCAAGGGACTCTCAAGAGTCTTCAACACCACAGTTCAAAAGCATCAATTCTTCAGCGCTCAGCTTTCTTTATAGTCCAAATCTCACATCCATACATGACTACTGGAAAAGCCATGGCTTTGACTAGACAGACCTTTGTTGGCAAAGTAATGTCTCTGCTTTTATGCTGTCCAGGTTGGTCATAGCTTTTCTTCCAAGGAGTAAGGGTGTTTTAATTTCATAGCTACTGTCACCATCTGCAGTGATTTTGGAGCCCCCCAAAATAGAATCTCTCATTGTTTCCATTTTTTCCCCATCTATTTGCCATGAAGTGATGGGACTGGATGCTATGATCTTAGTTTTCTGAATGTTGAGTTTTAAGTCAACTTTTTCATTCTCCTCTTTCACTTTCATCAGGAGGCTCTTTAGTTCTTCTTCACTTTCTGTCATAAGGGTGGTGTCATCTGCACCAGGAGTTGGGGACAGCAGTGAAGATCCAAAGAGGCTGCCCTCATGGCATTTGATGTCTATAACAGTTGTCATTGACTGCCAGTATCAAGTATTTCAATCTTGACAGTAACCTCAATCTTGATAACTGACAGTCAATGACAACTGTCATAGACACCAAACACCACGAGGGCAGCCTCTTTGGATCTTCACTGCTGTCCCCAGCTCCTGGAACAGTGCAGGATCATAATAAGGGATTGCCAGTTTGTCAAGTGAATGAGTGAATTAGATGATAGAGGAAGGTAAGGCAGTATATGTGTTGGTTAAGAGGCTAGACTTGGGATATTCAATCACGGGTCTGTCCCTTGCTGTGTGACATTGGGCTGGTTTCTTAGTCTTTCCAAGTCTCAGTGTTCTTGTCTATAAAACACGGTTAACATGAACATCTAGTGCATAACATTGTTATAAGAGTGAAACAAGATCACACATAAAAGGAGATTTAGGGCAGTGCCAGCCAGGCCTATAGTAAGGGCTCAATACATTTTAGCAGTTTTTCGTATTAATGGCTAGAGTGTCATTTAGGGTTGATTTTATTTGAAGGTGTAATCAATGGATGAAGGGGAGATCTGGAATCTACTTCTGATTCTTCCATTAGCAAGATGTGTATTTTGGGGGAACTCAGTTCTCTTCTCTGGATCCCTAATTCTCATTTATAGAAGAAGGTAGTTAAGGAAGATGGTCTCTGAGACTGAATCCAGCTTCTTCAGTTTGGGGTGGAGCTGCGAGGTCACATGCTAATAGGGACAAGCAGATAGAAATAACAAGCCCAGTGAGCTACATAGATCTGATCTGACCTCATAGCCTCTGGAGACAATGGAGAAGGGTGGAGACAGTAGTAAACTGCAGCCTTGGAGAATAAGCCTCAGTGGTTACTATCCTGAACTTTAGAAATATGACTTCACATTTTCTATGAATTCTGAAAAATTTTGAAAACTAGCAACTGATTCAATTTTTCTGTTGTTGATTTGTTTTAAAGATTGTTTGGTCCACTGCTTCATAAAGTAAACCAAAAACATTTGTGCGCCACTAGGAGAAGGCAATGGCAACCCAATCCAGTACTCTTGCCTGGAAAATCCCATGGAAGGAGGAGTCTGGTAGGCTGCAGTCCATAGGGTCTCAAAGAGTCGGACACGACTGAGTGACTTCACTTTCACTTTTCACTTTTCACTTTCATGCATTGGAGAAGGAAATAGCAGCCCACTCCAGTGTTCTTGCCTGGAGAATCCCAGGGATGGCAGAGCCTGGTGGGCTGCCGTCTATGGGGTTGCACAGAGTTGGACACAACTGAAGCAACTTAGCAGCAGCAGCAGTTTGTTACTTCTGGCTCTAGGAAGATAAGAAGAAAACATGATCTGAAAAATGAGTTTTCAGGGAGTTTTAGCAAAACTGGAACCACTACTGACCCTGTGATATAGTGGCTTGCCCTCTACAATGCTTATAAAGGTGTCTAACGATGCCCACCAACCCAAAACATGACCTTCAGGTAGTCAGAGAACTGAAACAGAATCTTGTTCCTAATTAGGTCAGAAATCCTGAGATCCTCCCTTTGTCTGATATTTCCAGCTACATTCAAGATATTTTTAGTTGCTTAAGAGTGTTAAGCATGGTTTAGGATTCCTTAGAGGGAACTGAATATCCATATGACACTTTTCATGGCCATTAAAGTCAAGTCGAAAGGTGGATTCTCAATCTGGGAAGGGAGATGCCCTCTCAGAATTTCAATCTTGGTGGAAGGGGCAGCATGAAGATGTCCCTACCTGTTGAAGTTTTTGGTATGTCTTTTGTAGGATGGAATCAAGAACCCTGGGATTTCCTTTTATTGTTGAGAATCACACTTGTGGGTCTGAGGTCTTGGGAGAGATAGAAAATCTCACTGAGTTCATCTGTTCAGACTGGGACAATCAAGGGTTGCTGGCCACAGAAATGTCCTTATAGATGGGTGGCAGTCAATTTCAACAAATGGAAAATTCATGTTGAGTCAACTGACTGTCTTCATGTAGGCCTCAGTGGGAGTCTAACTGAGCATGATGTGGCCTTTTGATCATCCAGCAGCTGACCAAACCAATTGAGTTTTTGCAACTGCAGCTTTTCATTAGGCATCATAAAGACACAACCTAAATAAAGCATTAGCCTCTAGAATGTGTTTAAATTGAATTTCTGGATACTTTGGCATGTGTCCAGTTTTAAATATGTTCTGATCTAACTGTATCTAATCTCTAATCAAAGGATCCTAGTATATGGAACATTCCCGTTAATAATGATACCTTAAGACATCCATTAAGTCTGGACATTAATTTTATGGAAATTCTCCAATACATCTCCATTAGAATTTTTTTCTTGGCAAAATTAGTAATAAAAGCTTTTAATAAATGCCATAAATATCTATGTTCAATCAGACTATTACCCAGATTAAAACCAGACCAAAATAGAAAATAGTTACTTCTGCTAAAAGTCATGACCTTGAGAAGACATTTTGAAAAAAGATTATGAGCTCTGTAATTACTCAAAAATGTGTTTGCAGCAAAGAATAACTCGCTAGTAGGAGCAAATTAATAGCTATTTGACTGCTGTGTGGATTCCCTAGTTTTACACACCTAGTGGCTTCTGCAAAAACCTGTAAGGTCTATCCACATTGCAAGAACAGGTTTGCAGCCAAGAATATCAAGGCATGAGTTCTGTACTCTTCTATGACTAGTTCTGAGCTCCTGAGTAAATTAGTTACATGTCTTTAATCTTGCTTTCATTGTCTTTGAAACAGGTCAGTCCTACCTAGACATGGTGAGAATTGAATGAAATTTTGGGTCTGGAGAGCATTAGTACCACACTTGGCCCATAGGCGACGCTAAAGAAACAGAAGCCATTATTGTTAACGTGGTGGGGACAGGTAGGAGTCCAGGGTTTCAAAGGGTGGAAAAGAAGAGTAATGAGAAAAAGTGCTGGCTTTTTTTCTCATCAGTGTGGGTGTGTGTGAGTCGGTCAGTAGTGTCCGACTCTGCGACCCCATGGACTGTAGCCCGCCAGGCTCCTCTGTCCATGGAATTCTCCAGGCAAGAACACTGGAGTGCATTGCCATTCCCTTCTCCAGGGGATCTTCCTGACCAAGGGATCAAACCTAGGTCTCCTGCATTGCAGGCAGATTCTTTACTGTCTGAAACACCAAGGAATCCTATTCTCATCAATATATCTAAGCAAATAAAGACCCTTCTCTGCCTATCTTTGGCACTTTACTGCCCATACTCTTGGTAATTAACTAGGATGGAAATATGTGTGTGCTGTAGTCCAAGCTTTAGGGGTAAAATTAAGGTCTAGTATTTGCCCCATTTGACCTGGTCTATAGAACCACAATAAACAACCCAGCACTTAGGAAACATAGGTGGTAGGAGTTCACCTGGAAAACAGGCTGTAGAACCAGTCCTCTGTTATGTGGCTAACACCTTTGTCCTCAAGCTCCAGGCATCTGGTCGCTGAATCTTTTTTTTTCTGAGTCCTGGCTACTACCTGAGGTCCTTCTAGATAGATGATGATGATTTGGAAATGAGTTAGAAGTCATCTTGTCAAGGAATTTTCAAATTGCTTTAAAAAGACAGTGGAACCCTTTCTTTAAATGAAATCTTATGAGAAAATGGAAATGCATAAAAGAGAGAAAATTATAATCACTCCATAAGGGTTGAGGATTTTTCCATTTATTCCTTACTTCATCCCCCTGCTGATTTTAAGAATAATAGTTAGAAAACCATTAATTCTAGTTTGATCTTCTCCAAAAATAAATTCTGAGAGGATAATTGATCTGTTCAAGGTCACATAGTTAATTAATGAAAGAGCAAGTCTAGGGCACATTTGTAGTTACTTAAGATACTGCATGAAGATCATATTATTTGCAAGGCTTTTATTGGACTACAACATCAGAAAATCTTTCCCCTTTATCCTTTGTGCCCCTGCTTACCATGTCCCTGATATCATCTAGGGGCAATGCAACAGGAAGTGAGGTTTACATGCATAAATGTAGATGTGGAGAATGAAGGCTAATATCAACAATGGTGTGACATAAAATAAGTAGTCAGGCTTTTATTGAGAGACTCCTTTATTTTGGGGCTTCTCTGGTGGCTCAGCTGGTAAAGAATCCACCTGCAATGTGAGAGACCTGGGTTCAATCCCTGGGTTGGGAAGATCCCCTGGAGAAGGGAAATGCTACCCACTCCAGTATTCTGGCCTGGAGAATTTCATAGACTGCATTGTACATGGTGTTGCAAAGAGTCAAACACGACTGACATAGAATAAGTAGTCCGGTTTTTATTGAGAGATGCTTTATTTTAGATGCTTCTATTTAGCCATTCAATAGCTGTAAAATTTTTTTAGCCTTTTTGATTATCCAGAAACTGCCCAGGCTTTCTCTGAGTTCTGCTTGCTTATACCTGGCTTCAGTGTATCTCATGGATCCTGAGAACCAGGAAAGCTCTACCTCTTATCTGACTCTTCAGATTCAAGAACCAACTGGCTTACCTCTAGGCAGCCCAAACAGAGACCTAGCTGAATTTGTTCATTCCATGTTGCAATCTAAAGCCAACAAACTCTACAGACAAACAAACAAGACTGGATTTGGCCTATTATAAAGTATAAAACTGTGGAAAATTTAGAACATAAAGCTAAGCAAATGGAAAAAAATAGAAATTACTCATAATTTACCATTATTCAACATTTTAAACATCTTGATATGTTTCTTCTCTTTCTTTCTTTAAAAAAAATAAACAAATTTTGGTTTATTAAAAGAGTTTCCGTATCTCCAAAAAAAAAAAAAAAAAAAAGAGTTTCCTACTGTCAAGTAATTTGATTTTCCCAGCTTTTTCCTTTTATAAACAATGGTGTTATAAGAACCCATGTAGCTAAGTCTTGGTCCATATCCTCTGGTTATACTTCTCTTGGGGTTGTTGGAAATATGTAACTTTAAGGCTTCTGAGATCTTCTTTCTATTACATAATTTTGATCTTTCTTTTGAAAGGTAGATTTCACTCAATCTATTCTATTAGACATTTTTTTAACCTATTGCAAATGCTCTAAGTAATCCTTCTGTCTTAAGACATGAATTCCTGTTCTGATCGTAGCTTTAAAAACATCAAGTGACATATTGTTTCAATAAGATCATAAAGATGTCTTTCAAACATAAGCAATGGAAAAATTAAAACACTTTAAATTATAAAGCCCTCAGGCTGCTGTTGTTGTTTTGTTCTTATTGTTGTTGGTTGGTTTTTATTCTTAATGTTATCGTGGGTTGTAATTATGGAACGCTTGCTCTGTGAGGGGGCCCTTGACTGAGTACCCTACAGTCATTATTTGATTTAATCCTTGAAATAACTAAAAATTCTCATTTGACAGATAAAGAAACTGAGGTCCATCAAGCTTAGTGAAGTGAAGTCGCTCAGTTGTGTCTGAGTCTTTGCGACCCCATGGACTGTAGCCTACCAGGCTCCTCTGTCCATGGGATTTTCCAGGCAATGGTACTGGAGTGGATTGCCATTTCCTTCTCCAGGGGATCTTCCCAACCCAGGGATCAAACCCGGGTCTCCCACATTGTAGACAGACGCTTTACTGTCTGAGCCACAAGCTTACACCACCAATTAATGTGGCCAGACTAATAGTTGCCCCCAGTGATGCCTGGAATCTATGAATATATGGCAAAGGGGATTTAGCAGATATGATTAGATTAAAACCTTGAGATGGAGAGATTGTTTTGTATTATCTGAGCAGACTTAATGTAATCACAAAGGTGTTTATAAGTAAAAGAGGAGGGCAAGAGGATCAGGGTGAGAGAAGGAGATAAGATGACAGTAACAAAAGTCAGAGTGATGGGATTACAAAAGCCAAGGAATATAAGTGTCTTCTTGAAGCTGGAAAAGGTAAGGAAACAGATTCTCCTTTGCAACCATTAGAAGTGAAACAACTTTCCCAGGAACATGTGACTAGTACAACTGTCACTCAGATGGCCCTGAAGCCAGTGTTCTTTTTATTTTGAGCATGCTACCTTCCCAGACCGTTTCAACTATTTATGGAGAACCAAGAACAGCTTTTAGCTGACACTGCTGTCTAAAACAAAGTTCTCAACTCCTGGTTGGGTGAAACTTGTTTGGAGAGAAAAAATTTGCTACCCACACCTGTCGAAATTGATCTGTTCCTTAGAAATGTGTTTAATTGTCAATGAGAGTGGGTGCACAACTGTCAAGCTAACTCGCTGAAGTGACAAGTGGATGAGATTGGCGTTCTGTGCCTTCCTGGCTGATTTTAATTGTTCTTTTGGTTGGAGTGAATACAACTTTCTTTCTAAGGTTGATAATGAGAGCCTTCTATTGCTCCTTATATTTCCATGAAAGATATATCTACATTTTTAAAGTCCATTACATATACATCTGTGGTTTCTCTCTTATTTTTCTAAATGTAATTATCCAGCTAGGCTAAATTATGGAAAAGAAATTATAAAAATCTTTTCCTGCCAACAGTCTGAATCTGGCCAGCACATTCTTGGTGGTTTGAATGTTGGGTATAGTTTCTTTCTCTCTATTATTTCTTCTTTCCCCACTCCTGCCTCCAGAACCCTTTTAAACTCCAACAGGCTTTTTAGTGAACTGACATTTCTTAAGGTGGTTCCTTGAGCAGAGCACTATTGCCAAGTGGTCTGTTTGTTCATACATTGTAAGGATAGGTATATTTTAACTTTCGTATTAATTTTGAGGTATTGTTATACAGAAAGCAAAAATACACATGGTAGCTTTTATATATATGAGTTATACACAGAGTGAATTCATGTGTAAAATCATAACTGGGATTTGGAATGTGGTATTAACTAGCTGATGTAATACATAATCAAACTATTTTTAGCATGAATAAAAATAATTGCAACAATTCTTAAGAAGGTTGGCATAAGCTAAAGGGGATTTAGGTAGAACCATATCAATTAAAGAATAACAGACTCTAAATTATTTTTAGTTATTCATTTTTGCTTGGTCACTGAGCCTGTATAGTACTGTTCTTACTCATCGACCATGGGTAGGAAGCTAGCCTTCTTGGAGAGTAAACTGACAGTGATTAGTAAACTTAACAGTATCATCACCTTACGCCTCAGAAGATTCACTCATGACTGGACACCCCTGAAACTCTTGCAAACATCCACAAGAGATAAGGGCAAGGATGCTTCCTGTTCGTTAGCTGTGGTAGCAAGATTTGGAAGTAATCTGCATCTCCATCACTGGAAGAATGGCTTTGTCATATCTGTTTTATGCTTATGTCATCCAAACAGGAAAGGGGGAGCCTCGAAAACTAGAAAATAGATATGGACCCTATTAACTGGACTCTACTAACTAGGGTCATTTGGTATAAGATTCTGCAGACTTTGGGTTCATCACTAACTAGCAAGGTATTAAAACAATTTTGTTAGCAACTTTCCTTTGATTGTGTGGATAAGGTTAACACTGAGCTGAACACCAGCTCCACATTGAATTTTACCAGTTGGCTGAAATGCATGGTAAAACATTTTTTTTTTTTTTTTTGGATTTCAGAGAAAATAGCAGCCACCCATTTCTGCATCTGGGCTGTATCCACACACCTGGTTCTCTGAAGTTAAAGTTTGTCTGTCACCGGGACTTTGCTCCCAGCTCTCTGTTACCCAGGGAAAGCATGGAAATGGTGTCACCACAGGTAGGTGGATGCTTGGGAGGACCTAGAAAAACTGGAAGAGTTTCCTAATGTTGGACTCTGTTTCACACCTCAAAGGAGGTTTTATGAATCTTGATCAGTTGTGGTCTAAGGAGACTGAAATCATTTCTACTCTGGTACAGACAGACCTAGGTCTCTCCCCCACCCCCTGCCCACATTTTCTCTCAGTGTGTTCTCCTTCTTTAGAGTTGGAGAGAAAGAGTCTCTTAACCCTGCCCCACCCACACCACTGACTATGGCATCCTGCACAAACACATAAGAGTAGTAAATGGGCCTTTCTTCCAACTGCAGAGGGTCCTTATATTTTCTCCCTGGGTCTTGGGAGTGGTTGGCTCTATAAAGTCATTGGGGATTGGTTTGGCTCCAGTCTGACCAAGTCACAGTAGTGAAATGTTTACTGACCTTAGTTTTGTTTGTTTGTTTTTTCTTTTAACTTAAACCAGCAGTTCTCAAGCTTGTTGGCATTTTAGCATTATCAGGGGAGCTTTTAAAAGTACTGATGCCAGGGTCTAGTAGCAGAAATTTTGGTTTAAAGGCTTTGGTGTGGGGCCTGACATCAGGATTTTAAATAACATTCTGGTGGTTCTAACATGCAGCAAAGTATGAGAACCATGGCCTGAAACTGTTATCTGTGTGACCTTCTCAGTGGAGGTGACCATGATGTCTTGGGCTTCCCAGGTAGCTCAGCTGGTAAAGAATCTGCCTGCAGTGCAGGAGACCTGGGTTAGATCCCTGGAGTGGGAAGATCCCCTGGAGGAGGGAATGGCAACCCACTCCAGTATTCTTGCCTGGAGAATTCCAAGGACAGAGGAGCTTGGCGGGCTATAGTCCTTGGGGTCACAAAGAATCAGACACGGCTAAGTGACTAAGCACAGCACATGGTGTCGCATCGAATTTAAAAAGGAATACAACCTTGGATAAAGATCTTGCAGTGAAGTAAGCATCCTCCAAGAGCCCCACATAAACCCTCTGAGCTCCTTCAAACTCTGGCAATTTTCACAAAGTTCAGTGTTCCCATCATTGGGGACTGTGGAGAGAGGATGCATCTCAGGGTTCCTTTTGAGGTACAAATAATGATAATGGAAACTGAATCCTAAGAAAATCTAAGAAAATCCTAAGAAAATCTAGCTGGTCCATAATTGCATGATTTGTTCTTTCCACTAAAATTCTGTGCAAAAAAGGTTTTATGGAAAATTTTCCTGAGAGGAAAAGAAATTTAGTTTTGCTTTTTTTAAACAGATAGATATTGCAATGGGTATAAGATAATAAATATACATAAACACACATGCACATCTTAAAGCAGAACAAAGACCTGAAATGTTGAAATGGGTGAGGACCAAGTACATTTCTATGTACTCTTTCTAGTACATATTTTCAAGAAGTAAGCTTTTGTTTTTTTGAAATAGGAAATTACTGGATCTTTTGGAGGTGTGGTGGTGGTTAAAAACCTGTGTGACCCTCATAAGTTCTGATGAATGGTTGCAGGAAGTTTAGTTCATGTAGATTTCATTTAGCAAATTGCCTTTCTTTTATTGTTTTCATTTCCCTGATTTGGTATATTCAAATACTGCTCCATCTGTCAAAGGTCACGGATCCACCCAGGCGTCAGCAAGAATTCCCCTACAGGAACTGAGTTATTGATGTCCTCTGCAGGGGGTGCTTTGCCTCTGATGCTGCAAAGTCAATTACTGGAACTAACAACAGAATCACTATTTTATTGTTCTGCAGCCCATGAATACTGCAGCAGCTTCCAGAAATCGGCTTGGGGTCTTCTCAGATCCTGGTAGCCCTCTGTGAGACCTAATACCCATCCTGTTCTGAGTGTGCACCCCAGGAAACCCCAAGATGTGGAGTCTTGTGTGCCTCACATGTGTCTGTTTAAACACTTCAGTGTTATCCAAACTCCTATCATGCAGATGCTGACCAGAAGTGTGTAACCAATTAGCCATTATGGACTGTGGATTTTAGCATTACTAAATAGATCTGGCAAATATATTTTTTAAAAAAGCAAGAATAAAAAAAAAAGCAAGAATATATACTCAAGTATGAGCCAATACACTGTTTGAGAAGTAGGACTTATTCTTTACAAAACCAGAAAGATTCCATGTGATCTAAAATGCATATTCTTCCAACCTGTGTGTGTGTGTGTGTGTGTACGCGCACGCGTGCACATTTTCAGTCACGTCTGACTCTTTGCAACCATGGACTATAGCCTGCCAGACTCCTCTGTCCATGGAATTTTCCAAGCAAGAATACTGAAGTGGGTTACCGTTTCTTTCTCCACGGGATCTTCCCAACCCAGGAATGGAACCTGCATCTCTTGCATCTCCTGCATTGACAGGCAGGCTCTTTATTATTTTTATACTTTTGATATCTTTTAAGGAGTAAATGATAGTTCCCCTGATTCACACATACATGATTGAGAAATTGAATAAGGCATATCACCTAATGGCTTAATTCCATCTTTAATAAAAGTAACAATAAAACAGACCAACATTTGTTATTTTAAACACAAATCAGTTTTGTTAAAGATAAAATACCATCTGGAGCAAGGTTTCATAAAATTATACAGTTGGAAAATACTTGAGATATTACTATGTCTGACCTAGCTTAAAAATCTCCCCTAGTAATGACCTCTGAAGACCTGTACATAAAAAGGAGCAGCCTTGTGGAAGTTCTGAATTCTAGGAGTTGGTTCCAAAGCTATCCAGTGTCACCTGCTCCTAAGTCTCTGTCTTTTTTCCTCCCAAGTCAATACCTTTTACTTGTTTTCTGGCTCATTTTCCTAGAGCTTTAGCTTTATGGATTGACTCTCTGCCTTTCAATAGCTTCCAGCCTGAGGCCTCCTTTCCTTGCTTCTGAGCTAATTACTTATCCCTGGAGTTAATTATTTTCTTCATGGTGAGAAAGAAAAGTGCAGCCCCTGACTGCTGTCAGCTTGAAGCTGTCTGGCTCTAACAGCTAGACCATGGAGTTCTGTTGGACATAAACAATTTCCCCGAATATCAATATCAGACAATGCCACTCTGTGATCATGGATGGAGAAAGACAAAAGCAAAACCACTGGGTAAACTTGTCTGCACGCAGTCAATAACAAGAGCCCTGTCCAAGCGAAAATAGCCAACATTTCCCCTTTCTGGGCTGACATGAGTGTTTGCTGCTATTTTACCAGTTATAGTTTTAGTCTCACTCTGTTACTCCTATATACCAGAGAAGAGAGAAGTATTAAGATGATATCCAAGGATAGAATTGCTTCTGTGTTGTGACAGTACTCAAACCAACACTGTGTTTCCTTGAGACTTCCTTAACATTACCTATATAAGTTCAGATCTTAATTCAAGTGCATCCTAAACCCCTTTCATTAGGTACTTGACCCATGGTTCTCTTTAAGGCGGTGACTCCCTCATTGCAATGAACCAATAAACCTAACTCTGTTGAATATAGATGTGTTCTGGTGGTTTTGGGCTGGAGGACATGGGCAACGGACTGTGAAATATTCATTCTCCCTGATTTAGTCATTTGATGACAACAACCCTTTTCAGCTTTTCTGCAAGGAGATCAAACCAGTCAGTCCTAAAGGAAATCAGTCCTGAATATTCATCAGAAGGACTGATGCTGAAGCTGAAACTCCGATACATTGGCCACCTGATGTGAAGAACTGATTCGTTGGAAAAGACCCTGATGCTGGGAAAGATTGAAGGCAGGAGGAGAAAAAGAAAGAAAGTGAAGTTGCTTAGTCGTGTCCGACTCTTTGCAACCCCATGGACTGGAGCCTACCAGGAGCCTCTGCCCATGGAATTTTCCAGGCCAGAGTACTGGAATGGATTGCAGGAGAAAGGGATGACAGAGGGTGAGATGATTGGATGGCATCACTGACTTGATGGACATGAGTTTGAGCAAGCTCTGGGAGTTGGTAATGGACAGGGAAGCCTGGCACACTGCAGTCCATGGGGTTGCAAAGAGGCGGACATGACTGAGAGACTGAACTGAACTGATCCTTTTCTGCATGATCTACAATCCCAGAAGGGCTCTGTAGAATAAGTAGACCTGGGCAATCTAACCTAATTCCATCAATTTTCAGATAATAAAAGAAAAACAAACAAGGACAAGCAAAGTTGTGATTTTTCCCCTCTAAAGCCATCAGGTAGTTACTGGCAGAACCATGATTAGCATCCAGTTTTCTCAGGCATGTTTTGTGCTTTCCTGCTCTACCACACTGACTTTTTAAAGAAATATCACTCCAAGAATAACGTACCTTTGAGTACTAAATTCAATTTGGTATCCATCTCCACTTAATTGAGTTTGGTTTCCATTCTCTCCCTAGAAAACACTTTAACCTTCAAATGCTGGGCACTGTCCAACACATGGCTACCCACAAGTCACTTTTAGCTTTAACTTTGAAAGGGTATTTTTGGTGAGGGCATTAATTTCTTAGGTGTGAGAAGCTTATTTAGTTGCTAACTCTCGTCAAAGCTGCAGTTTTATCTTCTGCTAATATCTGTCAGTTAGTGCCATAGAATAGCTAGCCAAAGAGAGTTTTTTGCTTTTTGGGTTTTTAAAATTTGCTTATTTTGGTTTTATTTTGTTTTATTCTCACTACATAATTTAAAAAGAGAAATCTTCAGAAAGCAAAAACTGAAACAAAATTTAAAAATGCTCTCACTATATTTCCAGTGTTCTCTTCTCTAATTCTTCTTGAAGAAATAGTTATTGGTGAGACAGGCTTCTCCCAGAAGCTATTCCTCACTTAAGCCTTTTTATTTCCTTTTTAAAAAAATCTCTAAATTGTCTGCATGGAAAGAGAATTCTTTAATTACACTGTAATTTTATCATCTGGATTTATATCAGAGCCACACTGACTCTTATAAAGACTTTCTTAAAACATATGCATTTGAAGAGACAGAATAGCTTGTTTATTACGATCACAAAAATAAAATCAAGGTGTTTAAAGCAAGAAAAAATGGAACCCTGCTATCAGAATAAAACTAGTTTATTACTTTCATATTGCAAGCAAACATTTTCAACATTTGTGACAGTGGGTATTAAGAATTAATATCTTGTTTTTCCATTTAACATTGAAACTCCAGTACTTTGGCTACCTCATGCGAAGAGTTGACTCATTGGAAAAGACTCTGATGCTGGGAGGGATTGGGGGCAGGAGGAGAAGGGGACGACAGAGGATGAGGTGGCTGGATGGCATCATGGACTTGATGGACATGAGTTTGAGTGAACTCTGGGAGTTGGTCATGGACAGGGAGGCTTGGCGTGCTGTGATTCATGGGGTTGCAAAGAGTTGGACACGACTGAGCGACTGAACTGAACTGAATGAATATAGTCCCGTGTTTTCAGATGGTTTGCATTGTATGTAATTTCTAAGAAGCAGAATAATATGTTAACGGATCATAAACCTGCTTTGGACATTTAGTTGTTTCCAGTATTTTAGTTTTGTTTGGCTTAGTTTTTTTGTTATTTGGTATAGACAAGACTTCAGTAAATATTGTTGGGCACATTTGCTTTTCTTGAATTCCTTTTCCTTTTTTTAGGTTAATTTTCAGAACTTGGATGGTAGTGTTGCTATTCAGAGACTGGAAGCATCTCTATGGCTCTGGTTATGTATCATATTGCTTACTAAAAAGTTTTAGGCTATTAGCATCATTGAAACTGCCTCAGAATTGCATATTATCATGAAAAATATTTGCCCCTTGGTTTTAGAACTGAAAAATAACTTCTGTTTTACTTCATTTTGTATATTTTTCATTACAAGGTAAAATTATCTTTTGTCATGTGTTTGATATTTTTTAACAATATTAATTTTGAGTTTTCATGCTGACCTAAGATAAATAGGTTATTTAATTTTTGCTCTCTCTGGAATTATGTCTTATAGTAAATTAGGAAACTTATTCCCAGGTTGGAAAGAAGCCAGACTTCTCTGAAATTTGGGAAAAAAATTGAGGAATGTAAAACAGAGATGGTGTAGTATCTGTCTACAAGGCACCCTCTAACATCCTTCTTTATGTCCCAAATGGTCATTTTAAGACCTACTGTTTAAGATCTATTGCATTCTCCTTGGGCTTCCTTGGTGACTCAGATGGTAAAGAATCTGCCTGCAATGGACGAGACTGGGGTTCAATTCCTTGCTCAGGAAGATCCTCCAGAGAAGGAAATGGCAACCCACTCCAGTATTCTTGCCTGGAGAATCCCATGGACAGAGGAGCCATGCAGGCTGTTGTCCATGGGGTCGCAAAGAGTCAGACACAACTGAGCAACCAACACACACACACATAATAATTTTCTCTCTTTCTGGTTTTCTTTGGCTATAACGTTTATATTTGGCATTTGCCTTCCTTCCGTAAATTGGAAATAATATATGTGTAGTAAAGCAGATTTTCTTTTTATTTAAAAGGAAGCCAAAAGAAAAACTATCTTTCACGAAAGCAAGTAGGAGTAATCTTTTGCTGGGAAAAAAGTTTCACTTACTTGTGAGAAGCCTACATTATATTTTCTACATATTTAGCAATGTTTCCTTTTAGTTGATAAGAATATAATGATTATTTTCTTAAAAAACCATTTCTGGTTAATTCATTATGTTTGGACATAACGAATATGAATATTCTTATATTCCAAATGCAAATCAAGATTACATGGACATTGGAATGCTATTTATAATTAACACTGGCTGCCACAGAAAAATCTAGATACACTGTCATTATAACAATAGTCTATTTACATGTAGTGTTTCAACTAGATATGTTAAAAATGTAACCTTACTTGCCATAGTCTCATCCTCCATTTTGTTGATGGTGGAATGGGGAACTTAATCTCATCAATTAAGGTTGACTTCATGGCATTTCTAGTCATTTCTTTCAAATAGTTATCTGAATGTTTAAACTCCCAATCAGAGGCAGTTTTCTCGAGATCTCCTCTTCCCCTTCTTCCCAGTGGAGCACAGTACTGCTGGGTCTTTGCTTGATTCCTCTGAAAGTTCATTCATTCCCTCTGATCACTGGCATCCTCTTCTACTGCCTGCTGGGTATGACCAGACTCACCTGGTTTGGGGGTATCACACTGGCTCCTTTTGATGAAGACTACATGACTCATGGATGCTATCAATAATCCCATGTTGGCCCAATCCCATGTTGCTGAGATCTCTGGGCTCCTCGATGCTGCACTCAGCCACCAACAACTGTATGGATACCCATTTCACCTGTGTGGCTTCAGGGCTATAATTTCTCCAAGAAGCTGGTCTTTATTCAGTTCATTTCAGTAGCTCAGTCATGTCCGACTCTTTGCAACCCCATGGACTGCAGCACGCCAGGCCTCTCTGTCCATCACCAACTCCCAGAGTTCACTCAAACTCATATCCTTTGAATCAGTGATGCCATCCAACCATGTCATCCTCTGTCGTCCCCTTTTCCTCCCGCCTTCAATCTTTCCCAGCATCAGGGTCTTTTCCAATGAGTCAGTTCTTCACAGCAGGTGGCAAAAATATTGGAGTTTCAGCTTCAACATCAGTCCTTCCAATGAACACTCAGGACTGATCTCCTTTAGGATGGACTGGTTGGATCTCCTTGCAATCCAAGGGACTCTCAAAAGTCTTTTCCAACTACACAGTTCAAAAGCATCAGTTCTTCGGGGCTCAGCTTTCCTTATGGTCCAGCTCTCACATCCATACGTGACTACTGGAACAACCATATCTTTGACTAGATGGACCTTTGTTGGCAAAGTAATGTCTCTGCTTTTTAATATGCTGTCTAGGTTAGTCATAACTTTTCTTCCAAGGAGGAAGCTTCTTTTAACTTTATAGAGTGTGTGAAAACAGGGAGCAGGCCCTCTGCTCTGTGGGGATCACTCCATCCAATCTGAGAGCTTCCACTACTTCTGGCCACTGCAAGGTGGGAGGCAGAGCAAAACCCCTTATCTAAGTCTGACCTCTTGCCTCTGTCTTCCTCTCTCTGTTCTTAGGATCTTCTCCCTAGTCCTGAAAGAGCTTCTTATTTTCCCTTCTCTCCTGACCAGAGCTGTCCCTGTATCATACCCTCCACTGTTCCTAGGGGGTTATGCTGTTCTCTTTTTTTAAGCACTAACAATGAAATAGTTGTAAGGAGAAGGGAATCAGATTATTGAAAAGGCAAATACATCAGGAGACATGCTCAAAATATCATCCCTACATTAGAGTTTTAGAATAAGAGGGGAACATAGAAGACCTAGTTAAAGGTTAGAATGGAGGGGAGAAATGAAGACATGAATTGCCTCCAGACATGTACACTCTGGAGAAAACAGAAAACTGCCTATAATATTTTGAAAAGACACTTACAGGCTGCTTTTATAATTGTTGATAGGCCCAGTTTGTTTGTCTGTTAGTTTATTACTTATTTATTAAACTGAGGTATATCTGACATATTATATTTGCTTCATGTGTACAACATAAAGATTGGAAATTTGTATACACTGCAAAATGATCACTGCAATAAATCCAGTTAACATCTATCACCCTACACGGGTACAGTTTTTTGAACTTTTATGATTCATTCTTTTAGTAACTTTCAGATGTGCAATACAGTATTCTTAACTATAGTCACCGTGCTGTACATTACATCCCCAAGACTTATTTATTTTATAACTAGAAGTTTGTACCTTTCGACCCTCTTCACCTATTTTGCCCGCTCCTTACCCTCCCTCCCCGCCTCCGCCCCCGACTCTGGCAATGGTCAGTCTTCTCTCTGTATCTGTGAACTGGGTTTTTGTTTTTGTTCTAAATTCCACATATAAGTGAGATCACATGGTATTTGTCTGTCTTGGTCTGACTTATCTCACTTAGCATAATGCCCTCGTGGTCCATTCATGTTATTACAAGTGGAAAGATTCGATCCTTTTTTTGTGTATGTGTGGCTGAATAATGCTTCATTGTATTTATATAACACATTTCCTTTATCCACTCCTCCATTGATGGACACAGGTTGCTTCCATGTCTAGGCTGCTGTAAATAATGCTGCAACAAATGTGGTGAATGTATCTTTTCAAATTAGTGTTTTCATTTTCTTCTGATAAATACCCCAAAGTGGGATTGTTGGATCATATCGGAGCTCTATTTTAAATTTTTGAGGAACCTCTATGCTTTCTTCTATTGTGGCTGCACCAGTTTACATTCCCACCAACACTGCACACGGGTTCCCTTTTTTCCACATCCTTGGCAACCTTTCTTTTTGAAAATGGCCATTCTGACAAGTGTGAGGTGATATCTCATGTGGTTTTGATTTGCAGTTCCCTGATGATGAGTGATGTTGATTATCTTTTTATGTGTCTGTTGGCCATCTGTATGTCTTCTTTGGAAAAATGTCTATTTGGATCTTCTGCTTATTTTAAAATTGGATTTTTTTTTTTTTACACTATTGAGTTGTATGAGTTATTTATGTATATTTTGACTATTAACCCTTTATTAGATATATGATTTTCAAGTATTTCCATTCAGTAGATTGCCTTTTCATTTTACTGATGATTTTCCTTTGCTGTGCAGAAGTTTTTAGTTTGATATTGTTTCATTTGTTTTTTGTTCTTTGTTTTTGTTTTAGCTTTTGTTGCCTTTGGATTTGGTGTCAAATCCAAAAAATCATCTCTGAAATATATAGGATATCAAGGATCTTAGTGCCTATCTTTTTTCTTAGGAGTTTTATGATTTCAAGGCTTATATTTACGTCTTTAATCCACTTTGAGTTACTTTTAGGTATGGTGTAAGATTATGATCTAATTTTAATCTTTTGCCTGTGGCTATTCAGTTTTCCCAACACCATTTATTAAAGAGACTGTCCTTTCCCTATTGTCTATTCCTGGGTCCTTTGTTGTACATTAATTGATGATATTTATTTCTGGTCTCTCTATTCCATTACAGAGAAGGCAATGGCACCTCACTCTAGTACTCTTGCCTGGAAAATCCCATGGACGGAGGAGCCTGGTGGGCTGCAGTCCATGGGGTCGCTAAGAGTTGGACACGACTGAGCGACTTCACTTTGACTTTTCACTTTAATGCATTGGAGAAGGAAATGGCAGCCCACTGCAGCGTTCTTGCCTGGAGAATCCCAGGGACGGGGGAGCCTGGTGGGCTGCCGTCTATGGGGTCGCACAGAGTCTGACACGACTGAAGCGACTTAGCAGCAGCAGCACCAGTTATTCTATTGATCTATGTGTTCTGTTTTAGTGCCAGTATCAGACTATTTTGATTACTATAGCTGTGCTGTATGGCTTGAAATCAGGGAATGAGATGCTTCTTGCTTTTTTCTTCTTTCTCTGGATTGCTTTGGGCCTTTTATGATATCATGGAAAATTTTAGGATTATTTACTTTATTTCTGTGAAAACTGCCTTAGGGATTTTGATAGAATTGCACTGAATATGTATATTGCTTTGGGTAGTATGGACATTTTAACAACACTAATTCTTCCAATTCATGAATAGGAAGTATTTTTTCCATTTACCTGTGTCTTCTTCAATGTTTTTCATCAATAACTTATAGTTTTCAGTGTATAGGTCTCTTAACTATCTGGTTAAATTTATTTCTAGGCATTTTATTATTTTTGATTCAATTGTAGATGAGATTGTTTTCTTAATTTCTGTTTCTGGTAGTTCATTGTATATTGTGTATGGAAACACCACAGATTTTTGTATACTGATTTTATTTATATCTTGCAACTTTGCTGAATTTCTTTATTACTTCTAAAAGTTGTGTGAGTGTATGTGTGTATATAGTCTTTAGGACACTCTCAGTATAATATCTTATCATCTGCAAATACTGACAATTTTACTTCTTCCTTTCCAGTTTGGATGCCTTCTAAAATTTCTTTGTGTTACCTAATTGCTCTGGCCAAGACTTCCAATACTGTCTTGAATAAAATTGGTGAGAATGGACATCCTTCTCTTGATTTCTTGATCTGAGAGGAAAAAGTTTTAGCTTTTTGTTAGCTCTGGGCTTGTCGTATATGGCCTTATTATGTTGAGTATGTCCTTCTTATATCCATTTTACTGAGGGTTTTTATCATAATAGATGTTGATTTTTGTCAAATACTTTTTCTACAGCTACTAAGATGATCATATGATTTTTATCTTTTATTTTGTTAATGTGGCAAATCATATTTATTGATGTTAAACCATCCTTGGATTCCTGAAATAAATACTACTTGATCATTTTGTGTGATCGTTTTAACTCATTGTTGAATTTGGCTTCCTAATACTTTGAAAGGATTTTTATATCTGTGTTCATTAGGGATATTGATACAGGCCTGTCTCACATAGTTGGCACTCATTCAAACACACGTACAAATACAAACACACATGGCATATGTCATTCTTTAAAACTAGGACGACATGGCTGCATTGTTACTATAACCAGAACATTGTTCTGAGTTTTTAAAAAATTGGTATTTTGCATCCAATTACACACTTTCTCCATGTTTCAAGTCCAGTCATTTAACTGATTTTCCCAGTCTCTCCTGGCTTGCAAGTAATTTGAAAAGTAATTATATGATGCATTTGGTGAGACTACTGATACCATCAGTACCACTATTACTTACATGATGCTTCCTATATAGCAGGCAGCTCTAAACCTTGTAATTTATTACCTCATGTATCTTTCTAATAAACTTATGGGGAAGAGCTATGGTCTGAATATTTGTGTTCTCTCCCAAATTCACACATTGAAACCCTAATCCCCAGAGGATTTCAATGCTGTGAATAGGTGTGGCCTTTGGGACGATTAGGTCATGAGCGTGCAGCCCCCATGGATGGAATTAGTGCCCTTATAAAAGAAACACACAGAACTCTCTCACCGCTTCCACCTTGTGAGGGCACAGCAAGAAGGCCTTGGCTCTATACTAAGAAGGAGAGTTCACCAGAACAAAATCATGTTTCACCTTGATCTTGAAATTTCTAGCCTTCAGGACTGTGAGAAATAAATATCTGTTGTTTATTAGCTACCCAGACTGTGGCATTTTGTTATAGCAGAATGAACTAAGACTGGTGTGTAATAGTCCATGGCCAGAGATTTTTTGAGTGGCAATTTCTTGATTATTAAGAAACTCTGTGAGTCTGGTGCAGGCTAAGAACCTAGAGAAGTTTATAGAAAGGGAAGCCATAAAACTTTATGTCAGCTCCATCAGAACTTTGGCTCTAAGCTGCTTTTGCCCCAGAACACATGCAAGTGGTGCAGGGAGGGGCTGACACCATGTGTGTCCATGTGGAGACTCTTCCTGCTTTAATGAGTGCTCTTTTTCATGAATAATATAGGGATTCTGTTTAAGTGGCAGATATTTAGGATTTCTACTTTTGCTTATGGCAAATCCTTGAGTTTGAAACAGAACCATCCTTGGTTTGAGAAGGATAAAGAGAACAGTTCACATATAGAGATGAGAACTGTCCTCCATCACTATGATACCAGATATGATCCATTCTGAAACAATACATCTTCCTTTTGATGATAAATCACAGAATGATCAAAATGTCTCCTCTTGGTTCTCACACAGATGGATATCTTCCCCAATTTAAAATATAAACTCTTTCTAAAAATGGGTTACATCATATTAAGGACTGATTCTCGATATTCTTCATAGCACTCAACACTTGGGCAACAACTCAAAATATTTGTTGAATAAATGAATTAAAAAATCCTTCCTTCTCATGTTAGAATTCATTGCTCTTAGCCTTTATACTGATGCTTCGTAGCCTTTTCCACCGTGCTTTCCAAGTATTACTCAGCCATTAAAAAGAATACATCTCAGTTCTAATGAGATGGATGAAACTGGAACCTATTATACAGAGTGAAGTAAGCCAGAAAGAAAAACACCAATACAGTATACTAATGCATATATATGGAATTTAGAAAGATGGTAACAATAACCCTGTGTACGAGACAGCAAAAGAGACACTGATGTATAGATCAGTCTTATGGACTCTGAGGGAGAGGGAGAGGGTGGGGAGATTTGGGAGAATGACATTGAAACATGTATAATATCATGTATGAAACGAGTCACCGGTCCAGGTTCGATGCACGATACTGGATGCTTGGGGCTGATGCACTGGGACGACCCAGAGAGATGGTATGGGGAGGGAGGAGGGAGGAGGGTTCAGGATGGGAAACACAGGTATACCTGTGGCGGATTCGTTTCGATATTTGGCAAAACTAATACAGTTTTGTAAAGTTTAAAAATAAAATAAAATTTAAAAAAAAAAGAAAAAAAAAGAGTTTAGAGTTTATGTGTCTGAATATTCTGAATAACTGAGTTTCTTGAGGACAGGGACTTGTGTCTTATTAATTTCTGTCCTTACTCACTCAAGGCCAGCACTTTGTCTAGTGCCCAGCACAGAGCAGAGCCATATCTGTTGAGATGAGATAAAATCCAAGGTATAGAGATAGGATACTTTGGCTGGCTTTCAGAGAAATCATCCAGTGTAGGAAAAGAAAAAATAAACAAAGACAGCAAGGGTTACACTCCCCAAGAGAGATACACCGAGAAGTAAACTCTAAGTCTGCATTACATTTTGAAGCAAATTAGCAAGACAGATGGGCCACAAGCACATTGCTCAAGGTCTGTGTCATTCCTGGGTGAAAATTTCAGGGGCTGTCTTAGCTTAGAGTGGTCCCTGCCTTCTCCTGTGCCTGTTATTATATTAGCTTATTTTGTTTGGTATTGGTTTCCTGTCCTATGCTATTAAATATAACTTAAAATTTTATGTTTTACCCTTCCAACTTATTCAGGAACTCTTTGATGGGGATTATTACCTAGGCTTTCTTTGTCTTCCTTTTTTGCAGCACTGGGAGCCAGGTTAGCCTCTTCCCTAACATCCCTCTCTCACTCTGGGATGAGGCTGTAGGTGGTTTACAGCGAGCCCCAGGGAAACTCCTCATCCTCCAGCTCGCCTTCCCTATCATCCTGCTTGGTGCCTCTGGCTCCTGTGTTGTTACTCTCTGGTTTATTCCTGCCTTCGTTCTTGCTTCAGGCTGATAATTTAGTTCCATGTGTGCTATGCATGCCAAGTCCCTTCAGTCCTGTCCGACTCTTTGGGACTGTATGGACTGTAGCCTGCCAGGCTCCTCTGTCCATGGGATTCTCCAGGCAAGAATACTGGAGTGGGTTTCCATGCCCTTCTCTAGGGGATCGTCCCAACCCAGGGATTGAACCCACAGTCCCTTATGTCTCCTGCATTAACCCTGATAGCTCAGTTGGTAAAGAATCCACCTGCAATGCAGGAGAGTACAGTTGGATACCTGGGTCGGGAAGATTCCCTGGAGAAGAGATAGGCTACCCACCCTAGTGTTCTTGGGCTTCCCTTGTGACTCAGCTGGTAGAAAATCCACCTGCAATGCGGGAGTCCTGGGTTTGATCCCTGGGTTGGGAAGATGCCCTGGAGAAGGGAAAGGGGATCTTTTTAACCTGTACCCCCTCCAGCATTCTGGCCTGGAGAATTCCATGGACAGTCCATGGGGACACAAAGAGTCTGACACAACTGAGCGACTTTTACTTTCACTTTTTATTTCTTTACCACTAGCCCCACCTAGGAATCCCACAGTTCCATAGCCTGCTCATTTCTTGACTCCAGCCTTGCCCTGAGTTCTTTGAATTCCTCTTTCCTAAAACTCTCATCACAGGTCTGCCCTACTTCTTCTCCCCCCTTTTTTTTATGCAGTCCAACTCTGATGGCTTTGTCCAACTTCTTGGGCCCTGGCTTGTCCTGGTGGACTGCTTATGCAAAGCAAAATCCTGAGTAAATACTTGTTAACTGATGAAAGTTTCTCTCCATGGCACTATCTCCGACTATAAGAGCTGTCATTATTATTATTTTTAAATCAGAGGAAAGTCAATATCTTTAAAACGATTAGTGTATATTAGATTATTTAATTCAGTCTGAATGTTAGAACATGCATTACTAGTACTTATATATGGATGCAATCTTCTGTTTCTGTTAGGTCCATACAATTTCTGTCCTTTATTGAGCCCATCTTTGCATGAAATGTTCCCTTGGTAGCTGTAATTTTCTTGAAGAGATCTCTAGTCTTTCCCATTCTATTGTTTTCCTCTATTTCTTTGCACTGATCACTGAGGAAGGTTTTTGCTATTCTTTGGAACTCTGCATTTAAATGGGTATATCTTTCCTTTTCTCCTTTGCCTTTCGCTTCTCTTCTTTTCACCGCTATTTGTAAGGCCTCCTCAGACAACCATTTCGCCTTTCTTCATTTATTTTTCTTGGGGATGATCTTGATCCCTGCCTCCTGTACAATGTCATGAACTTCCATCCATAGTTCTTCAGGCACTGTATCAGATCTAATCCCTTGAATCTATTTGTTACTTCCACTGTATAATCATAAGGGATGTGATTTATGTCATACCTGAATGGTCTAGTGGTGTTCCCTACTTTCTTCAATTTCAGTCTGAATTTGGCAATAAAGAGTTCAGAATCTGAGCCACAGTCAGCTCCTGGTCTTGTTTTTGCTGACTGTATAGAGCTTCCCCATCTTTGGCTACAAAGAATATAATCAGTCTGATTTCGGTATTGACCATCTGGTGATGTTGATGTGTAGAGTCTTTTCTTGTGTTGTTGAAAGAGGGTGTTTTCTATGATCAGTGTGCTCTCTTGGCAAACTCTATTAGCCTTTGCCCTGCTTCATTCTGTACGCCAAGGCCAAATTTGCCTGTTACTCCACATATTTCTTGACTTCCTACTTTTGCATTCCAAACCCCTATAATGAATGGTGTTCATTTTTGGGTGTTAGTTCTATAAGGTCTTGTACATCTTCATAGAACCATTCAAAAGAAGATATTAAAAAGAGGTGTCAAGAATAAACAGACGAACTATTCAAAAAAGATCTTAATGACCCAGATAATTAGGATGGTGTGATAAGAGCCAGACATCCTGGAATGTGAAGTCAAGTGGGCCTTAGGAAGCATCACTATGAACAAAGCTAGTGGAGGTGATGGAATTCCAGTTGAGCTATTTCAAATCCTAAAAGATGATACTGTGAAAGTGCTGCACTCAATATGCCAGCAAATTTGGAAAACTCAGTGGTGGCCACAGGACTGGAAAAGGTCAGTTTTCATTCCAATCCCAAAGAAAGGCAATGCCAAAGAATGCTCAAACTACCAGAACATTGCACTCATCTCACATGCTAGTAAAGTAATGCTCAAAATTCTCCAAGCCAGGCTTCAGCAATACATGAACCGTGAACTTCCAGATGTTCAAGCTGGATTTAGAAAAGGCAGAGGAACAAGAGATCCTTTGCTAACATCCACTGGATCACCGCAAAAGCAAGACATTTCCGGAAAAACATCAGTTTCTGCTTTATTGACTATGCCAAAGACTTTGACTGTGTGGATCACAACAAACTGTGTAAAATTCTTCAAGAGATGGGAATACTAGACCACGTGACCTGTCTCCTGAGAAATCTGTATGCAGGTTAGGAAGCAACAGTTAGAACTGGACATGGAACAACAGACTGGTTCCAAATCAGGAAAGAAATACGTCAAGGATGTATATTGTCACCTTGCTTATTTAACTTATATGCAGAGTACATCATGAGAAATGCCAGACTGGATGAAGCACAAGCTGGAATCAAGATAGCTGGGAGAAATATCAATAACCTTAGATATGCAGATGACACCACCTTATGGCAGAAAGTAAAGAAGAACTAAAGAGCCTTTTGATGAAAGTGAAAGAGGAGAGTGAAAAAGTTAGTTTAAAGTTCAAGTTTCAGAAAACTAAAATCATGGCATCCAGTCCCATCATTTCATGGCAAATAGATGGGAAGCAATGGAACAGTGAAAGACTTTATTTTATTTTATTTTTTGGCTCCAAAATCTCTGCAGATGATGACTGCAGCCATGAAATTAAAAGACACTTGCTCCTTGGAAGAAAAATTATGACCAACCTAGACAGCATGTTAGAAAGCAAAGACATTACTTTGCCAACATAAGTCTTTCTAGTCAAGGCTATGGTTTTTCCAGTAGTCATGGATGGATGTGAGAGTTGGACTATAAAGAAAGCTTAGTGCTGAGAACTGATGCTTTTGAACTGTGGTGTTGAAGACTCTTGAGAGTCCCTTGGACTGCAAGGAGATCCAACCAGTCCATCCTAAAGGAAATCAGTCCTGAATATTCATTGGAAGGTCTGATACTGAAACTGAAACTCCAATACTTAGGCCACCTGATGCAAAGAACTGATTCATTTGAAAAGACCCTGATGCTGGGAAAGATTGAAGGCGGGAGAAGTGGACGACAGAGGATTAGATGGTTGGATAGCACCACCGTCTCAGTGGACATGTGTTTGAGTGAACTCCAGGAGTTGGTGATGGATAGGGAGGCCTGGTGTGCTGCAGTCCATGGGGTTGCTTACATGACTGAGCAACTAAACCGACTGATGGATACAATATTTTGCTGCTTTATTAAATGTGACTTGGAAAATAAATGTACAAAGTCAGCTGGTTGATTCTAGTATATTGGACAAGTCATTTGTCTCTCTGAGCTTGATTTCTCTCTATAAGATAAGAACAGAAATAGAGATTGTAACTATGGCACAGAACTTTTAAGAGGCTCAACTGATTTAACATTTGTGAAAAAATAAAGAAATGAAGTATTATTCATGTATAAATTGTAGCATTATTACTATAACATGTGACTTCAACTCTAGCCAAGTGCTCTAAAAGGAAAATTTACTGCTTGCACAAGAGATATTAAAACTGAATGCAGTGATTTTTGTTTTTATTTTTATAAACACCTACAACTGTTAAAAAACCAAGATCCTGAATAACTTTATGCTAGTCCTTCCTGAACCTACCTGAAAACTTTATTTAAAACATGAATAGTAGGTCCTGTTTGAACAACTGTGTACATGGTACAGATTTATGGACTCGTTCAACACTGCCCAGAGAGCTAGTTTAACAGAACATAGTACTAACATTTTCACTAGAGCTTAAAACCACCTGACTTTTAGCCTGCTAATTTGGTCCATTTCTTCACTGGTGGATGTTCTCTTGACCTTAACTAGACTAGTGTTTTGTTTTTTTTTTAATTGTATATTTTATTATTTAGGTTCAGTGAATTTTATTTTTTGACAGTTATATTTACCCCTTTCTATCCAGACCTCTTGGAGAAGGCAATTGCACCCCACTCCAGTACTGTTGCCTGGAAAATCCCATGGATGGGGAGCTTGGTAGGCTGCAGTCCATGGGGTTGCTAAGAGTCGGACACAACTGAGCGACTTCACTTTCACTTTCCACTTTCATGCATTGGAGAAGGAAATGGCAACCCACTCCAGTGTTCTTGCCTGGAGAATCCCAGGGACGGAGAAGCCTGGTAGGCTGCAGTCCATGGGGTCACACAGAGTTGGACATGACTGAAGCGACTTGGCAGCAGCATCCAGACCTCTTTGGTTATTATTAGTTGTGAATGTCTTCTTGATTTTTCATGCTCACTATCTAATTAAATGCTTCTAGACCAGTCCCATATTTTCCATGATTCTTCACTGATTCACATCCAGGGATTTCCTCTTCTGTTGAATACTTTTCATAGAAATTGTTAGTAAAGCTCATTTGCAACTCTCTGATGGCTCTCCCTCCCTCCTGACAGTACCCTAGCACCTTTTTGGAAGATTACTGATTGGGTGGAGTCACAGAAGAATGATAAATCAAAGGGCTCTGCCCTCCTACATGAGATGCTGAGAGGGCCTTAGGTGCTTCTTCCACCATTATCCTTCCTATTGCTACTCTAGTATAGCCATGAGGGCAGTATTATTCTATGTTCAGTCTATTGAGCTTTCTCTACTGGGACTTTAAATCTTGAACAGAATTATAGAAAAAAAAAAAATGGTTGGCAATTGTTCATTCATTCCAGCAGTAGTGACTGGACTAAGATTTTAAGAAGCTCCTTTCACTAAGGCACTTTGGGGCTTCCAAGTTCCCCAACCTTTTTTCCTATCCTTAAGCTCTCCATATGCTTGTATTACCTGTTTTTTTCTCCTTCAGTCACTGTTGCAAGTAACTGAAGAGCCCTAAATGATACATTATTTCTTCCACTCAATTACACCTGCCATTTAATACTATGTGTTGGGATTGAAGAGTTTCCTGGGTGTTCATTTTGTCTTATGCTCTCAACTAGATTCTTCCATGAAGATGGGGACCATATCTTATTTTGTTTTGCATACCTCTCACTGTCAACTAGGAGAAGGCAATGGCAACCCACTCCAGTACTCTTGCCTGGAAAATCCCATGGATGGAGGGGCCTGGTGGGCTGTAGTCCATGGGATCACAAAGAGTCAGACATGACTGAGCGACTTCACTTTCACTTTTCACTTTCATGCATTGGAGAAGGAAATGGCAACCCACTCCAGTGTTCTTGCCTGGAGAATCCCAGGGATGGTGGAGCCTGGTGGGCTGCTGTCTGCACAGAGTTGGACACTACTGAAGTGACTTAGCAGCAGCAGCAGCAGCACTGTCAACTCCTAGATGGTGCTCACACTCCATGCGTTTTTTATTGCTGGGTGGATTGTAGAGAGCTGGTTATTCTCAATTCTAGACTTCCTCATCTAAACCATTGTGCCGTGTGCTCTCAAGAGCCATGGAGAGGAAACTGGATCCACTTTTGTATCTTTGCATGCCTCTGGGCAAATCATTAGATGTTTTCCTTTAATTTGCCTTTGGTTCCTCCAACAGGAAAATGAGGTGAATAAATGGCCTTCCTCAACCACACAGGGTTAGTTTGATGCAAAACTGAATGTGCTAACTTTGCTGGTGTTTTGAGCTTCTTAGAGGTATGTGACCTATAATACTGTATGAGTGTAACCAGGAACATTTCTTTTTAATCTTATGGAGATTTATTTTAGAAAAAAAAAATCCTCTTTATCCTCCTCATAAACCTTGGTCGAAAGCGTATACTTACTAATCTTCCCCAAGGATATGTTTCAATGAGAAGAGTGAAGCTGTAGTTTGTTACAGCCCCAATTTTCTCCCTCTCTCTCTTCACATACTACATTTGTCTTTCCTACATATAGACATGTTACCTAATAAAGTCTGTTAATCCACCCAACATCTCTTTATTGAGACCTACTCTGGGTGAGGATCTGTACCAGGCCCTGAAGACACAGTGAATAAAAATGTTGTCCCTGGTCCCTTGGGGAAACTAAGAAGCATTCATTCATTCATTCATTCAACAAATATTTTTAAATTTGACTATGTGCCAGACACTCTTCTAGATTCTGTGATCTAGTGGTGAATGAATAATACAAACAAGTATTTTTATTCCTGGGACCAACGCTGCAATACAGGCATGTGCATGGTTCAGTGACAATGGTTTCCCAGGGGAGCAGACCTGGAACTGAATCTCAAAGGGCATAAATGACAGGAAATAACAGAAGTGGAAGCGAACACAGCCAACTTGTGTGGGTCACGGGGATTGGCGTTCCATGTAATTCTGAAGGAGCAGAGAGATACAAAAAGAAACAGATTAAAGAACAGGAGTCAGCAACAGGATAGACTGATTATTTTATGAATATAAAACATATCCCTGATAATCTGGAAAAATATTTATCTGGTTGAAGCTTCCTTCTCAGAGATTCAACTCACTGCTGAGTGTAAGAAAATTTTACCTGCTTGATTTGCAAGAGGCATTGGGTGTTTTATTATCCAGTGTTTCTGTGCAGAATTGGAATCTCTTTGCATTATAAGCAGCAGCTGTACGGCATGGTAGGCCTGCATTTCTCTCATAGGCAGAGGGCGTTTTATTATTTTAAGATGCATGCCAAGAAGTATCAGAAGGCACAGGAGCTGGGAGTTACCAAAATTTCAGATGATTCATGAACAGGCTGTTACAGACTGTGACATCTTGATTTAACACTCCCCTGGCTGAGAAACAAAAGTAGGAATTAAAAAAAAAACAAAACAAAAAACTATGCCCATGACTATGTTGGGGTCACTTTTAAACCATTTGTGTGTAATTTAGGATTTATTGGATTTCTTGAACATTCGTATGTAATTCCATGCTTAACAGTTGCTCTATAAATAATCAAATATTTATATTGTTTTTCCAAATGTATTTATTATTTACTGTACAGTCTATGAAATATTTATACTGATTTTTAAGAAAAGATATACATTATTTACATTTCCTTGAAGTTTCTTTTGATGCAGGTAAAATGACAGAAGGCTGAAAGATGCTCAGGCTTGTTAGTAACCACATGGAGGCTCTGTCTCTCAGGAAAACACCTGAAAATAGAATTATGTAATTAAAACCCATGTGAGGGACCACCCGGGATTTCCTTGGAGCCCCAGCTTCCTTTTAGTTCTCCAGTCTCAAACGGCAGGAGGGAAGATTGGAATGCTTCCTACCAGAGTTTTGTTTCATTTTCCCAGATTTCCAGGTGCCTATCTCTACAGAATGGGCAGCACCTTGATTTTCTCTTTGGAACCCAGAACATCCCCAGGTGCAGAAAGAATGATTCTTTTCTAGGAAAACTGAGTAGAGTTGAGGTCCCTAGATTCAACTAATCATCAAGTTCAACTCAGTAATGTTGTTAGTAATACATATTCTCAGCCTCCACCTTATCCTGGGAGATTCTGAACAAGTATGTCTGAGATGCTGCCTGATAATCTCTGTTCTTAAAAATGGGCTTGTTGATTCAGATTATCAGCAAAGTGTGGGAACATCCAGAGGGGAATCTTATTTATGTGTTTTTTTTTTCATTTGAAACATACCTGAATGTTCCTCGGTCATCTTTCTGTCTACCCTCTCTTACCCAGTTTGCAGATGTCTGAATCCACCCATTAAATGTTGGTGCTTGAATTCTCATCCTCCTTCTAGATTGGCTTTTAAGAGTTGGCCATTTACAGGCTTACCATTAGCATACAATTTAACAAAACAAAGTGGATTATTCTCTGGGTTATATAAAATGCTCTACTTCTCTACAAGTGTCATGCCATTTTTTCCCCCCAGGAGAGCCATGATCTCTTGCAGACAAAATTATTTTGTGGGAGTCTGAATGGCATCCATCAGAAATATCTGGAAGAACAAACAGCCTTTTCATGGGCAGATATCCTCACGAGTAACTGATTTCACAAAATGATGTCTTAACAGTCTTATCCTTAAAATCGCTCCTGAATCTTCTTTTCTGATAATAAGATCTTAAGTTTATGCTTCCCTGAGTCACATGACCTACATCAGCCTTATTTACAGCTGGTTAACCTGGTTTCTGGGATTTTTTATCTTTTAGGGTCTGCCTAGAAACAAAACTGATTATTGGTCTTTTGTTGTTGTTGTTTTTGATGACTAGTTTAACACACTTCCATTTTAATAACGAGAAATTAATGTCAGGGAGCATTGTCCTTTTGGAGGTCAGCTGTAATATTGAAACAATTAGCTTGGCCCAAATCAAGTAGAAGACACTTACTGAGTCCAAGCCTGTGCTTGGTGCTATGGAATGGAGCGATAGGTAAGACGTTGTTTCTTCTCCTCAAAGAGTTGAAATTCTAGCCAAGATGATAAAACCATCATATATTCATGCTCACTTGCTCAGTTGCATCCTACTCTTTGCAGTCCCATGGACTATAGCCCCTCAGGCTCCTCTGCCCATGGAATTTTCCAGGCAATAATACTAGAGTGGGTTGCCATTTCCTACTCTGGGGTGGTGGGTCTTCCTGATCCAGGGATCAAACCTGTGTCTCTGCACTGGCACGTGGATTCTTTACCAGTAGCACCACCTGTAATCCTATCTCTATCATCTCTATCTCTATTTCAGGATAACTTCAGGAGCAAATAACTTCCCTTTCTCGACTCAGAAACTTTAAACAAGATTTCTCATTAAACTAAAGACAGAGCATAGATGTGAAGAGATTCTGTTCACTGTAGTCACTCAGATCTAGGTTGAGGGGGGCCTTGTTTCAACATGCTTCCAGGACCAAAGACTGGGGCTGAGGGAAAGAGCTCTAGAAGTCTGCCATCAGCAGTTAAACCCCCTGGCCTGACAGTGATACATTGTTTCTAGTCACAGCTCATTGGACAGAACTACTAGGTTCCCTGCCATCCCTCATCCAGAGCATCAAGGGTGGGAGTGGAATGTGTAATCCTCCTCTGTGCCTAGAAGAGAAAATGAATATTGGCGTGTTCCATGGTACGAAGAGTGCCAAATATCCTAATATATGTTTATTATTTTATTTATATTATTGACACCACCCTTATGGCAGAAAGTGAAGAGGAACTCAAAAGTGAAAGTGGAGAGTGAAAAAGTTGGCTTAAAACTCAACATTCAGAAAACGAAGATCATGGCATCTGGTCCTATGTCTTCATGGGAAATAGATGGGGAAACAGTGGAAACAGTGTCAGACTTTATTTTTCTGGGCTCCAAAATCACTTCAGATGGTGACTGCAGCCATGAAATTAAAAGACGCTTACTCCTTGGAAGGAAAGTTATGACCAACCTAGATAGCACATTCAAAAGCAGAGACATTACTTTGCCAACAAAGGTCCGTCTAGTCAAGGCTGTGGTTTTTCCTGTGGTCATGTATGGATGTGAGAGTTGGACTGTGAAGAAGGCTGAGCACCGAAGAATTGATGCTTTTGAACTGTGGTGTTGGAGAAGACTCTTGAGAGTCCCTTGGACTGCAAGGAGATCCAACCAGTCCATTCTGAAGGAGATCAGCCCTGGGATTTCTTTGGAAGGAATGATGCTAAAGCTGAAACTCCAGTACTTTGGCCACCTCATGCGAAGAATTGACTCATTGGAAAAGACTCTGATGCTGGGAGGGATGGGGGGCAGGAGGAGAAGGGGACGACAGAGGATGAGATGGCTGGATGGCATCACTGACTCGATGGTCGTGAGTCTGAGTGAACTCCGGGAGTTGGTGATGGACAGGGAGGCCTGACGTGCTGCGATTCATGGGGTCGCAAAGAGTCGGACACGGCTGAGCGACTGATCTGGTCTGATTTTATATTTTATGTATTTACTGCAAATTACATATTTATTATTTATTTTATAATTTAAAATATTTAAGTTATAATCTCTATATATGAACACAATGTGGCATATGTGTATATATATCTGTTATATATATGCTATGTAATATATGTAATCCTGGGCTGTACCATAATAGGAGAGTGCTGACCATAGGATAATCATGTGAAGAGTGAAACCCACACAGAGAGAGAACAGTGAAGGGAGAAACCCTGTGGGAGAGATAAAGGGTGAACTGGGCCTTTAGTGGTGTGTAGAACAGTAACAGCAGCAACAACTGTTTGACATGAAATAAGTGCTGTGTAATGCCAGAAACTGGGCTAAAAATTAAATCATTTTCTAATTTAATTATTATAACAGCTCTCTGAAATGGATACTATTTTTATCCCCATTTTATAGATGAGGAAATTGAGGTTTAGAGAAAGTTAAGTAAATTTTCCAAGATTTCTGAGCTAATGAACCATGGAGCCTGGGTTTGAACCAAGAGAGCAGTAGGTTTTTATAGAAGAAGAAAATGTGAGTCAAAGCAAGAAGTGGAAACGAGCACAGCATTTTTGTGGTACCAGGAGGAAGCCGCCCCGCCTCAACGCAGGGTGGTCTGCAATTAGTAGAGTGCTAAAGTTAACTTTATTTCCAGTTCTACTTACCGTACAAGCAAATCTCCAAGACCTGTAGGGAAATAGGCATGTTTGTGGTCTTAAAAGAAATCAAATAATATTTCTGCCCTTGGAAAGTAGCTTTTGACTTTTGGCAGTTTGATCTTTAGTTTTTAACATGCTTTAAGGCACTGCTGACCTGTGGGGTCATGCAGAATTTATTTCCATCACCAATTATAAACCTCACACTCCCTTGCTGAGAGTGAGAACAACTAAAACTGATGTATTTTGAAATTTAGATTCATGGTTCCTTTTTTCAAGAAGAACATCATGAAGCTTGTTTGTGAATGGAAACAGATTTGAGTGATGGACACGTATGGTAATTTGGAATAGTGAAAACAGGCATGTCCATCAATTTTTGAAATATTTACAGAGGATGATGTCTGCTGATGTGGTTCTAAAATGGAGTCCCTGCTGACTCGACACGAGTGTGAGTCACCAGCCCTAAATTACTGGGCACCTGGATTACTGGCTATTTCTTTTCACACAGAGGGGATAAAAACTGAGGAAAAGATGAGCAACATTCAGATAAAAGAGTAACACAACGAAAGCTTCAAAAAGAGATTTCGCCCCCAAAATTCCCCACCAACAGCAAACACCAAATAATTCTGAAAATTTAACTCCTGACAAATATAAATCTTAGAAGCCAAGCCAAAGGATTGACTTCACTTTAATTATTTGGTTAATAGTGATACCAAGCATTCATTTTCTTATTATATGTTAGAAACTTGGCTAAAATACTTGCTGAGTATTTCCTTATTTAATTGTCACCCATTATGACCATTGAGAAGGTGAGGAAATTAGGACTTTGATGGAAAAGTCATTTGCTCAAAGTAACAAAGCAAAGAAATAATTAGGTTAACTTATATGTTCCAGTTTTCCCTTTCAAGATAATTCACTTACTCAACTGATATTTATTAATCTCCTTGTATGTGTCAGGGACTTTGCAGAGCTTTAGGGTCGGTAGATGAGGAAGACACAGTCTTATAGTTCACAGACCTCACACAGATTCAGGGAAATATGTAAATAAACAGGGGAAGATAATAAACTAACCCAACTAGAATGAGAGACTCACATGAAAAGCATTGTGGGAGCAAAGAGGAGGAAAGACAGTCTTCTGGGAGGACAAGTATTATGGGATTAGATTCTAGCCAGGGAAGGTGGAGATGGGGATTCTAGGCAGATGGGCGAACCTAAGCAAAGGTCAAGGAGTGAAAATAACTTGGGGTGTATGGGATTCCTGAGGGGTTTATCTTGTCAGGATCAAGGACTGACAAGAAACACAGTGTTGAATGCAGGGCACCAGTGTCCTCTGGTGCCATATGACGGTCGTTGGCATTTACCCTAGGGATGAGGGATCTTTTGAGGACCTTTACACAGGAAAAGGCAATGGCACCCCACTCCAGTACTCTTGCCTGGAAAATCCCATGGACGGGGGAGCCTGGTAGGCTGCAGTCCATGAGGTCGCTACGAGTCAGACACGACTGCGCGACTTCACTTTCACTTTTCACTTTCCTGCATTGGAGAAGAAAATGGCAACCCACTCCAGTGTTCTTGCCTGGAGAATCCCAGGGACGGGGGAGCCTGGTGGGCTGCCATCTATGGGGTCGCACAGAGTCGTACACGGCTGAAGCGACTTAGCAGCAGCAGCGGCAGCAAACAGGGGTAATATGAAAGTGACCTCAATGTTCAAGGGCTGAAGTGTATGAGTTGGTGAGGGACAGTCTTTGAAATTTCTTTATTGCTATCTTCAACAGTCTGTCCTTATTCATGTTTTCTGATGTTTGAATAATATCAATATTGACACTCCCTCCCTTCCTTACTGAAAAACAGGGTGTGTATCATCTTCCTTTTGTGCTTTCTTGCCACAGCCCATGAGAACATGACTGTGGGAAAACACTGCATGTGCTTATAATGCAACGTTCTGATCCAGGAGGGACAGTTGCGCAGTTAAGGGGCAGGGTGAGCAAGAAGGAAGTTTGGTGTGGTGATGCCATCCTAACTAGCAAGCACCACCTTTTCCTGGTAGCAAGGTACCTGTTGTCTATGGCACAATGACATTCAGCAAATGATTAACAATAGGATGGATAAGAAGGGGCCATTTCTCAAGCCAAAATACATTTTACAAAGTTACACGTACATGTTATAATGAAAAATAAGTGTAGTAACACTTTGAATCAGTGTTTGAATCAGGATTCAAGGGCTATAGTGTACCGCATGTCCAAGAGAGGGACCCATTGATAGGTTTAATAGCATTAGCTAAAGTAGGACCTCGTATCTTTTCCAGGAGAGGACATCGCTTTTAATCCCTAAGTAAGTTCTTCTTTCTTTTTTTCTGTACGAGTGTAATAAGAGGTTTGGTGAGTTTGCAAAGAAAAATCATTGTCCTACACTTGTTTCCACAAGGTCACATGAACAGTCCCTGGAAACTGGTCCTGAATGAGCTTAGGATAATCAACTGCAAATTTGCTAGAATGTAGACCAGCCTCACACAATAAAAATATACAGTAAAGCTGTCCAGAAGAAATATATTCAACAAACTGGGAAGAGATGTCAGAGCCACAGTCATGAAATTTGTGGGTACTTTAGATTTTAACTGGGACAAAATTCCAGTGTAAATATTGTGGTGTTGAGGTGAAATTCTATTTTTTCAAGCTCACAGATTTGCAACTACAAAAAGTCATCATTTAGTCAAGCATTGGATTGGATTGGATATATTGGATATATAGTCTTATAAGTGATCATAAAATGAACAGTTTCCTGTTTTGTGCAGGGAAGACATGTGTGCATATGCACACACACACACACACATCCTTGTCTTCCTTTCTCTTAATACAAAGTCAGTTTCTATAAGAGTAATCATGCTGTGTGCTATTTACAGAGCAAACGCCTGTCCTATTGTCCTTGCATGCTGAGCTGGTCCGAATTCTCCGGAGTGCAGTGGTCATGTGAAGGGAAACGCAGAAGCTGTGTGCTGAAAAGCTGGATTCTGAATACAGGGGAGAGACTACCTGGCTGACCCACAGGTTTGCATTTTAAGGCTGTGAATCCACTACTCTAAACTAGGAGTCACAAAATTGTTGATAGCAATCACCAGCCCAGCCACAGAATTCCCGAGGAGGCCTAAAAATTGTGCTGCTACGACACTGGTGCCATATGTTTCTTCCTGTTTTGCTGCCTTGGAGTATAGAGAGAGTTCAAGGGCAATCATTTCATTTAATCAAACTGCAGCAGTAATGACCTAACAGAGGCAAAATGAAACCAACAAAGATGAACACATACACATACATGCACATACACAGTTTTAAAAATGACAATATATTATGGAAAGTGAAAAAAATTACAAATTAATTTTATCTTTACTGCAGAAACAGTCATTTGTGTTTTATAGCAAGCCAGCTTGTGTCTATGGAATATATACATATTTCTGAGCAATTTTGCTCTTTACAAATGTCACCTTCTTGCATGGATTTTGAGGTTAGCGAGGACTTAAGTCACGCCTTACCCTTTTACGAAATGTGTGAGTTTGGATAAGTTGCACCATCTCTTGAAGTCTCTCAGTTTTCCCATTTGCAAAATGGGAGAACTAATAATAGCAATGTCCTGGAGTTGTGAGGACTGAATGAGATACTGCATGTCTAGGCCTAGGACGTAGCATAGACTGAGCAATGCATTGATACTGTCTGTGTATCTACTGGTGTTATAAAATATATCTGGGTTGGTAATGAGTAACAGCTGGCTTTAAAAAGGTTTCAATGCTTATAAAAGAAAGTAGCCAGTTGTGGATTTTTTTATAATCATTAAGTCAGTTAATTGTTTTGACCAGCAAATTAAGAGATGAGAATCCACCTATTTCTAGAATATCCTTCCCTCACTAGACTATAAATTCCCTGAAAGCTCTAGGCTCACCTTTAAATTCCCAAAGTTGGTATTCAATAAAAATATATAGATATAGGTACTTATATTCTATTGACCATTTTTCTCTGAGGTAAATATATTTTTTCACAGCTGATACCTTTTAAAGTATTAAGCATATAAACCCCTTTGTCATATTATTGCAGATACTTCTTCACTTTTTTCTTGCCTTTTAATATTTAGAAAATCCTTCCCTAACTGAATATCAATTAAAGTTTCTTTACAGTTTTTTCTAGTTTTGTTTTAATTTTTATATTTATCTTTTATCCATCTGGAATTTATTTTTACATGAAATGAGATATCTAACTTGATTTTTTTATTGGCAAAATTTATTGGCTAATTTGTTGTTCATTCCTTTGATTTGTGATGCCTTCTTAATTATACACACACATGTCTATCAGACTCTGTTAAGAAATGCATATTTATATGTATATATATGTATATGTGTATACATATGCATATATTCGGAGAAGGCAATGGCACCCCACTCCAGTACTACATATTCATTTTCTTGAGTTTGTTTTATTTTTCTCAAAGTACTAATGAATTGTACAAAAAGAAATAGAAAGAAAAATTATTTTTAAACTTTATAACACCAGTCTTCTATCCAAGAAGGAAATGTCATATTAACAGTTTCTTCTGCAAAACTTTCCTTACATAAAAAAGTATCTGTGTGTGTATTGTATGTGTCCACTGAACATCTCTTTTACACTACCTGCCACCTTGCTTTTCTCTTTTAGCACATACCTCGGAGATTGTGAAACAAAAGCAGAAGCTGTATCTTACTCTTTAAACAATTGCATACTATTCCATTAAGTGGATGTTTCAAAAGTTGATATAACCAGTTCCCTTTCGATAGCCATTTATTTTTTGTCTTTTGCTATTACAAGCTAGGTTTCTGGTATTTTATTTTTAATGCTCATTTGTTTATTTCTTTTACGTCTCTTATTGTTTAACCTGTACCATTTTTATTTTTAATGTTAATTTTCCTTTATGATTTAAAATATTTTATAACTTTATCATCTTTACGTGCTTAGTCGTTTCAGCTGAGTTGGACTCTGAGACCCTATAGACTGCAACCTGCCAGGCTCCTCTGTCCATGGGTTTCTCCAGTCAATAATACTTGAGTAGGTTGTCATGCCCTGCTCCAGGTTATCATCCGGACACAGGGATAGAATCTATGTCTGCTGCATTGCAGGTGGATTCTTTACCACTGAGCCACCAAGGAAGAGCAAAAGAATACTGGAGCAGGTTGCCAGTTCCTACTCCAGGGGATCTTCCTGGTTCAGGGATTGAACAAGTGTCTCTAGTATCTCCTGCATTGGCAGGCAGATTCTTTACCACTGTACCACCTGGGAAGCCCCTTATCACCTTTAAATGTTATTTATTATCTATAATTGATGCAAAATTAATATTAATAATTCTTCCCATCTTCCTTCTCTTCCACCACCTAATTTTTATTATTTATATGAGTATTGGACTTCCCTGGTGGCTCAGACGGTAAAGCGTCTGTCTACAATGCGGGAGTGGAGAAGGCAATGGCAACCCACTCCAGTACTCTCGCCTGGAAAATCCCATGGACGGAAGAGCCTGGTGGGCTGCAGACCATGGGGTCACTAAGAGTCGGACATGACTGAGCGACTTCACTTTCACTTTTCACTTTCATGAATTGGAGAAGGAAATGGCAACCCACTCCAGTGTTCTTGCCTGGAGAATCCCGGGGACGGGGAAGCCTGATGGGCTGCCGTCTATGGGGTCGCATAGAGTCCGACACGACTGAAGCATGTCTTAGCAGCAGCAGCAGCAGCACAATGGGGGAGACCCGGGTTCAATCCCTGGGTTGGGAAGATTCCCTGGAGAAGGAAATGGCAATCCATTCCAGTACTATTGCCTGGAAATCCCATGGACAGAGGAGCCTGGTAGGCTACAGTCCATGGAGTCGCAAAAAGTCGGACACAACTGAGCCGCTTCACTTCTATATAAGTATTCTTATTTTCTCTAGAGATTATTTTGTACTTGTACAATTGTACTTAGGCCTGCATTTATGTGCTTTAAATTGCATCTTCAGACCCTCTAACTCTGAAAGAAGAGATCAGAATATTTACACTCTTTTCCTGATTCTTCCTATTTTTAATCTCCCAGTATTTTTAAGCATACTATTTCTACATTGCCATGGTTTTTAATACTCATATTCTCTGCTTCAAGTTGTTTCACCTTGATTCTGTAGTTAAACTTATTCAATGATCAGACTAAGATTTAACTGGCTGGGACTCATCTTCAAGTCATTCTTTTCCCCTGGCTATGTCTATGGGTCCTGTACTACCTCAGTTTTGGACTATAGGCAGATGTATATCTTGACCTTTCCAGTTTCACAATATCTTGGCCAAGTATAACATTACTGACTCACACTTTCTTTCTCTCAGAAACTTCTAGACAGTTTACCACTGTCTTCTAGCATCGAGTGTGGCTATAGGCAACCAGAGATTAACCTGATAGTTTTTCATGCTCATAGTCGATTTGATGTTCTTGACATAATGCCTGAGGGAGTCTGGTGACTTAATCAGGACTTGTCTGCTTTGTTAATACAGTATCATTCCTCTTTGAATATCATGTAGTCTTTTAATCTATAGATTTTGGTCCTGTTTTATTTCTGGAGCATTCTCTTAGACCATTGAAAAAAATTATTTCAGTTTCAGATTTTCTAATCTCTTCAAACAAACGCCATTTATATATGTTGGATCTCTGTCTTCCAAATTTGTCATTTTTTGTCTAAATTCCAGCTTAATAATCCCCATTTTACTTTCCATTTCATTTTGCTTCATTTTCCTTATTTTCTCATTGGTTGTTCTCTATGTTCTTACTCTTTTTAGCAGGATTCTTTGAATGTTTGAAGGAATTTGCTTGAAAACTTTTTGAGCTTTTATTTTGCTTTTAGTAGTCACTGCATTTTGGTATCTACTTAGTACCACGTGAATCTATGAAAGGGGGGAGAAAACACCTGAAATGCTTGGCTCTGCTATTTCCTCCATTTAGAGTTTATTCCTTTACAAACATCTCTGCTTTCCATGGTGGCTCAGGTGGTAAAGAATCTGCCTGCAATGCAGGAGACCCGGGTTTGATCCCTGGGTTGAGAAGATCCCCTGGAGGAGAGCATGGCGAGCCCGGTATTCTTGCCTGGAGAATCTCAGCGACAGAGGAGCCTGCTAAGCTACAGTTCACGGGATTGCAAAGAGTCAAACATGACTGAGTGACTAAGCACACTGCTTTCCATGAGCATCTGTTAAATTTCAGAGAAGTCTTAAAAATATATTTAATGAAAATGGTCAGTGATTTCTTTTTTCTGTACCCTAGGGTATAGAAAATTTCTGTTTCATTTTATAGTAATGAAAAGAGGTTTATATTCTGCCTATCTAAATGATTAAACATTAATTAAAAATGACCAGTTTAGTAGTTCAGGTTCTCATTTACTCTTCAGTAGGTAACACAAGGGGAAGTGTGTCTCTTTGCCAATACCCTTGTATGCCACTTAATAGAATTTACAATAATTCAGTTCCTTTGAAAGTTGTTATATTTTGTTATATTTAGCAATTCTTATCCTTGTTTATACTATCAGCTTAAAGAAAAGCTGTAAATTTTTATAATAAATTATTCTTTCTTTTTTTTTTTTCTTAAAAATAAGCCTTCTCAAGAATGCTGAAGTTCATCTAGGTGGCAGATTTCACATGTAGCTTTTGATTTTACAAGTGGTACTTGAACTATTTATCAGCATAATTTTTTCACTATTAAGTCAATCAACAAGTATCACTGAGTGACCATTTTGTAGAATATTTTGTATCATGCAACATAACTGCAACTTGTTTTCCAGGGTATATAATCTCTGTCCCTGAAAGAGGTCATCAGCTCATTTTCAAACAATTGACTGGTTGTGTGCTTGATGTAATTTAGTCAATAAGGCAACAGAAAAGTCAAGCAATGACATCTGAATGAATCAGACATACAAAGGCTCATACAATCTCCCCAAGATTCTAGCTAGGTTTTGCAATACCTAGCAATCTTGGATTGCTTTTTTTCCCTTTGAACTAATTTCGGAAGTATGTCTATCCTTACTTCTTCCATCTCTCCCTTCTTTTCTTCCTCTCTTGCTTTTATATGGTTTGTGTACAATTCTAGGTTGTGTGTTACAATGTTTATGCATCAGTAAAATACATAAATGCACGCTATAGTTCAATAAGACTTATGAGTTAATTTCACTAACAGAAAAAATACACATGTAGGAGTGTTTTTTATTTAGTGAGATTATGATCTTTATGTGGTCTTTTTCTGCTGAACCCCATGCCTGTCAAGTGTGTTTGATCAAGTTACTTTCAATGGGGAGCTGGGAGTCAAGGGGCCATATAACTCACCGGACTGTTGATTATATTCTGGCTTGAATTTGACTGAAATTTGTGGGTGTGGTTTGATACTCCCAAATTCTGAAGACATTGGTGTTGGATATAGCATTCTGGTCAGTTTTAAGGTCTTTCTTGAAACTTAGGCTTTGACCCAATGTTCCTAGGGTTACAGCAGGGCTGCTGGTGGAGTCAAACACTCAGAGATTCTGTGAGGGACTCATTTGCATTTAGCGCCAGGAATGTCTTGGAACATGGAGAAAACTCCAAGACTGACTGCTGCCAATGGAAACAGTCTTCCTGGGATCCAGGATTGAACCTTTTTTAATAAAGCAAATTTTTGGATGTGACCAAATCACGTATAGGCTACATTTAGCTTTCCTAAATTGAGTCTATATTTGCATCCCTTCTGGACCATGCTGAAGAAGGTAATTATATACACACAAATTAAATATGAACCATAAATAGACATAGAAGTGAGACTGAAGCCAGGCAATAATATAGGTAATAGAAACTGGTATTTTACTCATCTGTCTTCCCTTGCTCTATCCCTTATTTATCCTTTTGTTCTCATTCTTCTTCTCATCAAATACTCTTTGTTAATTAAGTCTATTTTAATAAATTGATAAAAAGGTAGAAGTTATTTTTAAGACTGTGAATGCAGACTTGTGTATTTTTGCTCTCCTTTAATGTTATAAAATAAATTTTGACATTGGCAAGTAACATTTATTTATTTTATAGAGGAAGTTTCTCTTCTCCTTATCTCCAGAAATTGCTCAATTTTGGCAGGTCTGCCTCTAACCACGTGTGTGGTAGATAATGAAGAGAAAGTATCCTCTCAAATCATTAGATGCAGAGAACACATTGTATCAGCAAGTATTTCTTACATGTTCATTCAGGAGGAGGTACTATAGCAAATGCTTTGTGTTGATTATTTCATTTAATCTTAGCCATTGTGAAATATAGGTACTATTTATATCCCTGTGTAATAGATGAAGAAACTGGGACACAGAGAGCTTAGGTGACTTGACCAAAGTCACACAGCTAGTGATTGGTAGAGGTGAGACTGAATGTAGGACGTCTGATAGGAGAGTCGTACTCTTAGTACCACAAGTCCTCTCTCATCACAAAACCACTGTGTATTAACAATGGCCTCTCACTGCCTCCTAGGAAAAAGGGCAAACATTTGAGGATGATGATAGAGTCTGAAGGTCAGAGTGGAAAAGACCTCAATTATTATCTTATCCAGTCCCGTAAAGGAAGCATAAGAGGATCAGGAATGCTCATTTATCTGTTCAAGTCCACCCAGCCTTCATGGGTGACTAGACGCTATTCCTGCAAATTTCTTTCTACTATAAGAGTTATAGGGATGAAGGCTCATTAAAGATTCATGTTCTATAGATAAATTTCCCTGCAGTCCTTTATTTAATTTGGCTTAGTGCATCTAAGGAATTGACTAATGTCACTGTAAACATTAGAAGGCTTAGGACGCCAGTTATGGGAAAGAAGGAAATCATTACTGATGAGAATTTGGAAAAGCTGAGCCCCAAATTGCATAGTGACACCCCGTTGTCTCCAACTTCTGTATTTCAGGTGAATCTGTGATATTCTTTCAAAACAGAGGCATTCTGGAAGAAGATGCAGATTTTTTGAGTTGAGTTATAGAAATAGTTAATATCCTAGATGACAGAATACAGCCACTGATGTGAATACTGCAGTTCACTAGAGCTCCAGAGGCTTGGCTCTTCTATGAAATCTCTTGTGTTGCACAGAAGAGGGCTTCCTTTTTTTCCTCTTTCCTCCCCAAAGGCTTTTATGATGGGCATTTTTAATTAGGACACTTCTGATGCACAAACAGGATCTACCCTTGACAGCTTCCATCTCAACACATGTTTTCCCTCTCATTCATCCATCTTACTTGTCAGCCTCCTTTTCCCTCTGTGACTATGTTTGAAATGCTGTCCCACACATCCTTCCATTAGAGAAAGGAAATTTGACACCTGGGGAGGCAATATTTCCTCTTACTGTCTAACTGTGCAGAGGGCATACTGGCTATTTCTCAAAATACCACAGTCAGCAGTATTGAAAACATTAGTGCTTTGTAGAGGAAACCAAGGATTTTTTTTTCTTATGAAATGCAAATTGTACATTCCATATCTCCCATCAGTGAGAACATCATTTTGCCTTGAATAGTTATGCAAGCACCTTCAAATCAATTAAGGGGCCGTGACTGCTTTGACATCCCATTAGCCCTTGCCTTTAGTTATGTGTCTATTAAAGGCAGAAATAAAAGTGATTTTGCCAGTCAGAGGTGGAGTTTCAAATATTCTGGTGTTCCAACTCCAATGAAGAAGCATGAATTTAGCTGCCCTGCTTGTTCCATGGATGTTTATCTTACTACATATGGCACCCTGTGGTGGGCAGATATCAAAAAGATGTGGTTTCTGATTTCAAGGGGCTTCTAGAATAGTGGAAGAAACTGAGTTTCAGAAATGTCCAGTGTCAAGCCTAAAGTTACATCATTCGGGTTTCTTTATTCAAATATTTAATGCTCATCTGAAACTTAGCATTATGGAAACATGGGACTGGAAGGTCATCCTGCTCATCTGGGATTCAAATTCTTCAACAATTGAGGTAATAATTATTTGTCAAATTGAATATTCATGGTGTATTGGGCAAGGGATAGAGTGGTTCAATTTGTGCTTATAAACATTTATTAGATGAATTGCTCTCAATTTTCTGCTTACTAAAGAGAATCAGACCTATTTTAGTGTGGTTTAAGTATAGGGGAGATCGGAAGTAATGGCAAAATCAGATGGTTTATGTGGTGTAATTTGAGAGGAATGGAAAGGTCCTCTGAGTCTGAAAAAAAATATCCTTAGTACTTTATTTATGTGCCTAAATTTCAACCACTATGGTATTACTTTGGTTGTCAGCTTGAGGAGGATGGGGCTGAAGGTAAGCTTTGATGTAGAGGGAGAAGGAAGGGAAAAGACAGTAGAGAAAGGGTAGATACTGCCCACATTTAGAACATAGCAGGTACTCTATGATTGAGTGATTGAGAATTTTAAATGCAAAGTACTACAGAAACACGAAAGAAGAAAGAATTCTTACTGGAGATAGAGGAAAGCCATTAGTAAGTGACACTTTGAACATTGATGGGTTGGGTTGGGTTTTAATAAGAAGAAATTAAGGGAGAAAGAGCATCTAAAAAGAAGAAATATCATAACTCTAGGGTGAACTAATTTAAAAGCAAGGTGAAATTTACTTAAAATAGTGGTTCTCAAAGTGTGGTCCAGGAACTCTGGGGGTTCCCATGATCTTTTCATGATAATATTAAAGTGATATTTGCCTTTTTCACTTTCATTCTCTTGTGAACATACAATGGAGTTTTCTGGAACCTATATTTTGTGTGATATTTCAAAAGACTGGATGTGAATGCAAATATGAGAATTTACTTGTTTCCCATTCAACCAGCTATTCAGTTCAGTTCGGTCACTCAATCGTGTCCGACTCTTTGCGACCCCATGAATCGCAGCACGCCAGGCCTCTCAGTCCACCACCAACTCCCGGAGTTCACTCAGACTCACGTCCATCGAGTCAGTGATGCCATCCAGCCATCTCATCCTCTGTCGTCCCCTTCTCCTCTTGCCCCCAATCCCTCCCAGCATCAGTCTTTTCCAATGAGTCAACTCTTCGCATGAGGTGGCCAAAGTACTGGAGTTTCAGCTTGAGCATCATTCCTTCCAAAAAAATCCCAGGGCTGATCTCCTTCAGAATGGACTGGTTGGATCTCCTTGCAGTCCAAGGGACTCTCAAGAGTCTTCTCCAGCACCACAGTTCAAAAGCATCAATTCTTTGGTGCTCAGGTTTCTTCACAGTCCAACTCTCACATCCATACATGACCACAGGAAAACCCATAGCCTTGACTAGATAGACCTTTGTTGGTCTCTAGTCAACAGAGACCTTTTCAATATGCTATCTAGGTTGGTCATAACTTTCCTTCTATTAGAGATCTGTAAAACTGTAGAATATCACTCTTTTCACTTAATATATTTTTATTTCAGAAAATATGTTTTTAAAAATAATATGGTATTTATATTAGCATGTAGTGAATTTATTTTTATTTAAAATTTAATGCTATAATGTTTAAAATTTTTGTTTAATTTTTAATTTAAGAATTCACTCAGTGATATAAGAACCACTAAGTCTGGGAAGAGTGTGCTGGCTGTTTCTCAAAATACCACTATCAGTAGGATTGAAAATAATACTTTGTTTAGGGAAAGGACAGTTTGGGAGTGTTTAATAGTTTTTACATGCTAGAAGGGGTCCTAAGGGGCTTCCTTGGTGGCTCAGTGGTAAATAATTCACATACAAAGCAGGATTCAATCCCTGGGCCAAGAAGATCCCTGGAAAAGGAAATGGCACCCCACTCCAGTATTCTTGCCTGAAGAATTCCATGGACAGAGAAGCCTGGCAGGCTATGGGGTCACAAAAGGGTCTGACACCACTTAGTGACTAAACAACAACAACAAAGGGATCCTGAAATAAAAATGTTTAAGAATCATTGATCTAGTCTGAGTGTAGCGTAAGGTGTGTAGTGTAGCTGGACAAACCTGAAGAGGTTGGTTCGAGTCTTGAATGCTATTAGCAAAGCGTGGCTTTTATGTTGTAAGCAAAGAGGAGCTGAAGAAAGTTTGTGTGGAAGAGATTGGCTTGCTCAGAATTGTGCTTTGAAAGAGAATTCTGGCAAGAATATGAAGGATGGATTGAAGGAGGGAAAGAAATGAAGACGAAAAATACCTAAGAAGCAGCTCTGGCAGTGTCTAGATAAAGACCTGACCTGGAGCAGGAGCCATGGGAATGTAAAGAAGGTTAAAAAAAATTATGCCTAACAGAAGCAGAAGATATTAAGAAGAGATGGCAAGAATACACAGAAGAACTGTACAAAAAAGATCTTCATGGCCCAGATAATCACGATGGTGTGATCACTGACCTAGAGTCAGACATCGTGGAATGTGAAGTCAAGTGGGCCTTAGAAAACATCACTACAAACAAAGCTAGTGGAGGTGATGGAATTCCAGTTGAGCTATTCCAAATCCTGAAAGATGATGCTGTGAAAGTGCTGCACTCAATATGCCAGCAAATTTGGAAAACTCAGCAGTGGCCACAGGACTGGAAAAGGTCAGTTTTCATTCCAATCCCCAAAAAAGGCAATGCCAAAGAATGCTCAAACTACCGCACAATTGCACTCATCTCACACACTAGTAAAGTAATGCTCAAAATTCTCCAAGCCAGGCTTCAGCAATATGTGAACCTTGAACTTCCTGATGTTCAAGCTGGTTTTAGAAAAGGCAGAGGAACCAGAGATCAAATTGCCAACATCCGCTGGATCACCAGAAATGCAAGAGAGTTCCAGAAAAAACATCTATTTCTGCTTTATTGACTATGCCAAAGCCTTTGACTGTGTGGATCACAATAAACTGTAGAAAATTCTGAAAGAGATGGGAATACCAGACCACCTGATCTGCCTCTTGAGAAATTTGTATGCAGGTCAGGAAGCAACAGTTAGAACTGGACATGGAACAACAGACTGGTTCCAAATAGGAAAAGGAGTTCGTCAAGGTTGTATATTGTCACCCTGTTTATTTAACTTATATGCAGAGTACATCATGAGAAACGCTGGACTGGAAGAAGCACAAGCTGGAATCAAGATTGCCGGGAGAAATATCAATAACCTCAGATATGCAGATGACACCACTCTTATGGCAGAAAGTGAAGAGGAACTCAAAAGTGAAAGTGGAGAGTGAAAAAGTTGGCTTAAAGCTCAACATTCAGAAGACGAAGATCATGGTATCTGGTCCCATCACTTCATGGGAAATAGATGGGGAAACAGTGGAAACAGTGTCAGACTTTATTTCTCTGGGCTCCAAAATCACTTCAGATGGTGACTGCAGCCATGAAATTAAAAGACGCTTACTCCTTGGAAGGAAAGTTATGACCAACCTAGATAGCATATTAAAAAGCAGAGACATTACTTTGCCAACAAAGGTCCGTCTAGTCAAGGCTATGGTTTTTCCTGTGGTCATGTATGGATGTGAGAGTTGGACTGTGAAGAAGGCTGAGCACCGAAGAATTGATGCTTTTGAACTGTGGTGTTGGAGAAGACTCTTGAGAGTCCCTTGGACTGCAAGGAGATCCAACCAGTCCATTCTGAGGGAGATCAGCCCTGGGATTTCTTTGGAAGGAATGATGCTAAAGCTGAAACTCCAGCACTTTGGCCACCTCATGTGAAGAGCTGACTCATTGGAAAAGATTCTGATGCTGGGAGGGATTGGGGGCAAGAGGAGAAGGGGACGACAGAGGATGAGATGGCTGGATGGCATCACTGACTCGGACGTGAGTCTGAGTGAACTCTGGGAGTTGGTGATGGACAGGGAGGCCTGGTGTGCTGCGATTCATGGGGTCGCAAGGAGTCGGACACGACTGAGTGCCTGATCTGATCTGATCTGATATATGCAAGACATTAGTGAACATGGTCATTGCTTGAATGGAAGGCTGATGCATACATGCTAAGTCACTTCAGCTGTGTCTGACTCTTTGTGACCCCATGGACTGTAGCCCACCAGGCTTCTCTGTCCATGGAATTTTTCAGGCAAGAATACTGGAGTGGGTTGCCATTTCCTTCTCCAGGGGATCTTCCCAACCCAGGGATGCTGAGCTCCTGCAGGCAGGTTCTTTACCGCTGTGCCATGGGGGAATCCCATATAAAGCTGAAGGAGGGATCAAGGATAACTCCAGATTTTCTTGCTCTATCAACAAAATGATCAAACATATTATTTGAGGTCTTAAGGGCAAAGCTTTGAGATAGATGCTATTGTTAAAATGCCAGGCTGCCCAATGTAAAACCCCATCTCTAGTGGTAACCCACTCCAGTATTCATGCCTGGAGAGTCCCGTGGAGAGGGGAGCCTGGTGGGCTGCCATCTATGGGGTCGCACAGAGTCGGACATGACTGAAGTGACTTAGCAGCAGCAGCAGCAGCAGTGGTCACTAGCTATGTTAGGCTAATCACCTCATTTATGTTTTACTCTCCTCACCTGTAACATGGTGATGATGTTAGTACCTATATTATAAGGTTGATGTGAATAGCATCATCAGTAATCAAGTGCTCGGAAAGGTGCCTGACTCACAGGAAGTTCTTTGTAAATGTTTGTCAAGGAAAAGATGGGGTGTAGGAGAAAGGATGATACAGAACTGAGCATGAGAGGAGCCTTGTCTGGATGTGGGAGCACAGGAAGGTAAGTGATTTTACTGATTTGTATCATTAAACATAGGTGGGGTCCCCTAAACCAATGTTCAGCTCCCATGCTTAGTTTATCTGACTTAAGCAGGGTTGGCTATTGGAAATCTTAGGTAAATTTTCCAGAAGTTTGTTTTTGTTCATTTAAGCTTTTGCTGGCAGTTTGTGCTGTCATTCAGCCGTGTCTGACTCTTTGTGACTCCATGGACTGTAGCCCTCCTCAGACAAGAATACTGGAGTGGGTTGCCTTGCCCTCCTCCAGGGACTCTTCCCAACCCAGGGATCAAACCAAGGTCTCCTGCATTGCAGGCTGATTCTTTACTGTCTGAGCCACCAGGGAAGCCCGAGAATACTGGAGTGGGTAGCCTCTCCCTTCTCCAGGGGATCTTCCTAACCCAGGAATAGAACCGGGATCTCCTGCATTGCAGATGGATTCTTTAGCCAGATGCTTTAATTAAGCTAGAATTTCAAAGAGTAGAGGATCGTGGTAATTCATGAGTTTGGGAGGCCAATAGGAAGTGGTAGGAATGATAGAGGATACTGACTGGTGTTTTACTTAAAAGTGGTCTTATGTTCTGTCTTTAAATTTATGTGGATTTTGTATTTTATTGACTTAAGGTGGCTCACTTAAAGTGGCTCATGTTCTATCTTTAAATTTATGAGAACTTTGCATTTTATTCTGTTATACATATGAGTTTATTCTGGTATGTAAATATGTTTTAAATTACCCTTCCTTAAGGAAAAGATGCTTCAGAAAGAGGCTCCATGTTTATTGAGTACCCCCAGCACAATGCCACATACCCCCAGCGGTACACTGATTTGAGCAGCTCTGATTTAGCCCAATTATACAGCCCAGTAGGGAAAAAAGAATCAACTCTGTATATGCTTTAGTTCTTTGCAGGGAAAACAATGAATCATAAAGATTAATCGTGTCTTTTCTTGTGAGTTTAATAAATAATATCGGTTTACAGGAAGGATGAAAAGTTGATATATGTAATTAATGCTGAGTGAAAAATGCTACAGTCAAAGATCTGTACAAAATGCTGTCTTTTAAAATATATGGAGGGGGTGCTTTTATTTTAAAATTCATGAAGAGTTGATTTTAAGCTAAGCAATATTTTCTACAAAGGTAATTGAAGACACCCCCTTCCCCAATGCAGTCATTCTCCTTCCAAAAGGAAAGGAATACAGTTCTACAAATAAACCAGCTTTCTGAATAATGTTCAGTCCCAGGGAAAGGAATTTAAATTGGATTTCAATTATAAATACATTTTCAAAAATTTGTTTGAATGAGTTCCTGCTAATACAAAGGGGAAAATGCACCAATATATAACAGATCAGGTGGTCAATCCTGACTATGTGGTTAATAGTGGCGCTCCTGTGTGCCTTCTGATAGAATGCAGTCAGAGAACACGTTTAACCTTAATCTAATCAAACTTTTAAGCCTAACTTCTAGTTTCCAGATATTTGGGAACTAGAGGAACAAGTTAAATGATACCATATGGAAATAAGCACACAAATTCAGAACATAGAACCTTCTAGAAAACAATTGAATTGGTTCTTCAAAACCTCAATGCAGACAATTTTAACTGTCTGTGTGTTTGTCTGTGTGTACTTTACAAACTAGTAAAGTAATGCTTAAAATTCTCGAAGCCAGGCTTCAGCAATACATGAACCGTGAACTTCCAGATGTTCAAGCTGTTTTTAGAAAAGGCAGAGGAACCAGAGATCAAATTGCCAATATCCACTGGATCATCAAAAAAGCAAGAGAGTTCCAGGAAAACATCTATTTCTCTTTTATTGACTATGCCAAAGCCTTTGACTGTGTGGATCACAATCAACTGTGGAAAATTTTGAAAGAGATGGGAATAGCAGACCACCTGACCTGCCTCTTGAGAAACCTATATGTAGGTCAGGAAGCAACAGTTAGAACTGGACATGGAACAACAGACTGGTTCCAAATAGGAAAAGGAGTATGTCAAGGCTGTATATTGTCACCCTACTTATTTAACTTATATGCAGAATACATCTTGAGAAATGCTGGACTGGAAGAAGCACAAGCTGGAATCAAGATTGACAGGAGAAATATCAATAACCTCAGATATGCAGATGACACCACCCTTATGGCAGAAAGTGAAGAGGAACTAAAAAGCCTCTTGATAAAAGTGAAAGAGGAGAGTGAAAAAGTTGGCTTAAAGCTCAACATTCAGAAAATGAAAATCATGGCATCCAGTCCCATCACTTTATGGCAAATAGATGGGGAAACAGTGGAAACAGTAGCTGATTTTATTTTTCTGGGCTCCAAAATCACTGCAGATGGTGATTGCAGCCATGAATATAAAAGATGCTTACTCCTTGGAAGGAAAGTTATGACCAACCTAGATAGCATATTAAAAAGCAGAGACATTACTTTGCCAACAAAGGTCCGTCTAGTCAAGGCTATGGTTTTTCCAGTGGTCATGTATGGATGTGAGAGTTGGACTATAAAGAAAGCTGAATACTGAAGAATTGATGCTTTTGAACTGTGGTGTTTGAAAAGACTCTTGAGAGTCCCTTGGACTGCAAGAAGATCCAACCAGTCCATCCTAAAGGAGATCAGGCCTGGGTGTTCATTGGAGGGACTGATGTTAAAGCTGAAACTCCAATATTTTGGCCACCTGATGCGAAGAGCTGACTCACTGGAAAAGACTCTGATGCTGGGAGGGATTGGGGGCAGGAGGAGAAGGGGACGACAGAGGATGAGATGGGTGGATGGCATCACCGACTCGATGGACATGGGTTTGGGTGGACTCTGGGAGTTGGTGATGGACTGGGAGGCCTGGTGTGCTGCAATTAATGGGGTCGCAAAGAGTCAGACACGACTGAGTGACTGAACTGAACTGAACTGAAAGAGAGGCACAGAGAGGTTTGGCTATGATTTCAAGCCCCATAGAGAGTATGTAAGAATAGAAAGAAGCCAAGTCCCAGGCCTTTTAACTCATGACTTTAAAAATGGAAGCAGTTTCCTGGTAAATGTCCATTCAACAGTCAAGAGCTCAAACATCCAAGAGTGACATTTGAATAACATTTCTTCTCTGTGGTACTATATCAGGTCTGGACACTAAGCTGGGTGGTACTGAAGGGCTGCAGAGATCCACACAGATATCTAACAAACAATGTTTCGATGGACTTGCTTTAGAGGTGATGTAAACCTTCACCTGAACAAAGCAGTTACCTCACTATAAATGTGTGTGGGGATACCAAGCCATCAGCAAATTTAAAGATTTTTATCATTTGCAATCTGTAATGAAAACTTGGAAAGGATTTCTCTTGAGATATTCTATTTTTGATGGATTTTCTTTGTTTACAATGAACTTATATTTTGCAGCCTAGCCTTCCTCAACTGAAATAACTGAACCATAATATCTGGAACAATGACTTGAGTGGTATTTGAAGTATGTTGGTCCAAGCCTTGACTCTGTTCACATGAGATGAAAACTTAAAGAAGACACATTACAGGCTGGTGGCTTCCTATATGGGAAGGGAGTTGGAATCTAACAGACACTGGAGGGATTTTGCTCCACCAAAACCTTGGGTGGGAAAGCCCACTGTTGGTGGTTTGGGGAAAGACTTAGTCTTCTCCTATTTCTCTTTGATGCCTGGGCTGAGCTGTCCCCTCCTGCCAAGGGTAGAGTTAGGTCCCATGGCCAAGAGTAGATTTGATGTAACTGAATCACTTTTTTGCTCACTTATCCAAAAAATTCATAGGAGTCTGAGATTCACTGGAGAAGCTGCTACCTATAAGGGAGATAGTGTGCCAGAAATAGCAAAGCTTATATGGTCTTGTACAAGCTTCCTTTCAGTCTGTGCTTCGTTTTGCCCATCTGTGAAATGATAATAATGCTCTCTTCCCAGGATTGTTAAGAAGATTAAAGGACACAATGCCATTCACTGACATATACTAAATATGAAACTTGAGTCAGCACTGGGTCAATCACTTGACATTCCTTGTCTTGCTTATATGTCCCAACAATTCCATACAAGGAAGTGCAGTTTTTGGTCCTGTTTTAAAGATGAGGGCTTTGGCGATCAGCTCAGCTGGTTAAGCCTCTTTCCTTGGTCACTGAATGAGTTGTCATCAGATAGTACCCTACACTCAATCACTGGAGAAGCTTGCCAGCCATTGGGTGCTCAGGACAGGATGGTTTTCTCCTCTTTGCCTTTGGTCCCCACCTTCCTTTTCTTTTGTTTGTTTCTTTTTTTTTTTTGTCTCTTTTAAGTGTCTTTAAAGTGGAATTCTAATCAGAAATAGCAGAAGGGGTGCAGTGATTTGCTCCAGCTAATGCGCTTTTCCTGGATTGAAAGCAACTGAGGACCCTACCATGCCAGATATTGGGTGGGGGAGGCTATGTCTAATGCAAAGAGAAATAAAACCTTTGAGTTCTACAAGTGCCGCCCTTGTTCTGTGCTCCTAAGAAACTGTATATTCTTAAGAAATTATGTATATGCTGGAGGTAAGGAGCAGGTCTGTTAACTTGCAGTAGACTCCAAGGTTTCATATTAAATGATTTTTGATGAGGAAGTTGCCATTTCCTCTGACAATAATCTGCTCTGTTCATTGCTTGTCTCATTGTCCAACTCAGCTTGTAGGGCTCTGTCAATCCTCATGAAAAGCTTTCTTTCCAGGCAGTGAGAAAGTTGAAGGTCAGAAGGAGGACACAGTGCTGAGAATGTAGACGCTCACGGGATTTGTTGAGTGATGAGACCCTCTCTAGCTCAGAGAAAAATAAAAAGCCCTTTCTTGCCATTAAATTTATCGAGGCAAGTGGAAAACAAACACAGGAAAAGTTATTCAGAAAGCATTATGCTTTCAGTCTTCCAATTCCTTTGGAAAAAACCTCCATCAGAAGGGGCAGGGGAAGATGAATTCTGCAACAAATGGGATAGGAAAGAAGGAACCACCCAGCATACATAGGAGAGGATTGAACCAGAATGTAAACTGAAGACATTAGGTATTGCTGTTGTCTTTATAAACCCACTGTGTTGAAGAGGTGATGCTCAGGATTTCAACCAATGACTAGCGAGTGTCTACATAATGAGCAGCAACCCCTACTCTGTATCTAGAGATCACATATATAACAGCCTCTGCCGGGCATGGCTGGCTAATTGTCTGAAGCCTGGATGAAGAGAGAGGATTATATTACATGCTCCAGCATATTACATTAAGCTGAGTCCTGATTCAGAGCCAATATTTTTGTTCAGTGATGCTTGGTGCTTTAGATCTCTCCCTGGTGGAGTTTATCTCCCTGAGGAAAAACAGTGATAGCTGTAAAGAGCAGTCAATAAACTTTTTTTTTTCTTTCTTTTTTTATTGGAAGATAATTGTTTTACAATATTGTGTTGGCCTATGCCATACATCAACATGCATCAGCCACAGGTGTACATATGATCTGTCCCTCTGGAACCCCCCTGCCCATCTCCCACCTCATCCTACCTCTTTAGGTAGCCACAGAGCAGTGGATTGAGCTCCCTGTGTCACACAGAAAATTCCCACTTGCTGTCTATTTTACATATGGTAATGTGTATGTTTCCATGCTATTCTCTCAATTCATTCCACCTTCTCCTTCCCCCACCTACTGAAATAGGTTAATCAGTACCATCTCTTTAAATTCTGTACTCATGTGTTAATATACAATATTTGTCTTTCTCTTTCTGACTTATTTCACTGGGTATAATAGGCTCTAGGTTCATCTACCTCATTAGGACTGACTCAAATGCATTCTTTTTTTAAACAGCTGAGTAATATTCCATTGTATATATGTGCCACAATTTCTATATCCATTCATCTGTTGATGGACTAGTTGCTTCCATATCTGTTGTAAAAAGTGCTGCAACGAACACTGAAGTACATACATCTCTTTCAGTTATGGTTTTCTCAGGGTATATGCCCAGTAGTGAGACTGCTGGGTCAACCAAAACACTGGGGCACTCTTCTATCTCAGGATGGAGATGTCTTCTAGAAAAAGGAGCACTGGACTGAGAGTCATTTGTGCTAGACTGGGATATTCCAGACCTGGCACTGCCATTGGACAGGTGTTTGAGTCAAGGTAAACCAGTTGTTATCACAGAATTGCCACTTTCTAATCCATAAACTGAGAGAGAATGAGACCTTCCTTCAGATTACAACCAGTCAGAAAACCCAATGTGTACAAGAGATAAACTCAGAGAAGTCTGGTTGGATAACAGATGAGGAATGAAGAACCCATTACTTACCTTTCCTCTGCTCCTTCCCAGTTTCCCTTCAAGCGGCTTCACCAAACCTTTAGACATCCATAGTTCCCAAAATAGCCTCCCACGCTAATCCCCCTAGAGATCACATCGTAGAAATGTTAGTCTTTTAATCCTGTGGTTTTAGACTTGTATGTGTTCTAAAATTTCAGTAGGAGAATCACCCTGGAGGTGATTTTACAAAGAAAATAGAAACATGCAAGAGGATGTCTATGTCCTGCAATTCCCAAGGTTTATTTTTGTTGTTATTGTTTTTTAAGTTCAGTCCTTCTCTACTATGTAGAAATTTGTAGTGATTTTGGTTCAAATTAAACCACATTGATACGATGCTACTGTGTGGGTTATGGTTGTATATTGTTGGTTAAAGAAAAATTCTCCATGTTGGTCAGTCTCAAAAGGAACGGTATGATGACAAAGGGATTCCCAGGCGGCTCAGTGGTAAAGAATCCTGCCAATGCAGGAGATGCAGGAGATGCCGGTTGGATCCCTGGGTCAGGAGGACCCCTGGAGGAGGAAATGGCAACCCACTCCAGTATTCTTGCCTGGAAAATCCTATGGACAGAGGAGCCTGATGGGCTAGTCCATGGAGTTACAAAAGTCGGACACAACTGAGTGACTAAGTACACATGCGTGTGATGACAAAAGCTTATCTGTTAGGTGTTTTATTCTGACTAGGAGAAGGAAAGAGGAAGTGCAAGTAAATAAAGCAGAGGCTTATGGAAGGAGTTGTATGATATCTGGCTTTTGAGTTGAAGTTCTTACTAGACCAAACAGTCAGGTTAAAAAAAGAAAAAAGGGGAAAAAAAAAAAAAAAAAAAAAAAAACCAGGAAGCAGAGAGGTAGGTGCATTTGAATTGTTGGGTTTTGGTTTGAAGAATGTGTCTAAGTTAGGAAGAGATTTTATAGAATCATAAAGCATTGAAAATTTAAAGCTAGAAGGGATCAAAATGATTGTATCCCAAGAGTGGCTTTAGTTTTTGAGAGGAGCTTTTCTTTTTCTTAAAATGAATGTTCATATATAAGCAAAGGATTTTGATCTTTTGACTAGCCTCTGAGGGAATGTTCTTCTTTATCATATGCATGGGGTTTTGGAATGACTGGTAAAGCCTTTCTGGGAAAGAAAATGTAATAGTATGTTGGGTAAATTGAGAAATTGAAATAATTACCCTAAGTTTATCAAGGTAATTTCATTAACACTAGTGTTATCAAATATTGTTGCTGAAATTGCTAAAACAGTCCTCAGTTGAAATGGAATCACTTATGTGCTTTAGTGATGGTATTTTTATTACATTTTTTTAAATTTGAAAAAGAGAATGCAATCAATTAAGCCACATGTCTACAGAAAAAAGGTCACATTTTTGCAATTATTTTAACATAAAGAAGTGTTACATATAGAGTCACTGTCAATTACTAGAAATAATTATGTATTTTCTTGGGTAATTTCTTGGTAATTAAAGTGTCAGTGAAGCATAAGATGCTTTGTTAATGAAAAGATTAAAAAACCTCACAAGAGTTTATCATATTTTGTTGAAATGTGGTTCAGTGTTTATTATCATAATTTCTGATTGTTATTGCATAACCTTGAATCATATTAATGCACAAATCATGAGTGTAAGCCAAATAATAGCTCATGAAGTAAAAAACACATCATATGAGGTGGTTCAATAGCAATCAGAATTATGATAATAAACATTAAACTGTGTTTCAACAAAGAAACAACACTCTAAAAATATTTTTTCTTTTGATTTTGAAAGAATCTATGACACTAATTACAAAAACAATTACTGAAGAGGAAAAAAAGAAAAACAAATATTGCCGTTTTTGTTTCCAAGTATTCTATACTGAATAGTATAAACATACAAAACTGCAAACAGAATTTTTATGAATAAAATAATTTCTAAAATGTTGAAAAAGACATTTTGAGTGAATTTTTCACATTACATGTTGTATATTTTTTGAAACTAATAATGCTAACCCATCCTTAGTTAGGCAAGACTTTACTTGTTACTTAAGAAGAAGGAGGTGGATTTAAATTGATTCATTCTTTTATTCTATCCTTTTTGTGACCACTAAAGATGTAACATGAGAGAGTAAATAGATCAATGTGCCCTTCTTGTTTCCAGATGTTTCCTGGGAAGAGCAAGAGAACCACAGGAAATCTCATAGGGACACAGGCAAGACTGGGATGCTCCTGGATTCTGAACTTAAGAAGATAGGACATAAACAAAAACATTGCAAAGATGGAAAATTAAGAGCTGTTGTAATGGTGTGCTAGATCTGGCTCTTAGAGTAGATTAAATTTTAGAGAGTAGATAATTTTGTGCTATTAATGCGTATGTGGTCTAGGTGCTTAGTTGGTAAGTTGTTTCTGACTCCTTGCAACCCCAGGGACTATAGCTCACCAGGGTCCGTTGTCCATGGGAATTTCCAGGAAAAAGCACCAGAGTGATTTGCCATTTCCTCCTCCAGGGGATCTTCCTGACCCATGGATCAAACCCACATCCATATCTCCTGCAGGAGGATTCTTTACCACTGTGACCCTGGGGACGCCTAGAAAGGAGAGTTGAAACGAGATTTTGGGCATCTCTTTTCAACTCTCCTTTCAGTGACTTTCCATTTGGAAGATTGAAATCAGCCTTGGTAAAGGTTATTTACACAATGGAAATTGGTAAATGCTACCAATCAGAGCATTTTCTTTTTTTCAGAAAGCTGATTTTTTAGCAAACTAGAAATGATGGGAAGAGAAATGGGCTGTGGATTTGAAAGTCACATTGATCAAAATAGTGACCACTATAGAGCTCAATTAGATCCTCTTTACATTTATTCACCTTATTAAAAATGACCCCTTGTCTGATCTATAAACCTGAATAAATTTGGGAAATCTGGTCCAATGTTTTTGATTTGACTCTTTACCATTCACATAAAGCTTCTAATACTGACATGACCTTTGTTGCCTTCTGCCCCAACAGACTCCCATTAATCTTTTCTTCAAAGAACAAATGAAATGGAGGCTCTACTAAGGGACTTTTGTAGGACAGGACCTGTGAGACCTGACAGTCCTCTGATTTTCCAAAGAGATTTTATTTAGTGAAAGCTCAAGCACCTTGTAATACATCAGACATTGCATATCTGGACCCCTAGGTTTTCTTTACATTCCTGTCCCCAAGTATTCATCACACTACTCTCTCGCTTGGTTGTGCGTGTTGGATGCATGCCTTCGCCAAGAGTTCTCTTCCTCTTCCTCACCATCTGTCTAATTCCCAGTTCCACTAGAATTATAGAAAAACTGTTGCCTGCAAAACCTCATCTTATCCACAATAGTCATTGCATGTCATATCTCCAGGAACAGGGGCTCTTTATTTTGCAAATATTTTTGAAGAATTTGGAAAGTGCAATTCCAAGCACACTGTACACACTGTAGCCGAGGGTTTCTGTTAACCTTGGAACAAGTCTAGGAGCCACTGTTTACATAATTGAAAGGCTGAAAGGGGAAGTGAAAAGGAAAAGGCATCTTTTCAGGATGAGGTTGTACTCGAAGATCCTAGAACTCAAAATTTTGGGATTAATATTTGTGCCTAGATTAGTTTACCTTAGAGCTTTCTACTATAGAGATGTGGGTCGAAGATCATGAACAGATTTTCTGGTTTATGGACAAGAACTGAAACTTGGGGAGCCAGATTAACTTTTTTGTCTAATTGTCATGGGATGGAAGGCTGAAAGGACCAGCTGGGGGAATGGATCAAAAGCATGTAGATATATTTGCAGCCCTAGTTCTTTAGTTTCAAGCCTTCTTGTTTTTCATTTTCCTATGACCACATTATGATTTATTAATAAATATTTACATTTTTTAAATGGGGATATTTAAATAAAACTTTCATTGACATGTCATTTATAAAATTGTCTGTTGGATCGAACCCAGGTCTCCCACATTGTAGGCAGATTCTTTACCAGCTGAGCCACCGGGAAAACCCAAGAATACTGGAGTGGGTAGCCTATCCCTTCTACAGCAGATCTTCCTGACCCAGGAATCGAACTGGGGTCTCCTACATTGCAGGCAGATTCTTTACCAGTTGAGCTACCAGGGAAGCCCTTTTAAAATGGGAATATTTAAATAAAACTTTGATTGAAATGTCATTTTTGTGAAGCTGTCTGTTTTGTTAATTTTTTCCTTGTTTTTATTGTTACTTTAAATTTTAAAATAAAATTATCTACCTCCAGACAAAGGCTTTTAGAGAGATTTACATAGGGTTTTGAAGTTGCTAGGCTCACGTCTGAACACCTGATCACTTCTCTCTCATCTCCTTGTGTTGTCAAAAGCCGATTTGTGCTCCTAGATAAAGTCTTGTTTTCATTTTGCTGGGGGATGGGATTGGGGGTAGCATGATTTTAAACATTTCTGACTCCTCTTTTTGCACAAAGGTGTTTCTCTTGGCAGGAATCCTAACTTGGCTGGATTCACTTTGGTGTGGGTGTGACTCCAGTTTTCCTCCAGCCAATATTTTGCATGGCCATGCCAGTTGGGAGAGCCAAACTCTCTCTCCTGACCAAAGATCATAAAAAGGCAAAGACAAGTGCTCAAGGCACTTTTCTGAGATGATGATTTAAATTATCATGCTCTCCTGGGGTCCTTGAGAAATAGGCCACTCTCTGATCATTTTTGAGCACTTGCCAGCATGCCTGAAATATGAGGAGAGGGAGAAGATGTGTCTGCTTTTCTAATTAGTTTTTTCCTCCACTAAGTCATATCCCCTTCCTTTTAAGTGACGGAAAACATTAGAGTTCTTAAGAGATGTCTATTTTCCACTGGGGTTTACATCATCGTTTTATCTAATTATTTCCCAATTATGAATAATAATTAAACCAAATGGTGATGCAAACTGGCATGGTAACAATCTGTCTTTTTAGAAGAGCTTCCCAAAGGAGTTATAGAACACCAGGGTTGATCATTCTTTGTTCAGTCTCAAAAGTCAGCCTTGAAGAAAGCAAAAGTTACAAATCTTGATTTTTAAACCATGTCTGATGCCCCTTGTCCCTAATCTGAGAGAGAAGACTGATGAATTCAGTCTTCAACTCTTTTTGACACCTCAAGAGTGTTTTAATAGTTGCAATAAACATAGGCATGCTACAGAAGAAGAATTTGTTGACTGAGTAAATATTAATTAACCTGGAGTCAGGAGACCTGGATCTAGAGTGACTGTGTGTCTGAGTTTGCCATAAAGAACCTTGGTGAATACCTCTTGTTTTGGTATTATTGTGGCTGGTGGCTCCTTCCACTGTCAAAAGTGTCCTACTTCAAATTCTTCTATAACTTGCTAGATGGACAAGCAAAATGTCGACTTAGACATTATTGATATCTGATTGCAAGACTCTAAGACTTAAATCAAACTGTCTAAGTGGTATTTCTCAACCTCAAACACCCTATTTAAGATCAAATAAGAAACTAATAGATGAAAATATACCCTTTTCATGACAGCCCTACACATACAAGCTAAATTTACAAAATTTCTAGAAGAAAGAAGAAAATATCTTTAAGATCTTGTATAAACAAAGATTTTTTAAATGAGACTTCATAAAAATTAAAAACTTTCTGCTCTTCAAAGACAAAAAACTGAAAAGCCACAGACAGGGAGAAAATATTCACAATATATCTAACTAAGAAAGGACTCTTATTTGAAATATATAAAACTAATGAAACAAAGACAAATCATCATTTTTTTTAAAAAGTGAGTAAAAACTTGAACAAATACTCAAAAAATATATTAGAATGGCAATTATGTACATGAAAAGATGCTTAACATCAAAGAAATGCAAATTAAAACCACAAGATATTTTAAGCCAATCATTAAAGTTGTTAAAATTTAAAACTGACAGCACTAAATGCTAGTGAATGACTGAAAGTTTCATAGCTAGTGGGAATACAAAAGGGTAAGTTGGTTGACAGTATATTGTAAAGTTAGACATGCACTTACACTCTAACCTATCTATTCTCCTCAAAGTATTTACCCAGGAGAAAAGAAAACAGATGACCACAAAGGGACTTGAACAGAAATATTGATAGCAGGTTTATTCGTAGTAGCTTCAAACTGGAAATAGCTCCTTAGATTGTCGACATATGAATTGACAAATTGTGACCTGTTTATAATGGAAACCTATGCAACAATGAAAAAAAAAATAACTTCAGTTACATCTAACAACATGAGTGAATCTCATAGATAATATGTTGTGAGGAAGAATTTGGGCACAAAAGAGTATGTGCTAGGTGATTCCATTCACATAAAGCTCTAGCATAGGTGAAAGGGATCAATGGTGATAGAAATCCAATCAGTGGTTATCAGAGTGTCTCTGTGTGTGTGAAAGGAGGAATGCTGAGTGGAAAGTGGACTGGAGGAACTTTCTGGATGAAGGAAATGCTAATTCTCTTTATCTAATTGATATATACATGAGTGTTTACACATATTAAAATCATCACTGAATGAACACGAGGTGTGTCCATGTCCTTTGTGCAAATTATACTCAATATAATACTGTAAAATAAGTCACACTACGTCTCAGTTTATCAAGTGCATTCTCACACAATAATGTTTTCCAAATATTTCTAAGCATCACAATTCTTTCTTTAGACAAAATGCTACATGGAATTTCAATATATAAAACAGCAAAAGCCGAATTTCTGGAGTTGAGATGAGGAGGGGTTCTGATCAATGGAAAGTATTAATAACTACAGGTGAGAAACCACCACACATTAGCATGCAGGTGACCTTTCTGGTCATTTTAGTAACTCAGGCAACCTGGCGGGTGCTGTCTTTTGCTCTTCTGATGGTTGATTTTTGTGGATTCTTAGTAGTGGATGGAGGAAAAGGCAATGGCACCCCACTCCAGTACTCTTGCCTGGAAAATCCCATGGGCGGAGGAGCCTGGAAGGCTGCAGTCCATGGGATCACTGAGAGTCAGACATGACTGAGCAACTTCACTTTCACTTTTCTCTTTCATGCATTGGAGAAGGAAATGGCAAGCCACTCCAGTGTTCTTGCCTGGAGAATCCCAGGGACAGCAGAGCCTGGTGGGCTGCCGCCTATGGGGTCGCACAGAGTCAGACATGACTGAAGCGACTTAGCAGCAGCAGCAGCAGCAGCAGTAGTGGATGGAAATAGAGAGCTGATCAAGATTATCCTGCATTTCTTTTCACTGTCAGGTTTTAGGGAATCATCTACATGAAATTTTGTTTTCATTTTGATATGGCCATCACTGTCACTGTTGCTTAAAAAAATCCCTTTTTCCCCAGAAGGGAAAGATGAGGGCCACATCAAAAACTTAGATGTTTTCGGCTTTTCCAGTTATCACAGCGTGAGGAACCATGAGGAGCAAAGTCTCCTGCAACACACACTATGAAGCGGTGGGGGAAGTCCTGCCTGGCAACCAGCATAAGTACCTGCAGTGTCTGGAGATGGTGGTGCTTCAGGTCAGCCTGTAGGCCTATGACTCTCAGAAGGACAAAAATTTCTTGGGCACCGTCAGGCTTAAGTCCACTCCCCGCCCCAAATTCTCCATGTGTGTCCTGTGGGACCAGCAGCACTGTGAAGAAGCCAAGGCTGTGGATATCCCCCACATGGCACTGAGGAAACTCAACAAGAACAAGGAACTGGTCAAGAAGCTGCCCAAGAAGTATGATGCCTTTTTGGCTTCCGAGTCTCTGATCAAGCAGATCCCATGAATCCTGGGCCCAGGCCTGAACAAGCCTGGCAAGTTCCCTTCCTTGCCAACCCACAATGAGAACACGGTGGCCAAAGTTGATGAGGTGAAGTCCACTGTCAAGTTCCAGATGAAGAAGGTGCTGTGTCTGGCAGTGACTGTTGGCCACCTGACGACGACAGATGATGAGGTTGTGTACAACATCGTCTTAGCTCTCAGCTTCCTGGTGTCCTTGCTCAAGAAAAATTGGCAGAATGTCAGGGCCTTGTGCCTTAGAGCACCTGTACTAAAGCACAGCTTAATAAACCATACTTCACTATAAAAAAAAAAAAAGAAAAACTTGGATGTTTTTGGATCAGTTGATGCTGAGGTTTTCATTCTCAACAATGTCCTACTCAC